>NC_061109.1:92380105-92530105 GCF_015104395.2 Macrobrachium nipponense | reverse complement strand
TAATATATATACATATATATATATATATATATATATATATATATATATATATATAATCTAAATAATCATCCTACTTGTTCCCATCAGCCTTCTTGACACGTATCGATTTAAATTATGAGTAGGAATGAAAATTACTCTAGCAGTGCATTTAGAATGAACTTCCTTGAAAATAATTTGACGTTCTTTATACTTATACATTCTCTTGATGGATTTATTCGCATTAAAGCTGCCAGCTAGGTTCTTAAACTTTTAACTCGATTTTGTATTACAGTTTACATAATTTATTTTCTTTTTTTTTCGTTTGTACATGGCAGTTTATTTAAAGTCTTATATTTCTTGTATTGTATACTTTATATTCCTGGAAAAAGTAATTTCCATGAACTTTAACGCCTTGTATGCCCAGCATTTAATTTAGCAGGAACCTGAAAATAATCAATGCGTCCACATGTTTGCTTGAAAGTTATGTGATAAATCCATAACATTCAAATACCTCCAGTTGTTTGATTGCAAAGCAGTCAAGTCTCTTGCTGATATTAATTACGTAACAGTTACTTAGCATTTCTCATAGAATTAGCCAGGCGGCCGTTAATTTGTCTGTATGTTTCAACCTTCATAAAAAAACTATATTGGTTCTGTATTGGAAAAGAAACCTGCAAAGACAAGAAAAGTGGATGTAATATCAACAAAATTCGAAACAAAGCAGTCAACAATGAGAACACCTTCCTCAAAACCACGCGACAATGCATGTGTTAACTCTTACTTTTCTCCGGCAAATTTTGTAAGTAGTAAATTATGCCAAGAAAATTAGTTAGTTCAGTGGATATTATCAGCCAGTGAAATCACTGAAAGGGTTTTCCTTAATGATTGTTAATCGCTGGTAATAAAACAGTCTTATTTGCATATATATATCGAATGCATTGATATCGTTCACGTATGAAAATGGGAACATGAATAATGGACGACCAACCTGGCAAGGCGCTTTGACTTACAGGCCACCAATTTCCATACTGTGTCATTTCAAGATAAGGCCCGATTCCGGATGATGGCAAATGCCCATCGGTACTAATGCCTTTTTAACAACAAATGGAGCACAGTAGGATTCAGACACTCTCAATTTACTTTTCTCAGTTACTTTTTTTTCACTTTATGATTTATATCCGAAACTGTTAGTCGGAAGACTTTTTGAGGATATTTGTTACTCTATATCTGTGACGACAGTGGATTTTATCTGGAAACTTTCCAATTGTTAAGCAAATAAAAGTTAAATGGGGGTTTCACATTTTTTTTAAATTAAAGAAGCCAAGAGAGAGTTCAGAAAAAAAACCTGTAGAGAAGAAAAAACTTTTGACCCATTAAGAAAGGGCAGCTCAATTGAATTTTACATCCTACGTAAAACTTGTATAAGTGGCATTTGGGAGCTTTCTAAAGGTTCTTAAAAGAATTTATTTCGGTATCATGACCACCACCGCCTGCGGTGTAAGACGACTTGAAAATGTGCTAAGACCTAAAGGGTAAAAATCATGATGTTGACAACGCCAATAAATGGGATATGGAGTTAATGGGATGACCGAGGATAATTGTGTAGTCGTTACGTGAAATGGGCTCCCTCTTCCGCTCCGTTCTTTTCTTTCGTCCTGTTGTATATTATTTTTTGACAAACCAGAATTTAATTTCACGCAGTTTTCGAATATTTCTTGTTTACCTTGTGCATATACTTATAAATACTTATATCTATGTCCGGCTATCTATCTGTCTATATATATGTATAGTGTGTGTGTGTGTGTGTGTGTATAGAATCTGATGGTCATTTTTACCAGAGATATATATAATTGTAATAGCCACAGTGCACTCTTCTCGAATTCTTTGCACTCTTTTGGATACGGTTGTTACTACAAGTTCTCAAGATCCAAGTGCAACAAATGTGAAGGAATCATGATTTCCGGTAGCGGGAAACTAACCCGCGATACCATAACACGACGAGGTCACGTCGGCAACGTGACCTCGTCGTGATTATGGTATTGCGGGTTCGTTTCGCGCTACTGGACATAATTTCTTCATATTTGTTGCACTTGAATATTAAGGCTTTGTAATGACAAGCGTCTCCCAAAAAGTGCTAAGCAATTCGAGTGGTTAAGAGAGCATTGTGCTATTACTCTGGAAATCCATAACACCTTTTCTTTGCTTTTACCAGTAAGAATCTCATTCAGTGGTTTTCAGAGGGGTAGTTTCTTTCAAAACTAATTAGGAGTTTAGGTTGGGTATTTAATATGAATTATGGCTACTGACTTGCTGATTATTCAGAACACTGAAGTGCTCTAAGTCCTAATGTAACTCACTGCCTACGAGACCAAGTATATGGAAGTAATTTACTAATATCAGATAAAATACATGCAGTGCCAGTTTATGAAAAGGATTAAGTTGTCCTGCCATTTGAAAAGCACTAAATAATAATAATAATAATATAATAATATAATAATATAATAATATGTTCAAAGAACGATAGACGGAAATAACATCTCTCCCATATGTAGGAAGTGCAATTCGAAAAATGAAACCATAAACCACATAGCAAGCGAATGTCCGGCACTTGCACAGAACCAGTACAAAAAGAGGCATGATTCAGTGGCAAAAGCCCTCCACTGGAGCCTGTGCAAGAAACATCAGATACTTTGCAGTAATAAGTGGTACGAGCACCAACCTGAGGGAGTGATAGAAAACGATCACGCAAAGATCCTCTGGGACTATGGTATCAGAACGGATAGGGTGATACGTGCAAACAGACCAGACGTGACGTTGATTGACAAAGTCAAGAAGAAAGTATCACTCATTGATGTCGCAATACCATGGGACACCAGATTGTTGAAGAGAAAGAGAGGGAAAAAAATGGATAAGTATCAAGATCTGAAAATAGAAATAAGAAGGATATGGGATATGCCAGTGGAAATCGTACCATAATCATAGGAGCACTAGGCACGATCCAAGATCCCTGAAAAGGAATCTAGAAAAACTAGAGGCTGAAGTAGCTCCAGGACTCATGCAGAAGAGTGTGATCCTAGAAACGGCACACATAGTAAGAAAAGTGATGGATTCCTAAGGAGGCAGGATGCAACCCGGAACCCCACGCTATAAATACCACCCAGTCGAATTGGAGGACTGTGATAGAGCAAAAAAAAAAAAAAAAAAAACAAAAAATAATAATAATAATAATATTATAGATCAGAAAGCCTCATCGATAAAAACTATAATCAGTAGTAAAATACTTATCAGCTTTTGTACAAGAGGTAGCGATGACAACATAAATCATATACCTTTATTATGGTGTGATTGTGAGCTAGCTTGATCATATTTTTTTAGTTTTTTCTTTCGATCTTGTGTTATAAGTATTTTCTTTTGATTTTGTGCTATAAGTTTTTCCTTTCGATCTTGTGTTATAAGGTTTTCCTTTCGATCTTGTGTTATAAGCTTTCCTTTCGATCTTGTGTTATAAGTTTTTCCTTTCGATCTTGTGTTAAAAGCTTTTCCTTTCGTTCTTGTGTTATAAGCTTTCCTTTCGATCTTGTGTTATAAGCTTTTCCTTTCGATCTTGTGTTATAAGCTTTTCCTTTTGATCTTGTGTTATAAGTTTTTCCTTTCGATCTTGTGTTATAAGTTTTCCTTTCGATCTTGTGATATAAGTTTTTCCTTTCGATCTTGTTGTTTTAAGCTTTCCTTTCAAACTTGTGTTATTCTTGTGGTATAAGTTTTTCCTTTCGATCTTGTGTTATAAGCTTTCCTTTCGAACTTGTGTTACTCTTGTTTTATAAGCTTTTCCTTTCAATCTTGTGTAATAAGTTTTTCCTTTCGATCTTGTGTTATAAGTTTTCTTTTGATCTTGTGGTATAAGTTTTTCCTTTCGATCTTGTGTTATAAGTTTTTCCTTTCTATCTTGTGTAATACGTTTTTCTTTTCGATCTTGTGTTATAAGTTTTTCCTTTCGATCTTGTGTTATAAGTATTTTCTTTCGGTCTTGCGTTATAAGTTTTTGCTTTTGATCTTGTGTTATAAGTGTTTCCTTTCGATCTTGTGTTATAGGTATTTTCATTCGCTGTTGTGTTATAAGTATTTCCTTTCGATCTTGTGTTATAAGTTTTCCTTTCGATATTGTTTTATAAGTTTTCCTTTCGATCTTGTGTTATAAGTAAGTATTTCCTTTCGATCTTGTGTTATAAGTTTCCCTTTCGATCTTGTGTTATAAGTTTTTCCTTTCGATCTTGTGTTATAACGGGCCCAATTTTTCTTCTCAGTTTAATATCTTCGTGCAGCTTATTGAACGCGGTAGTTTAAAATATAATTTATACAGATTTTCGTTATTTAATTTTTCATGTGGAAACAGAAATCAATGTGCATGTAAAAATGAGTTTTCTTTAATATAAATATATAAAAAGAGCAGTTTAGTTAAACGATAGTTTCGTTGAGAAAATGAAACGCGAGATATTACTTGATGAGAAATCATGCAAATGTGCAAAACTAAAGTACGGGAAAGATTCACTCTCTACCCTAATGGAATATGAGCTGAGCAGCGAAGAAATTAACATCATAAAGGGAAAGAGGGAAAGGCGAATTAAATCCCTGTATTCCAACTTACTAATGATCGCGTTTCAAGTCTTGGCTTTCTCAAGCCTATGGCAAAACATTATCGCAGGCTGGTGGTTCTCAAGTGCCAAAGGCACCTGTCAGAATTTATTTAGATTTTTTGGAGAGCGTCACTTCATCATTATATATATATATATATATATATATATATATATATATTCGTTAAAAGCAATTGCTTTAGTGGCATCAATAAGTTTCTTGCAGGTATCTTCATACCGACGAAGTTTTTTTTCCGATTCTCGTTCGTCAATTTCTGGTGAAAAATACGCAGACTTCCTTCTTCCATTTATTGAATTTTGTTTGTTTGCCGTATTTTTCACCAGAAATTGACAAACGAGAATCGGAAAAAACTTCGTCGGTATGAAGATACCTGCAAGCAAGACTTATTGATGCCACTAAAGCAATTGCTTTTAACCAAAATTGCATAAGAGAAAAACTATGCCCTAAAAGAATATATATATATATATATATATATATATATATATAATATATATATATATATATATATATATATATATATTATATATATATATATATATATAATATATATATACACTCATAACATAGAGAGAGAGAGAGAGAGAGAGAGAGAGAGAGAGAGAGAGATTATTTAATAGTTTTATAGTTCTTGTAAAACTGCTCCAACTATGTTTTTACATTATTTCTTATAACTGGTGATTAAACGTTTCCAGTGCATTTTCACAAGAAATATGTCAATACGTTTCTATTTTAGGAGTGTATGGTCCCGGATGGGCACAGCATCCGGTATCCTGCAGATATTCAGGGGTGATGTTAATAGTAAACGCTGGCGCAATTTGCAGCTGGGTAGATGGGTCTTATTTAACAATATTCTATTAGAAGTAGAATAGACAATTAACATACCAGATAATTCAACGTGTAATGAAGCTTATAACCTCTGCTTATAAAACTATTCCTCGTTCAGTTTTTCCTGTTGGGAATTTAGGGAGAGAAAATAAAAAGTACCGTACAGTGTTTTTTATAGTGTTTTATTTTATATTCAGCTCAACCCCCTACCTCAGTATGCATCATTAAGGAAGAGAAACCAAAGTTAAACATTGTTACATATTTGAGAACACGCAGAAGGTGAATAAGTATTTATGGTTGGGGTGGTTTAAGAAGCTGAGAAGCAAATATGACCGTGATACCCTGTATTTCAGAAGCTGCTAATTATTATGCAGTAGTTACGTGACTTACTTTGTAAATTTTGATTATGATAATTGTTTGAAAATTAATTTTATAAAAATTACCTTTTTGTATGTAACTCAATTATAAGATCAGTGTATTTATGCACAGTGATTGGACATAAAAGGTAAATAAATTTTATTACGTCATTATTTTATGATAATTGTGTTATTATTTTTACAATGTCTGGATAAAGCGCGCCGTCGTAGATACAACAACATGTTTAATAATAATTTATTACTGTAAACTACTGAAACTTGAAACAATTGAAACAGTCAGTAATAGACTATTCCATATAAAAGGGTTCTTCTTCTTCTTCTTCTCCTCCTCCTCCTTCTTCTTCTTCTTTCGGCTTTATTAGTCCCACTGTGTTGCAGGGTCGGCCGCTCGAGTCAACTTTCTCCATCTATCTTTATTCTTTGCATCTTTATCCCCCAGTCCCACCTCACCACTATCACTCCTCACCACATCCATCCATCTGATCCGAGGACGTCCCACACTGCTCCTCCCCAACACTGGCATGTTCTTAGCTCTCTTGATTTGTTCCATATCCTCTCTTCTTATTACATGGCCATATTATCTCAGGCGAGCTTCCCTAGCCTTTTCCTTTACATTACATATACTACACATTCCTCTTACATCTTGACTCTCCCACCTTTCCAGCAGTGATATTCCAGCAATCCATCTCACCATCCTCATCTCGGTTCTTTCCAACAATCCCTCCTCTTTCCTCTTAAGTGCCCAAGTTTCTGCCCCATATAATAGTACGGGCCTGATAACTGTCTTATAAATCTTCATTTTGACCTTTAATGGCATTTTCTTGCCTAAAAGAGCTCAGTTCTCTCCATTTTCGCCATGCTTCTTTCACACTGTCACGCTGCTTTCTCAGTAACTTCTTCTGTTATTATTGATCCTAAGTGGTTGAACTCATTGTTTTACTTTAGCACTGTAGTACTATCATCCGCTTGAATGTTTATGTCTTCATGCCCTTCTCTACTACTACTAAATAGCTCTGTCTATCCAGTGTTCACTGTCAGTCCTTTCCTTTCTTGCAGTTCTTCTTCTGTGTCTGTCATAATGATAAAATCATCAGGAATCATCAGTTCCCACAAAACCCAACAATATTCCATAACAATGCAGTGGGTTAATGCTTTTGCCAAATTGATATCTATCTCTTTTGTAAATACATGATCTCAATCACCCAGCTATCTATGGAACCAAGAATCACTTAGTTTTTTCTTTGTAACGAACATCAAAATTTTTTCCTTTGTAAAGAACGTCAAAATCCACATCAGATAAAATGATGATGGAGTTTGGCTGATTGAAATCGTATTTGAAAAGCAAATCGCAAGAAAGTTAGCGATCAGAAAAAATGGAAATGAAAATGCTGTTTAGTCTTTTATTTTCATAATATTGAACGTTCATGTTTTAAAGCTGTTGTATATTTTCAGTTCAGCACATTTAGGAATTCTTGATTTATACACACACACAAACACACACAATGTGTTTATGTGTATATCGCATTTGCATATTTTACGTCGTCTTGCATGGGATCTATTTTCGATGAAAATCTGTTTTCCATTTTCAAGCAAAATGATGTTTAACCGATAACTCTTGCAGCTTTTTGCCATTTTTCTGATTTCTGCACACGTTACTGCATATATGTCATGGATTTGTTGATAATGCACATTATATAGCACATTTACTTTTTATATTTATGTACAACTTTTTATCATAATCATTAAATAATCCGTGACACTCCATGGTTTTATGTAGCTTTTTGTGGCTTCTACCACCGCACTTCTGAGCTTCTGATGCAGCTTTGATGGAAAGTAAAATCTCGCTAACGTAGAGGGAAAAAATTATTGTTTTTACACTCCTACAACTTCCAGTGAGAAGTAAATGTTTCACGATTATAAACTGATCGTAATACATGAATTATTTTATGTCAAAAATAGATGTTAAAATAAGTCATTAAGCATTTGGAGAAATATTGCTTACATGAAACTCTAAAAGTAACAGGGAAGAATAATTTGAAGATGAAAAAATTCGGCGTATAATGAGGCAGCTTATTCAGACATATACATTATATGGTCATCACATGGATGAAAAAAACTAATAGCAGAAATAACTGGATAACTGCCGGTCAAAATACTAGAAATGAGATGAATTAGTATCGAATGAAGCAGAAGAGCATACTATATATAGGAGTGTAATTCCATTGTGAAGCTAGATTAGCCCTGAAGAAGACTATGGATGGCTAAAATAACTGTTGGGTAAGGGGTCAATAAATGTTTTAGTACTATGATTGTTTTTGTTTGGCTCTCTCTGAGGACTAAAAAAGCACCGGAGATATTTGAAATTATACCCGGTGGTGGAAGTCACATGTGCAATAGCACTTGTAGAAAATGAAAAAAAAGACTGTTAATATGTTATATATATATATATATATATATATATATATATATATATATATATATATATATATATATATATATATATATACATATTAAATGATGTTAAAATAAGTCATTAAGCATTTGGAGAAATATTGCTTACATGAAACTCTAAATGTTTTTCTCGGGTAAGCTGGCTTAATGACGTTGACTTTTGTGTTATATCTGTCGCCTGCGCGTGAATAGCATTCTACTCTCTCTATAAAAGTAGGAAAAGACCAAACGCTCGGTCAGCAAAAACCAGTAGCTCGGTTCAGATAAAAATATATATCGTATATCCATTTTCTTTTTTGAATGCAAAATCGAGAGCGTTGAAAAAGCCGTAAGGAAGGATTATTCAGCAATTCATTTTTGAAGGATTTTGGTCCAAGTGGTTTTGTTTTGAAAATCGTCTTTTGAGTAAATAGATATTGAATATAGAAAAAGGTTTGAGTCTAATTTCGGCAGATGGAATAAAATTCCATTGTGTTCCTATTGCCTTACATTTGTCGTTAAAGGTAGAGAAATTTACCGAGAACAATGTGGGGTTCTGTTTGCGGGCAAGTCTTTGTTTTACGATGAAGTAGTTTATTTTTGTTTAACTTTTTTCAGAGTTTTTAAGTTTGTTTTCGATTCTTTAAGGGGGATGAAGGTTTTTTTTTTAATGATCCCTGTAGTTTCCGTTTTGCGCAAGGTCCTCAACTATTGCACTTAACATTCAAGGGACTACCTAACGGTCATGTGAAAGTAATTATTTACCCTGTCCTATAAATGTAATAACAGACCTTCTCAAATCATATTTGGCATTTACTGAATGGACTCTGCCATTTTGTCATCTGTCACTGGTTTCTCCTCTGATTTTATACCACGCAATCATGCTGCCCGATGTTAAGAAAAGGCACGAATTGTTTAGAAGATGAAATGAAGTGTTATCGCTTTAGGTGTTGACGTAGATGTAGAAACTCCAGCTGCGTTAAATAAGCAAGTAGCAAGACTTGCTAGTTATTCTTATCAACGTTCAGAAATCTATTTTGCTTGTTTATCTTCGAAAAACAAGAGTTAGAACTCAGATATTTTACTTTTAAAAATAGCCTCGCGAAATAGAAACACGATTTAATCTTCCAGTAGACTGGTCAGCCTTCTATTACGCCCATTTCCATTCAAATCACATGCAAATATACTGTTATCATAGATAAATTTACGGGAGGCTGCTTTGTAATTGTTATGATTATTGACCAGCCGAGATGACAGAGATGGCGTTTGTTGTTCGCTGTTCAGGGATAATTGAATTTATAGAGCGAGAGTTTTATACGGTACGGTTTCTAATTCTGGTGAGCTTCAGATTTTCTAGTTATTACCAAATATAATATTAGCATATTATAGCTCTGCAGAAAGGGTTGCTTCTTAGGTAAATAGGTAGCCACTGCCAAATGTAGCTTCTGACTGTTGTGGAAAAGAATACTACGATCAAAGCAGTTTATTCTCTTGTTCAGAAGGTCCAGAGCCAGTATGTTGACACACACACACACACACACACACACACACACACACACACACACATATATAGTATATATATATATATATATATAATATATATATATATATATATATATATATTACATACATACATATTAACAGTCTTTTTTTCATTTTCTACAAGTGCTATTGCACATGTGACTTCCACCACCGGGTATAATTTCAAATATCTCCGGTGCTTTTTTAGTCTTCAGGGAGAAGCTAAACAAAAAACAACCATAGTACTAAAACATTTATTGACCCCTTACCCAACAGTTATTTTAGCCATCCATAGTCTTCTTCAGGGCTAATCTAGCTTCACAATGGAATTACACTCCTACATATAGTATGCTCTTCTGCTTCATTCGATACTAATTCATCTCATTACTAGTATTTTGACCCACAGTTATCTGTTATTTCTGCCACTAGTTTTTTTCATCCATGTGATGACTATATAATGTATATGTCTGAATAAGCTGCCTCATTATACGCCGAATTTTTTCATCTTCAAATTATTCTTCCCTGTTACTTTTCATCTTAAATATGCTCCCTACATTACTTATTCCATATCTGATCGAGGGCGCTCAAGAGAGAAAAAGTGAGAGAGAGAAGACGCGGAAAATCCTCTTCAGTTCCGGCGGAATTGAAACTGAGACTCTGTGCAATCTGGTGGCTACGTTCCCATCATTCCTCAGGCCGGCACCAATTGCCGCTAAACTGCTTCCTTGAATTTTTGTATTTCGCTTTCCTTCCTCAGTGGCATTTCTTTTCAATGCAGCTTCGGTCGCCTTCTTTTGTTTTTGTTTTTTTGTTTAGTGGATTTCTTCAGCCGAGCGGTCGAGGATTACCGTAGAGCAAAAAGAAAGTTTTGATTGCATTTTGGTATTAAGTTGATCATCCCTTTTCGTTCTATATATATATATATATATATATATATATATATATTATATATATATATATATATATATATATATATATATTACTGGACCGGTGTCGCAACAGGCCTCTCACATGTCGCGAGTTCGTGCTTCCTGCAGGGCGATAAAAAATCACAGGCTTTGTGTATCATGATCAGTTACTGCTGCAGTGTGGTGTCTGCGGTGGATCGGTTGAACAACCATGGTTTTTCAAGCCAATAATATATATATATATATTTATATATATAATGGACTCAGAAATCAAAACTATTGGACTGGTCATAAAATGTAGAACAAATAATCGATATACATATATATATATATATATATATATATATATATATATATATATATATATATATACATTTTATGACCAGTCCAATAGTTTTTGTTTTTATGAGTCCATTATTACTCTTGGTTTTCAGACCTCGTTCAGATAATATTCTTATTTCAGTTTTCATTCTTTTGTTATACTGGAAGGCTTACTTAGCCAATGGCCATATTTCACAGCGTATTACTTCCTTTATCAAAACGGGTATACAGTCTTTTGTGGGGGGACCGGTTTTTTTCGGGTACGTGGAGTGTGTAATAGGAACTGAATTCTTAATCCCAGGGGCCTCTTTAGTACAGATCAACAAGCTTTCCCGTGGCGATCCTATCGTTCAATGAAAAAGTTATTTTTTCGACATTCCGCTCATGACTTGTAAGAAAAAGGTAGACATTTATTTTTCTTTTATATACGATAGCGAATGCAAAATCCCGAAGATGTCCAAGCAATGTTTAGGTTAAGTGAACGAACAATAAAGAAAATATTATGGCTTCCAGGGAAACACCAAAAGAGGATTGAAGATTTCACAGAATTCATCCATTTTCCACTCGGTTGGGAAATTAATATAGAACAGAACCTGTTTGTTTGGTCATACAAAGCAAAGCCTCAATTATGCTACTCAGGAAGGGGCATTCATAATATACAGGGAAGTCAGATTATTGAAGGGCTGTTGAGCTTAGTTACTCGAATGAGATCTCTGCCCACATTTTAGAGAGACATGCGCAGAACTTCCAGGGGGAGTAATTATTGCTTTCAAAATCCAAATAGAGTATTTCTTCTATTTTTTTCTGCATTTCGCATGAAAATATAAACGAAAATGTCTGTATCATTTAAATAAGGTGCTTTTAAGAATTTGGAGAAACTTTCAGTTCGTTCTGCTGCTTCAACTAATTGTTTATTGATGATCCTCAGGATTAACATAAAAGTTGATTTAAAAAAAGATTAATAATCAGTTGATAATGAAAAGACTGAACCACTTTAATTCTAATATATATATATATATATATATATATATATATATATATATTTATATATGTGTGTGTGTGTTTGTGTGTGTGTGTGTCTGTGTCTGTGTGTATGAGTATCCTTTATTAGGATTGTATGTATATTGGTAAAAATCTGTGAGAGAGAGAGAGAGAGAGAGAGAGAGAGAGAAATTTCATTGCTGATGGGTATCGCACCAATCCACTTGATTTTTACTCGAACTTACCAGTCAAATTTTCCGTTGCATGTGTCCTTGAGAAGCTAATGCTTGCATCACACATAAATGAAAAATGTTCGTAATGTGTTCAGTTTTTCGTCATTCTTTATCATTGAAAAGCCGCCCAAAAAAAAAGCAGAAAAAAGAAATCGTGAAGCATCATTTTATCTAAAGAGAGCTCCCCACGTGACAACTTTCCTTCAGAAATTGGCCATGAGTTTCCTTTTACCAAATTGCTACCATCTGAGGACCGGAGGCAAGAATGCGACAGCTGGTCGGTGCTGAAATTAGCTCAATTTCTCTCCCAGAAGCCCCAAGCTTTCTCCGCGTCACTCTTTTCCTCGCTTCTGAGTCTTTCACTTCCACTTCGAATTCCCATCTTTCGTCTTTCATTCGCTCTAATGGTCCCATTTTCCTCTTCTCGGATGATGGGACCTCAATTGACGATGTGGGAAGACCTAACGGCCTCTTTTGAAATGTGCTCGAGAGGGAATAAGGTCATTAAGTACTTATTAGACACGAGTCTGTACCGATTACAGTGCAAGTGCAGTCGTGATTGCATGAAACTATGCCACGTGAATTATTATTTCTCATTACTTTTGTAATGTTTCACTTTGCATTCTCGATTATTTCATCCACTGGTAAAATGGAAACAGCTTCCAGAGAGAATTATATATATATATCATAGACCCCTTAAATTTAAGGGGTCTATGATATATATATATATATATATATATATATATATATATATATATATATGTGTGTGTGTGTGTGTGTGTGTGTGTGTGTGTGTGTTTGTGTGTGTGTGTGTGTGTGTTTGTGTTATATGCTATGGGGAAGAGAGCAAATCTTATTTCTTATCGATGGGATTAGGATTGCTTCGTCAAGGCCCACCTTTTTCTTTTTTTTCTTTTTTTTTTTTGACACTAATGAACACTCTCTCTCTCTCTCTCTCTCTCTCTCTCTCTCTCTCTCTCTCTCTCTCTCTCTCTCTCTGTATCTTAGAAAGAGCCTACAACAGCCGACTAACATCTACCAGATACCTAATTATTACAGAGGCCAACAGAGGTGTCCTGGGTTTTAGGGACGCGCCACCACTTGTCATTTTGGTACGAGAATCGGATAAGATGGCGCTCTGGTGAGCTAGGCGCGCTACCAGTACGGTACACTGGCACGACACAAGCACACACGCACACTCACATTATATATATACACGTATATATAATCAGATCTGTTTATCCTACAAATAAATTAAATTGCAATTGACTTTAAATATAAACCGACAATATAGAGAAGCTCATAAATCTCTACAATTAAGGACATGACGTTTAGCACTGCTTACATAAATACCCACTGGACACTGAAATTGAAAATTTTTCTGATTTTAGTCATATATATATATATATATATATATATATATATATATATATATATATATATATATTATATATATATATATGTATGTATATATATACACATATATGTGTGTGTGTAGATAGATATTCAGATAGATAAATTGAGTTCCCATACTGTAGGTATATTTAAAGGTTAGCACCCAAAAGACTGTAATTATTCTATTGTTTTCGAGGGTATTTCCAGCTATTTATAATTTGTTTGGTACGGAGGGATTTTTGTTAAGGATAATAACGTATGTTGGTTTCCTGCTATCTTTTGTTCTGAATTTAGCCTTATCCTCTATCACAATATGCAGCATTAAGACAACAGGAAGCAAAGTTGAACGTTGTTAAAACTTTGAGGGCAGGCGGAATCCTCTTGAACTTCAGCGACGAAGTCATTAACTCTAGAGGATTTATTCGCAAGCTTTTGGATATTTTCAAGCCATGCAAACAAAATAAGAAACAGATATAACAGAAATTATTAATATTTGCGAGGAGGCTACTGGTTATGCAGTAGTTAGTTGCATGTTTCAGAATGTTTCATTTGAAAGAGATAATTTTGTACGAGCTGATTCTTTAATTCAGGCTGCTTATAAATACGAATTGAATAAAAAAGCAAAGT
Organism: Macrobrachium nipponense; assembly: GCF_015104395.2. Classification (NCBI taxonomy): domain Eukaryota; kingdom Metazoa; phylum Arthropoda; class Malacostraca; order Decapoda; family Palaemonidae; genus Macrobrachium; species Macrobrachium nipponense. Next base: position 92,515,855 of record NC_061109.1, on the reverse strand, counting down.
AGTTTCCATTTCTTATTGATCATTGCAGTTTGGTTGTTATTTTATAGCACTGTTATTTTATTGCAACCTTTGATAAATAGACGTTCTGTATGAACAGCACTGTATTTAGAATGTATCTTTCAGGGATCATCATCAGGCCTTTGTCTTCATGCTCGTAGCAGAGGTTGGTTATGTTAACTATCTGTCGTTCAAAGAGACATCTTTCAGTATACCTGAGCAATAGTATTCATTTTTTTAAACCATTAAATATGCTTTACCAATTTGTCAATCTTTTACTCTTGTAAATGAGTGACTACAGCTGGTGAAGTAAGTTAGACTTAATGCAGCAAATCGGCCTTTATAAATTCCATGAAGTATTCCGTGTCCTTTCTCTTCTTCATTGTTTTTCTATAGATTCTGTCACATCTATCTCTAAGATGCCAGTGTGAGGAATAAAAATGAATCTGCTTAAGCGCTGGAGTAGTTTACAAAAATGATCATACAATGCAAGGCAGCCTACTGTCATTTTTAAAGTTTCTATTTGAAACCAATGATAAACAAAGTGAATTTTGTCAATATTTACGTTTTAGATATATTTACGGTATAAATTATGCATTTCTGAAGGAAGTATACTGCCTTTCTTGTTATGATTAGTTTTCGTTTATGAGAAAATCTGCAGTACGACTGATCCAACATACGGTCATTAATAATAATTTATTACAAAATTCTGTTAATTTATGTATTTAGGCCTTCTCATTACTGATTCAGTTCTGAATATAGATTTTGAATATTTGATGGGATTTGGTCAGTTCCATTTGAGTTTTAACTAAAAGGGTCCTCTTGTGTTGTCCTCTTTTTATTATAAATGTGTTTTTAAACTAAATATATACAGTAATGTAAATGATCTCTACGAAAAATTGTACTTAATATTACTGTGGTTGTATACATATATATAATATATATATATATATATATTATATATATATATGTGTGTGTGTGTGTGTGTGTATATGTATGTATGTATGTATGTATGTATGTATATATAATAAACAAACTATCCTTTAGAATTTCAGAGTATAAAAAAAAGTAATATATCAAGGTCTCATTATAAATTAAGATATACAAAAGCTAGATAAATATGTTCCGTTAGTGTAAACAAATGAAATATACTCTTTAAGCGCTATTATTTTTAACCTCACACCGGCAAGCCCTTGATTAAACTCTAAAACCTGTGGAGCGAATGCGGTAATAAGCTTTGATATTCAAGTCAAGCAGCTTATCAGTTTTTCCAATGGCATAACCTTGTTTCCTGTACTACTCAGATTCTGGCGTTCTGTCATTAAGCATTTGAAGTGATATTTACCAAATGAAGCCGCTTTTTACTTTTACCTTAGTCGGCTTAATGACACGAACTTTTGCGTTATCTCCGGCTCATGAATAAAAGCCTTCTGTCAGTATACGAGAAACCGGAAAAATAAAATACTCGGTCTAAAAAGAAGAAGAAAAAAACCTCGTTTCAGATATGGAAAAGTTTCCATCACAATTTTTTTCCTAAATCCCAAATCCGAAGCGTTGAAAAAGTCATAAAGAAGGATTACTCAGTTATACATTTTCGGAGGATTTGGACCTTCCGGTTTAGTTTGGAAACCTTTCTTTGAGAAATGGGAGACAATAAAGGGAAAGGAAAGAACTGGAATTTATTCCAATTACTTAGATTGGAATAAAATTGCTCTACTTCTCTCCGAAACTTTACTTACTTAAAGCGAATAATATGGAATTTTACTCGTTAGGCCTTTTAGAAAACTCTCAGTCAACATATTGCTGAGCCTGGTTAACTCGTTAAACACTATTTTGGTATCTTTGTATTCTTATTTTTATTCCCATTGTTTAGGAATGAATGGATTTTCCCTCTTCAGGTCTTTTTTTATTTTCAAAGTATATTTTATTGTTGCACATACTATTTAGAGTCATATCTTCTGACTTTCTTGAACTGATCATTCAACCTTGGTTGACAATTTTAGTAGACTTTGTTAAGACATCTTTGTCATGTTGCAAGTCATTACCATTTGGCTATTCTGCCACTATTTCCGCCTTTGATCTGATAATGTAGTCTTTCTGCGCAATGTTAAAAAAATGTCTTTTACATATTTCATTTACAGTAACTGAAATGTTTCTCTTTAGTTAATGTAACCTGGGATAAAAGAGAAATTGATTCTTTTTAAAGAATTCTCATTTGAAAATAAAAAGCATCAGCTTCTCGTATGAAAATAAAAAGCGTCAGCCGCGTTAAATAAGTAATTCGAAATATTTTCAACTTTAGTCTTCCGTCATTTAAAAATGGGTTTTGGACGTTAGCTCTCAATGGTAATTCTTATGGCCCCGCGATATTACCTGTCTAAATTATTTCTGATAAAGCAGCTGCGAATTAATCCTGCGACGACTGGTCAGCCTTATATTACTCCCACTTCCATTTCAAGTCAAATGTAAATACATTCTGGCTCCTAAATGAATTAGCAGGAGACTGCGTACGTCATTGTTATGATAAATGACCAACCGAGGCGACAGATATGGAGTTTGGTAGTTTACCATTAATGGGTAATTAAGTTATTAATGATTTCTGATTTTGCATCCTTTTGTTATCTGCCTCAGATATTTCTGAAAGAGTGACTTCCAATTAAAATGATTAACTGATACCAGGTACTACTTCAAACGCCATAAACAATAAATATATCAAACCCAAAGTATGTGTGTTTCACCATTCAAATCTGTCTCGTTTTCTCTCAGCTTACTTGTGATTCCTATCTTTCATTGTAAAACTTTTGGCTTATTAATTTTGAGAATTACCGGCCCCCCTCCCTCTCATGATTCCGGAATTAGGCTCACCTTAGGCGGCAAGTATTTCCTCTGAATCCCCTTCTCTACCCCCCCCCCCCCCCCCCTCCCCCCCCCCCCCCCCCCCCCCCCATCTCTCTCTCTCCTCTCTCTCTCTCTCTCTCTCTCTCTCTCTCTCTCTCTCTCTCCCCGACTATGCCATTACGAACTTTTACCTTGTCTCCTTTGCATCCGAAGATTTCTAGTCCTTTCAGTTCTCCTTATCCTCCTTTTATCCCCTAAAAGTGCTCCTCATACGTTCTTGTATTTTTATCTTTCATTCACTTTTTACAAACATGTTCTCTCTCTCTCTCTCTCTCTCTCTCTCTCTCTCAATGGTAGCAATCAATACTTAGTTGGCTTTGGCAAGGGTTTCCTTAATGGGAGAAGGACTTATGAACCTTAATGGCCTTTAGATAACCGTCTTGATTCTCTCTCTCTCTCTCTCTCTCTCTCTCTCTCTCTCTCTCTTCTCTCTCTCCATTCATTCTGCAATATCTTTTACTGATCACTTTTTGTATGTCCTATTACCTTAAGTCAGTGTCCCTTGTTGGCTTGTTCAATAAGAATAGGGTTCATGCAATGACATTTTCATCATTATATGATCAAGATTTGTCAATAAGGCCTAAAATATTTGTCTTTATCGGAGGGCGTATTCAGATTACTTCCTCATTTGCTGTGACATTGATACCGAGCATTTAATTTCTTGGCTGCAACTTTCGGGAATCAACAGCGGGATTCCAAATAAATTCTTACCTGACCACCGGTTGGTTGGTTGATTGGTTGGTGGATGACATGAAATCTTAAACCCAAGAGCCTTTTATGGTGATCCACCAACGTCCTCTCCAACGGTCTACATATTCAGTATTCTAATGTTTGAATGGCGTAATTATATTGGCGTCTAACCGTCGAATCATTTTCTTGCCGCTTTCTCGTTATTTTAAGAAAAATATACATTTTTTGCTCTTCGTCATCTACCCCTTCTATGACAAATATGGAGAAAAGGAAAATGAGTTAAAGAAGTGAAAAGGTGAACAGGAAAATACTAAAACGTCAATTTAAATATCAATTTAAGAAGGAGAATATACAGAATGAAATATTTTCTTGCTCTCTGGAAACTGATATTTTGGAAAAGCTTGTCATTACGAAACTTGGGATCAAATGAAGATAAATGAATCCGTAATAAAAACGATTGCCCTCTTGGCTACGATGGCGAGGATTGTGTGATCCAGCTCTTATAAATATATCTGAAAACGACAGGTATATGTATGTATGAGAGGCAATAGACTTTCATCAATCTCATGTTCAGGTCGGCAACGTGACCTGATCGTGACTATGGTAACTCGGGTTTGTTTCCTGCACCGGGCATCATAATTACTTCATATTTCTTGCACTTGGAGCGTAAGGCCTTGTAGTGACAAGCGTATCCAAAAAAAAAAAAAAAACGCGAAGCAATTCGAGAAGTTAAGATAAGAGGGCATTGTGGTTATTATGATATATATATATATATATATATATATATATATTATATATGTGTGTGTGTGTGTGTGTGTGTGTGTGGTGTGTGTGTGTGTGTGTGTGTGTGTGTGTGTTGTAATACTTGGTCACGAAGGTAAACGTGGATCTATTTCAGATCAAGTAAAATGTACCTGATCTTGATAGCTTCATTTATCTTCATTTGATCCTAGAGTTCGTAGTGACAAGCGTTTCTCAAAATGTGAAAAATTCAAGAAGTTAAGAGTGCATTGTGGGTAATAGATAGTGTATATTTTATATATATGTGTTGTATATATATAATATATATATATATATATATATATGATATATAATGTATTTATGTATGCATTATATATATATATAATAATAATATATATATATGTGTATGTGAGAGTCTTTTACTGTAATACAACAGTATAATATGAAGATAAAAGGCCCATGAAACGCTTATTTTAACGTTGCAACCATATATTTCCAGCACTTCCTTCTGTGCTTCTGATCACTGGAAAAATATGGACATAGGAAGTCTTACAAGAGTTTATATACAAAACATGTAGATGTGGCAGTAGGTCACCAACAGAGACTTACTGCCACACCTACATATGCTTTGTATATATACTTTTGTAAGACATCCTATGACCATATTTTTCCAGTGATCACGAGCACAGCGAAATATATGGTTGCAACGTTAAAATAGTTTTATGGGGCCTTTTTAATCTTAATATATATAATATATATATATATATATATATATATATATATATATGTGTGTGTGTGTGTGTGTATATGTATATATGTGTATATATATATATATATATATATATATATATATTATATATATATAAACCAAACGCTTTCGTAATTTTATCATTCATTCTCAAGACACGGTAGGAAAACCAGTTAATGTTAGTGAAAGTCGAAGTCTAGCCACCATCATTAATCGAACACCCCTATATTTTACGGAACAACAAGAAAAATGAACAAACCTAAAACTATTTACATATAAACCCGAACTACACTGATTAATTCATTACATTTACTCATTATATTATTATGATTAGATATATTATTATAATTTAGCAAACCGTTAGGTCTTCCGAATTTATCACACGGTTTATATTACTTTTAAAGTAAAAAAATAATTATTAGATTGCTCCTAACACTATATTTATTTTGTAACATTATTATATTTTTAACCAGTTACTCGCGTTGCTGTCTGATATATGAATAGCAGCGATTTTGACTAGGTACATTAAAACTACTGAGTTATTATTATTATTTTTTTAAGGACTCCTTATTAAGGTATTTTTGAAAGTGTTTGAAGAGCAAAAAACCTTATTGATACTAGACACTACGGAATAGTGAGTCTTCCACTTATGAATAGAACATAAAACCAACCATTGAATAAAAACATATACAGTATGTATACATTTCTGAGCTTTTCAATTAGATCCATATCATGCTTAACAGTACAGGAAGAGGTAGTATCATCAATAGGTAAAATGACTCTTAACAGACCATTTAGAAAATTCGTAAGCAACAGAACGATGTAAATATTTGGCTTAATAGGATTTTCAGTATTATGTTTCCACTTACCTATAAAAACAGGGGGAATAGGGAAATATTGTTGAGCACTGCTTGATTAAATTTTCGTTTATTTTAATATATCCCTGATTTTCTCGAGAATGAGTTAAAATAATATGAAAGTTTTTTCTGCACAATTGTTTTGTAAATGTATTTACAAAATTAACATAAACAACCACATACACACTGTGTTAACTTCCTCTATAAGTTGATGTTAAAAGTCAATGTCAATTAAGAATTATGCGCTAAACGTATAGAAGTGCATATCTTGTGTATCAAAAATCGAAAAGAAAGAGAGCCTATGCAACGCCTGACATTTCTGGGTATTGTATGAACTGCTGAATACTGATGGAACAGTGTTTTCGTTTGTTAAGATTAACCGTAAACGTAGTTAGATTATTTCCTCGTTAGTTATCTCCAGATGAATATTTCCCGTTTGGAATGAGTTAAAAAAAATATAAAATGCTCTCTTAATTGTGGAATTATCATCTTTATAACGATTCTACAAAATATTGAAAATTCTAGTTTTAAACATCTCCTCTTGACAGAGTTCGTGCATTTCTGTTCCGGCACGAACACTTAAAAGAGGAAAAGCATAAAGAGAATAGGAAAAGCTACCATAATCTCCCTCCATTGGTAAAGTAACCCTCTCTCTCTCTCTCTCTCTCTCTCTTGCAGAAATAAACGCCGGCATTGAACGGTTTATTGCCTATAACGTTTATTGTTTCAAGAACTTTTTATCGTTTGTGGAGTAACTGTTCGTATCTCTCCGGTTAGTTTTGATCGGCTACGTATGGAATGGAGCAACTAATATGTATTTGATGACCAAGAGGGAATGGTCTTTTCGTGCTATGACTCTTGAATTAGGATTTCCTATTAAGAGAGATGCTTGGGACATGGAAGAAAAATTGATATTAAGACTTTATGTAGATTTTCAGGGGAAATAGGAAAGGTTAAATTAAGGAAGTCGAGGTATGGAAGTCAGATCTCGTTTATTTCTCGATAAAGTTGTTTAAAGTGAAAAACAGAAAAAAGGAACACTTATTTTGCTGTCATTTCGGATAGAATTTTTCAAGTGATCCTTATTAACAGCAAACATGAAATGAGTAAATAAAAAAGGAAAGGAATACGCAGTATGGTAAGTTAATGAAAACTTATTTTGTCCGATGGCAGGTCTGTAGGAGTAAAATAAAACAAGCTCCACTGACCGGATTTCTTTTTACAGCAGCTCTTACGGAAAGTATAGTTCTAACGCAGATTACACATAGTCAAAGACTATGTATCACAAATGTACAGAGAAAGCGCCAAAGTCAATTTTAAATGAGCTTTCTATGTTTTCACGTGTATGTATGTGTGTGTGTGTGTATATATATATATATATATATATATATATATATATATATATATATATATATAGAGAGAGAGAGAGAGAGAGAAGAGAGAGAGAGAGACGAGAGAGAGAGAGAGAGAGAGAGAGAGAGAGAGAAATACTTTAGGGTAGAGTGTTTCTCTAAACATATTATTTGGTACAGAATTTTCATTCTATATTTGCAACTAATGCCTAAAGCTTTCACCTCTTAAAAATGGCTCATCCTTTAGTCCCAGGTCCAATCAGTTCTTAGGTCTACTTTTCCCTCCGCATGGCGAGACAAAGATATTGTTAATCCAGATTGTAAGCCAGTAGTTTCTTGAAGATACCACAGTGTGGTGAAGCAATTTCCATGACGGCAAAAAATAAACGGAGGAAAGAAAAAATTTGTGTTTTTCGCTGAAGATTGACACATGAATTTCGGAAAAAAACTCCGACGATATGAAGATTCCTGCAAAAAAACTGATTGAAGCTACTAAAGCAATTGTTTTTAACGATATATATATATATATATATATATATATATATATATATATGTATATATATATGTATATGTATAAAGTCATATCACATTTCCGTGATTCACATACATATATCGAGCTACAATGTCCTTTAATATCTAATTCGCGCTACTTAGGAATTAATATATTTTCATATATGCTTAACCAAAGGGAATTTTTTCTCGAATAATAGACTTGCCTGGACCAGGCGCGGTGGTGTAGTAGGTAAAAAGCTTCACTGACGTTCCTGGATTTGAAAGGATCCATGGGTTCGCGCCCTGGTCCAGACAAGTCTGTTATCTAGAAAAAATTCCCCTTCGGTTAAGCATATATGAAAATATATTAATTCCGAGGTAGAGCGAATTAGATATTAAAGGACATTGTAGCTCGATAATATATATATATATATAATATATATATATATATATATATATATAGTCAAAATATTCCTACTGATAGATTTAATTAACTATTCCCATTACATATAAGAGTAATATGAGTAATAAAAAAGTTACTTTTAACGATATAGTTCAAGGGTATTTCATCTTGTTTGGAAATCGTGCTTTCCTTCCAATTTACTAAGAGATTTAGGCTTTTGCCACAAATCCGTTTTACTGATAACATGGATTTGGTCACTGTAAACATCCCTAATACCCTAGCATTATGCGCTTATGTCTTAAGCGGCGGGAGTATTTATCATAACCAAGTGGAATAAATGACCTGGCATTAGGTATCATTCTCCGCAATCTTAAGACGACGGTGGAGGATCGATGCCAAAGGCCAGACTGAAAAAGAAAAAGGTAAATAAATCACGTTTTCTTTTACTTTGAGGTTCGCATAGTTGTGCACCTAAAGCTACTATACGCTAAAAGGAGATATTCTCTCTCTATGAAAATCAAGTGTGAATTTACTCATGCGTTTGTTGTGGCCTTTTTATTAATTCTGAATCATTGTTGCTGAATGAGCGTTAATTGCAAATAAAAGGACGAGATTGTGGGTCTAAGGGTCTTTGTAAACTAATTAGTTCAAACCCGATTTAAAGATGATAATTTGGAGTTCAGTCGGGTAAAAAAAACTTTTTTTATTTAGTTTCCTCTTAATTTATGTAGAATAATAAAGCCGTAAAGTTATATCATTGCTGTGGTGAACAATGCTTAAATAATGCAAATGCACTTCACGTACCGTCAGATAGAAGTGATAATGCAGAGGTGGGGAAATTTGTTAAAATGTATTATAAATTAGCTATTGACATGTGAATACTTTAGGCAGATAATGAAAGATCGTATGAAATGAAGATTAAACACAACAAATAATACTGTGAAGTAAATATGCGCCCTAGAGTTTGCTGCAAGATCCTGAAAATAAATTACATACCATTATATTTAGACTTTCATGATAAATATTATACACCAAAACATGTATATGGATAATTAACAATTAAACAATAGTAAAATATATACCACTACTTCATATCAACGATGGCCAGATGACCTGCATTATATATATATATATATATATATATATATATAATATATATATATATATATATTATATATATTATATATATGCATTTATATATATATATATATATATATATATATATATATATATATATACACATATATATTATATATATCACACTATATATATATATATATTATATATTATATATATATATATATATATATATATATACATATATATATATATATATTTATTTTTTTTTCTGGTAAGAATTGTTTTAACATAATATCACAATAACATGTCTGCATCTTTTGGGAGCAGCCACATGTACAAATATTGTTAAAACCTTCCATGACCAGGCTGATGTTACATAGGTCTTGAAGTCATTCTCATTCATTAATGTTTACTTGACTTTTTACTGTAGTTAACTTTCTGAAATACAAAATTTTAGTGATACCTACGGATTGGATAATGCCCTAATGAGAGGTTTTATCTGCACTTTGTACATAATAATCCACTCATATATACCACCTTGACTGCAGCTAGAACCCTGATAACAATATACTCTGCTTGTGAGATTTCCATTAGTTTTTTGCCCAATTAACTGAAAACTAGTGGGTTGCACAGCCTACTGAAAGGAAACTTTCTGGAGGAAAAAAAAAAAAGACTATAGATTGGGAAACTTGAAGTGAATTTTATCTCCCCCTTAGAACGAGAAGTCGTCCTTTTTATTGGAGAAGACTCAAAATACACTTAATCAAGACCAAGTAATGCGGAATACCATATAAGAAAATGAGTGCTCTCAAGACGAAACCCTTGTAATAAAATTCCTAGCAAGGGAGTGGAATACACAGCTGCTGAATGTTGGTGAATATCATAAGTTATATATTCATGAAAAGCATTCCCAGTGTCGGTAACTATTTCTGAAAAGGGCAGAATATTAATTAAAAACTGAACTACTGTGCAATAAAGAAATTTATATATATATCTATATACAGGCAGTCCCCGGGTTACGACGGGGGTTCCGTTCTTGAGACCCGAAAATCGTCGTAAGCCGGAACAACATCGGAAAAATGTATTAAACTAATAAAAAAGTTATAAAAAAACCTTACTTGTATCCTTTGGGTACACTACAAGTAGTTTTTTTTGCTGAAGTTTTATGTACAATCTGGAGTTGTTTTCATCCAAAAAATTGGTGGTTCTGGAGGTAAAAGTACACAATTAGTACAAAATACTACACAAAGTCCTGAATGACAATATGTAAAGATAGAGTATAGCAAGAGTAAAAGAGTGAATGTATGTAGTTCCTTACTTTTAGTTTAAAGTTGTCATGCTATGTAACCCTGGACAAAGTTTTTTGTGGCCACATAGCCTACATCATTCAGGGGTTCTGGTATTCTGGAATGTAAAAAAAATATTATATTAATATGTAGTATTGTAGTCCTCAATGCAATAAAGTATACTATTACAGTAGTACATATACCATACAGTGGTTTATAAGATATAACATGTATAAAACTTAGTTTGGAATTCCTTACATACTTACCAACTTTTAGTGAGTCTCAAAGCTGTTTTAGCTAGGTTGTGGGAGATGGAGATGGAGATAGTATGCATGTGTAGGGATCCTGCAATGATAACGATAATTACAGAGTAGGACATATGTGTGTACAGTAATAGAAGTTCTATATTATTTCAGGTATATTTCAGAAAGCTATGTTTAGTACTAGGTACAGTAAAAACTAAAAAAAAGAATTAATTCCATACCTAACTTCAGTGTGCTTTATACAGATGACAGGCTAGGATGAGGGAGCTTGAAAAGGTGATGGGCAGCCTGGAGTGATATAGAATATAAAGGACAGTATGTAACCACTTAATTACAAATGTACTGTTACAAATTAACAACAATTTACACATTATTAAAAACAGTTGAGAAATTTCTACTTTAGTGAAATGAAAAGATGTAGGCTATGCAACATGAAGAGTTAGTTATGTACAGTAGAGGTCTGGTTTATGTACAATTTTTGGGGGGGGTGCTGTCAGTCTGGAATGATAATGTACATATGATTAGTAAAGTTACATTTACTAAATATATACTAATGTATATACACATGTACATATTACATATGTAATAAAATGTATAAAATTCATAAAAAAAGTTTCTTTACCAAATTCTAGTGTTGGCTTGCTTACGGGGATGGGCATAGTATGGTGTACTAGATGAGAATGTCTGGCTATGGAGTGGAATTTGCAGGTGCTTTGGGAGTCTGGAATGATAAAAAATAAAATGATAGAGTATTAACTACTGCACACAATAGGATATGTAGTATTATTTACTGTTTGACATATGTACAATTTAAAAATGAAGAATTCCTTTACCTGGTGGAGTTGGAGAGGTGATAGTAGTGTCAACTGATTGGGCTCTGAGGAGGCTACATCTAGATCTGAAAGAATGTTAGGGTATATAATAAGGTGAATGTAGTACTTAGTGTACATACACTTTTTATAAAATTTCTATTAGCAATTTATAAAACATTTAAAAAAATCGTTAATGATCCTTACCTGATGAATAGGGTGAGACTTCAAAACCATGGAAAGGCTCAGGGTCATCTGGGTCAATCACTATCAAAGGGTTCTGGAATGATACATAAAGAAAAATATTGGGTTATGCAACATTAACATTATGTAATAGTATTTAGTATGTATGTAATAATGTAGTACAAACAATTTACAACATGAAAATGAGAAATGAATTTTCCTTACCTACTACAGAGGTGGGACGGGCTGCTACGGAGGGTGGGCCAGGTAGTACAGGGGATCTGGATTTGGCATTACTTCTGCAATAAAATACAAATGATGAAAATTAATGAAGTTACAATACATTAACATTTATATTAAAAATTAACACATTCATATTAGTATACATATGTACATTTTATATTACAGTATGTAAACAAAATAAAATAAATTAAAAGAGTTTCAGAGGTTCCTGGTTACCAGATAGGAGTGGAGGTGGTACTGGAGACTTGTGGAAGAAAGTGTCAAGCCTAGACTGCACACTTTTCTTCATCTGCTTCTCCTTCAGGGTTTCCTTATAAAACGTTACCAAATCCATGATCCCTCTCCGGATTCTGTCAAACCTGGCAACGTTAGGGTCTTCTCCCTCAAAAGAAGCCAAAGCTCTCTCCAGGTGAGTAAAACCCTCTGACAAGCCTTTGACAGTTAATGACCTGGGTTTTGGGTCTGGTACCTCTAACTCCTCCTCGATCATCTGCTGCTCCAGCTCAATGAGGTCCTCAGATGACAACTCCTCTCCATAGGATGCCAGCAGCTCTGTAATATCCTCAGCTTCCAGATCTAGTTTCAGCCTCTTGCTTAGCCCTACAATTTTCCTCGTCACAGTCTCGACATTTTCTGCCCAGTCAAATCCTTCAAAACTGTGCACAAACTGTGGACACAGTTTCTTCCAGGCCCCATTTAAAGTGGTCGTCTTCACCTCGTCCCAAGCACTTGCAATATTCCTGACTGCATCAGCGATGTTGTAGCCCTTCCAAAACTGTTTAAAAGTCAACTCCTTGTTACCTTCGATGGCCCTCAAAGCAGAGCGTATTGTCCTTCTAAGGTAGTATGCCTTGAAGTTAGCAATTACTCCCTGGTCCATCGGCTGTATAAACGATGTTGTATTCGGTGGAAGGTACACCACCTTCACATTAGGGTGCATGTTACTCAAATTTGAAGGGTGACCAGGGGCATTGTCTAAAACTAAAAGAACCTTAAAAGGCAGACCCTTCGAAGACAAATACCGTTCCACTGCTGGTACGAAGTGGTCATTGAACCAATCTTCAAAGACCATCAAGGTAACCCAAGCCTTCTTGTTAGACTTCTAAATGACAGGGAGTTGACTCTTGAAAATGCCCTTGAAAGCTCTGGGATTCTCTGTCAAATACACTAGCAAGGGCTTAAGTTTCAAGTTGTCACTAGCATTAACCCCAAAGAGTAAAGTCAGTCGCTCCTTACCAGCTTTATGGCCAGGTGCTGACTTCTCCTCCTTGGAAAGGTACGTACGGTTGGGCATCCTTTTCCAAAATAAGCCAGTCTCATCTACATTAAATACTTGGTCAGCTGTGTAACCACCATCCTTAATTATTTCAGCCAAACCACTAGGAAAACTGTCTGCTGCTTCGCTATCACCACTAGCAGCTTCACCTTGCCATCCACATTATGCAAATTAGCACGAGCCTTAAAACGGTTAAACCAACCTCTACTCACGGAAAATTCTCCACTAGCACTGCCTTCCCCATGCTTCTTCACTACTGCCTCGTGTAGCTCTCTAGCCTTCTCCTGGATCACACTTATGCTCACTGGAACATGTCGCTGGTTCTGGTCCTCCAGCCAGATCATCAGTAGTTTCTCCATTTCCACAATGCTCTGGCTACGTTGCTTCACATTAATCACCGTTGCCTTCATTGGTGCAGCATCCTTAACGTGCTACAGAATACGTTCCTTGTCCTTCACTACCACCACCGTCCTACTAAGGCCCAAAGCACGACCTATTTCGGTGTTTGTCTCTCCCTTTTCAGAACGTTTAACGACATCGTACTTTACCTCTATGGTGATGACTTTCCTCTTCTTAGATGAACAATCATTGGAGGAAGTACTCTGCCGTTTTGGAGCCATAGTAAAAGTAAGAAAAACTGCTAAAAAATCCAGCAATGTAGCGAGAGACAACTAGCAAAACGAAGGTAACCACGTGATTGAAGTGGCGTTGTTTGGTATTGTTATGCTCCACAGCGTCCCTCACCAGGCTAGGTCGTTTGTCGTCACTTTACCTTGCATTTGGTAGTGTAAAATTAAATATGGGCCCTCCGCTCAGAAACTTACCAGAAACTTGAGTTTTTATTATTACTTTAAAACAAGAAATTATTTTTTCCTATAGTATGCATTTTTTAAAATGGTTGTAAACTTGGAACGTCATAAGCTAGTATCCATTCGCTCGGAAAATAGTTCCGCATATGAGGCATCATTAAAAAGCATCGAAAAACGTTGTGACATTTGAATTTGTGTTGTAATCTAACCACAAACTTTGTTTTTTATTATTACTGTAAACAAGAATGATTATTTTTATATAGTATGCATTATTGAAAACGGTTGTAAACTTGGAACATCGTAAGGTAGTATCCATTCGCTCGGAAACTAGTTCCGCATATGTTGCGACATGAAAAAGTGTCGGTGGAAAAAACATCATAAATCAAAATTTGTGTTGTAATCTAACCAGAAACTTATTTTATTAATGTTAATGTGCTAAACTAGAAAGGATTTTATCATAGTATGCGTTTTTGAAAAATATTGTGAACTTGGAACATCGTAAGCGTCGTAAGTCGACAAAAGTGTCGTAACCAGCCCAGATTTGTTAATGAATATTTCAGAAAACCCATCATAACCTCGGATCGTCGTAAGCCGAAGCCGTCGTAAGCCAGGGACTGCCTGTGTATATATATATATATATACCATATATATATATATATATATTATATATATATATATGTATATATACTATATATATATATATATATATATATATATATATATATATATATATACACACACATATTTACATATCTATTATACATACATATATACATATATATATATATATATATATATATATATATATATATATATATATATATACACACACACACACACACACATATATATATATATATATAATATATATATATATATATATATATATATCAGTCATGGCTTGGTGATCCACTCACCTAGAGAAAACACTCCCAATCGCAAACTGATTTTTTACAATAACTTATATATGATATATATATATAATATATAATATATATATATATATATATATAAGGTTACTGTAAAAAATCAGTTTGCGATTATATATATATATATATATATATATATATATATATATATATATATATATATATATATATATATATATAGTGAAAAAAATCAGTTCGCGGTCGGGAGTGTTTTCTCTAGGTGAGTGGATCACCAAGCTATGACTGATTGTGATGGTAATTGCTTCTTAGCAAAGAAAGATAAAGGAAAGGAGAACGCATTTTTTTTTTTTTTTTTTTCGAGAAGTTCGGCAGCAAGGAGGCTTTCGCGACCACTGTTGGAGGCGCCTTTGCTCACGCTGTTCTAGAATCGGCAGGAGTGTTGGGGATCTCGTCGGGACGTGAGAAACGCCGCGATTTCTGATGCCATACCTCGTCTAGATTCATCTAAGAAGTTCTAGAAATCCCTGGAGTCGTTGACGTTCGCCGTAGCTCCGCCCCAGAATGCCGTATAAATACGACGAACGAACTTTGGAGAGCAGTGATCGTAGAAGGAAGAGATCGTAAAAGAGAGAGATCACCAGTTAGTAAGAGCCACAGATCAGATTATCAGTGAGAGATCAGCAGCAGTGATCGTCAGAGAGAGACTAGAGACGAAGGAACCGACGAAGTATCAATCAAAAGAAGAGTTGTTCGAGAGTTGGTTTGGATATATTGGTCTAGTCGTCTTCAGTAGTGGACGGCCGTGTTTTCTCGACATCGAGCAGACTGCAGGAAGAAAAGGTCCTTGCTAGTGGTTTTGGTATTTCCTGCTTTCAAGTAGACTAGTTCTGCAATACGGAGTCAAGAGGATGACTGCAATTGCCGCTCTACATTTATGAAGCCACCTCTTCGAAGTGCCAAACTGATTAGCAAGTATTCGAATTGCCTCACTGTTTCCCCCAGTTCATGCAGTGTAAGATTCTATCTTTTTATGTAAATAGGAGATACCATTCTGCATTTACCTTTGTTAGTAAGCTTGTAAATAAACTTTGTTGTGTTAGTGTTTCTTTCTATATTCGTATCCCCCCCCCACCCCCCCCCCCCCCCCCAGTTTCAACTGTTGGTGTTGTTTTTTTTTTTTTTTGAAATTTTTTTTTTTTTTAAATTTATTTCATATCGAACCTGAAGCGGAGCCGGCCTCTCTCAGAGGCCGTAACATTGTGTCGACCTTTAACCAGGCATATTTAGCACCGTAGCATTGTCTCTGAGATCTCAGATCCGTAACACTGATATAACTGACAAGCCATGTGCAGCAGCAAGAGGAGCCCATGAAGCATAATGTTTGATTGATGATCATCACATCTAGACGAAATGCATTCCCTATATATCGATTAGAACCTTCTTGAATATGACGATCATGCGAATAGTCTAAAATAATACGTTAATTAGTTTGTCATTAATCCCTGCCATTTATCCTATAGTTATGAGACATTTATTTGTGACAATTCCTAGTCCAGGAATGTTCACCCCGATGACAGTATGAAATTTAGTTTATCGATATACACAGCCCTAAAAAAAAGATCATTCTCTACTTGACTCTATTTAAGTATGATCGAATCTGTTTTCTTATTAGAAGATAGTGCATCAAAGCATGTTGTTAAGATATATATATATATATATATATATATATTATATATATATATATATATATAATATATATATATATATATATACACATATTTATATAAACGTTACGAGGATAGGGTCGAAAACTTAAACCTCATGTCATCTTGAGATAATGGGGTAGATTTCTAGTAAGGTATTTATCCTCTTTCAGGATGTAAAAAACTTTATCTCTCTTCTTGTCATCGTTCAGCAGTATTTTCGTGTCTTGTATTGCAGACAGTGTTCCTCAATTCCAATGGGAAATGTAAACGTGCCTTGGGTATGATAAATACATTTTAAATGAGTTCAATCCTCCACTAAAAAAATGTTAGACACTTCACCTTCATTAGTTACGGATAGAATATTTTCGATAAATTTATATATGCATATCTTTTTGAATCACGGAGTATACAAATTTGTTGGCCTTCTTTTTTTTTAACCTGTGAGTTGGTTCTTGTATTGTTTCCATTTGCATTGACATTTTCATTAAAAATAAGATTCTATTAAAAATGCGTTCAATTTTTTATTATGATGAGTTCCATTTTTTATTATGATGGCAGTTCTATATTTGTGAATTTAAGACGTGTACATTATAATATATAAGTTGTTAACAATTTGCAGTTACAGACAGAAAGAAAAAATTACCAGGAAAATTTTGAGGGAAATAGGAAGGTTAATTTAAATTAACAATTGAATATCACATAATTCAAAGTCTCGAATAGACATTTCAGGAACTAGGCCAAAGGTGAATAACACTTCTTTGATATTCTCACCAACAAAGCGCAGCTGATGTTAATTATTGTCAGTTTAAAATTCAGAAGAATTTTACTTGATACCGTAAAAGGGAAATACAACGAATAAATGTGGCAGTCAAATAAAGAATCTTTGGAGGTCTAAGGGGAACACCGGTGGTATATCATTGACAAAATATGGAGGGAATGGAATATGGAAATAAATTTGCAGGATAAACTAAAACGATTGCCGGGAATGAGAAAAGGAGGCAGAAACACCATAAACACTAAGAAGCTGACATTTTGCAAATATCACGCGATTCTAGGAGATTGAGGGCGATCTAAAGGAGACGTTAAGGACGGCTGTAAGACTGTGTCCCGGAGCAGTTTCCATTGAAAAGACCTTTTTAAGGCTCCAAGGGCTGCAGTGGTTCCCCTCGTTTAGTCAGCGTCAATGTCTAAATGAGACTTAGCCTTTCAAGACTGAGTAACTTTGCTCACGCTGGGGTGGCCCCTGTGATGAGGATATATGGGATACACCACTTACTCTTCAAGCGGAAATGGTTGCGCTCGCGATGGATATAACCTCCTCTAGTGCTTTACCGTGTTCCCAATGTTGAAAAGAGAGAGAGAAGAGAGAAGAGAGAGAGAGAGAGAGAGAGAGAGAGAGAGAGAGAGAGAGAGAGAGACTTACTTTAAACGACCATTTTTCGTGCCTGAGGCTTTGTCGGAAGTCTCATTAACTTGGCTGTCATAATTGATTATTTCCGTAGCGATTCTTCCTCTCAGCACCTTGACTTGGTTATCCTTTTGTTAAGTATCCTTTGTTCTTTAATGCCTTCCTAGGTCTCCGCTTTGATGAAAAGTCCTTGGGCTCACCAGATCCACTTAATGAAAAGACAAAGAGGTGTGTGTATATATACATATATATATATATATGATATATATATATATATATATATATGTGTGTGTGTGTGTGTGTGTGTGTGTGTGTGTGTGTATCTTTAATTATCACGAATCTGAGAGAAAATGTTTATAGTGGTTTTGTTTTATTTTTTCCAGATTCATTACCGTTTAAAGAAATTTAACCAATGACTCACGATATGCACGTCGCTGTCCTTTCTTTATTAAAGAATGATGTAGATCTGAATGTGTTTGTGAAGAATGACTCGGTCTTTGGAATATGAGTGTTAGGATAATTACTATGATAAGAGGCTGAGCTGAAATCATTGTAATATTTTGGTATAAATCAAGAAATGAAATGGTGGGCTGCGCTCTTATCTGAACTTAACTTGAACAGACTTGGCAAAGCGTCCCTTGCTTTACCCAGAAGGCTACGTATGTCACCAGTTGTCCATAGGAAAAGGCACTAAAAATCTAGCTAGAAATTTAATCATTAACGTTCATGCGTTAGAAACATATTTCAAGTCTACAGCTTCGGAGAGTGTTGTTTCATAACTGTTAACTATTATAAAATAATTTGGTATATAACTTCTTAATACTTAAGTTTATTACAACTGGTATTTACATAACATGACATAATTTGGCTCTTATCTCAATCTATGGCCGTATAATCACAATTCTGAAACAGTGTGAAAACAAAACTGAGAGATTCGGACAACACGACATTCATCCAATCAGCGACAAGTAGCTAAGTGCACGTTAAGTGCAAGTTTGCTAGGTTTAAAAAATCGACTATAACTACTTTGATATGTAATCCAGATAGTGGTGCGTATCATAAATCAAAGGGCATCTTATTTAGATAAGTTATTTTATTTGGACCACCATCACCTGTTTATAATCCCGTGATTGCTGTTTCCCTTACCCAAGGTTTAGCTAAAATTAGTACCTAAGATTTAGCTAAAATTAGTGCTTAGTGCCGGGGATGAAATTAAAACCAAAAAACAAAACTGACAATATGATTGACTACCAGTAGGTCTACTATCTCCTCTAAATACAAGCAATTCTTAAAATTCGGGGCGTTTTCCATGAACTCAAATTAACTTTAGGAACCATGTGGTCTGTGTCTTCTGCAAACGCATAGAGAATTGGTATACTAAGAAAATCTTTCGAGATTTTTGTAGATATTCTTATTCTTATATATGATAGTGTTTTGGAATATTATACTCTAGTTTGGTCCACCATCTGCAAGCAGCTTAATTTAATTCTTAAGGGTATACGTAAGTTCTAATAAATTTCTCATTCCAAATCTGGGTACAAACGTCTGGCACCATCGTTTGATTACTTATTAGCAAAAACCAGATACATTATTGTCTCATCCTTTGCTTTTATTCGTCTTAGATCCTAAAAGCTTGGTTTTCTCTTCCCATAGGTTTAAATCCACATAGTATTCTAAAAGTTTCATCCCAGCTTTTACCAAATTGTGGAATGATTTTCCTATACTCTGTTTTTTTTCATCTGTCCATCCGCCTGTGGTGTTTTTGTATGGTAACACTGCGTCCCGGGCTTTAGATAGTTACGCTATTTGTAAGTTTTAGGTAAATAAAAGGATATCTGGGTGTACATTTGCAACTGAAAGTGTTTTAATAATTTAGTGTATGCGAATTACACCGTTAACATTCGAAATAGGATATTATTATAATCGTTGAATGTAAGCTGAATGTCACTATCTAAAGCCCGGGACGCAGTGTTACCATGCAAAAACACCACAGGCGGATGGACAGATGAAAAAAAACAGAGTATAGTTACGTAGCAGAACTTACTGGAAAGCCAAAATTTCAAACTGGGTGCCAATGTTTTTTTCTTGATTCTCCGTAAATAATGCAAGTATTTAATCTCACTAGCTTTCGCCGTTTTTACTCTCAGATGGTTTATTTTTAAATACTTTTGCATTAATTTTGCAGTCTTGGTTATTCCCTGTAAATGGGCCCTTGGGGTTGTAATTTCCGCTTTTTCAATTGCTGTTGCAGGCTGGCTAATGATAACCACAATGTGAAAGTGAGAAAAGACTAATTTTTCATTCATGAACTTCATGAAGTGTTTTGCACCTGAGTGAACAACTTTCAGGAAATTGTCCCTCGGCTATTAATAATGCCTTTAGAAGGAAGGTGTGAAGATTTCTTGAATCCTATACTCAACAAAACTATAGTGAATTGACACGAGAGTGATATGTCTAACTACTACTAGTAGGCGTAACATGTTATGGTGACTACCAGTATTAATTTTAATAATTATTAAAAAAAATTCAGTAATACTTCAGAAATTCAGTAGCTTTGCCCACTACTGGGAGGACAATAGAGGTCAGATACAATTTTTTCATACACGTTATTGTTTTGTAGCATTTTCGTAAGAAAAAATACCATTTATCTTAGATTACCCAGCTTCTCTAATCCATCTTTGAGAGGAATATCGCCTTATGAAGACGATGCGTACCGAGGTACTCGGAGTAGACTTGACGGTGAAAGTTGTCCTTTCGGTATCAAACAATCGCCCAAGGATAATTTCCCCTGTAAGACAACTTAGTGTCCCCATTAAGAGGAATTTATTTAACATAAAACAAACTATTGGGGAGGCAATAGATATGCCCAGAATGGCAGGTATGGGGAAATGACGACCACTCTGAATTCATCACTTGAACCTCTCACACCTCATCTAAAGCGTGCCCTGCCCTTATAATTCGTATGGTATCAGCTTTAATATTCATTCCACGAGATAAAGATGATCCTATCACTGAGTACATCGAAGCTACATATATTACCAGAGCACGTCGACATAACATGCGTAGTGATATTATGTAGGATTGTGTATTTGAAGACTTACCGTGCGCTGACGATTCGCTGAAAAGATGGCATAACCATTACAAGCTAACATTTCTTCATTCTGTCCAATTATATACAATTTCGTGAAGTGTCGTAGAGGAAGTGGGCACTGGCCAGCATCACCAAGAATCAGCTGTTTGGAAGACGTCCAATCCGGTCTAAGCTGAATGTTATCAATATTCGATGATCAGAATAGCAAACATCCTACAAATCTGCAATTTTGAATGAATAGTGATGTAAAAATCGACATAGTGTAGAGCAGCAAACCACTGATTAGAGGTTCAGATACCTAAAGATGGGTATTGTTAATGTCAGTATAAAGCTTATGAATACATATGAAATAAAAAGACTGAATTATTGTAATTATTGTTTAATGTATTTGTGTACAGTTCATACCTGCAATTTTTATTTTTATTTTTTCTTGGTCCTAACGTTCCTTTAGCTTTAACGGTAGAATTATCGTAATTTAGGAATATAAATCCTTTTGTTGGATAAGCTTCCTTATTGGATTAAGGATAAAGTATGAAATTAAGACCCTATACTGTTTTCATATAATTTATTTCCTCCGCATAGTTGTATTTTAACGAGGGAAGTGTTCCTTGGGCTAATTGTCCAGGGAACAATTATCCGGTGAGCGGTGTCCTTGGACTTATGTTGCAGCGCTAAGATGTCTTTAGCTACTTTTATAATATCGTGTCAAAACTTTACATTAAATCTATTGCTTGTAATTTACTGATTATACAAAAGACATATTGTAGCCAGAATAATATCATGCATATAAGCATTCATGTAGGCAACGATCAAATTCAAATACACACACATATATAAAATATATATATATATATATATATACATATATATATATATATATATATATATGTTTGTGTGTTTTTTATTATGAGAACCATCACTGAGTCTAGTTTTATAAAAAAAGAAAGATTCCCTGAAATTCATTCTAAAGAAATATGCAAGAAGCAACTAAGAGATGGGAAGAAGGTAATGGGCTCCAGCTACATGATCGGATTTGTTAAAAGATGACCTCTCACGGTGAGGATAGAACTCCAACTACAAAATACTTGTCAGGTGCAAATGCTTTCTATATAATATATATATATATTATATTGTCAGGTGCAAATGCATTCATATAATTATATAATATATATATATCTTATATATAATATGTATATAATATATATATATATATATGAAAAGCATTTGCACCTGACAAGTATTTTGTAGTTGGAGTTCTATCCTCACCAGTGAGGATAGAACTCCAACATACATATATACATACATATATATGTATGTATATATGTATGTATGTATGTATGTATGAATGTGTGTGTGTGTGTGTGTATGTATGTATGTATGTATGTATGTATCATTGAATAAGTTCATAATTAAACGCACATTTAACCTAATGATCTACTAATTACAAATGCCATTTGAAATGAATACTGAAAAATCTTCGCTATCAATAACATTTACTTACTGGAGTTGGATGCTTTTTCGGTGATATAAAACACCTGTTACCGCTTAAGCCTTTTTTTCAAACGTAATTAAATCCTTCAATGAGAAATATTTTGCCTGTCAAAGGAAGCATTGTCTCTCGTATCAGAGGCAATAACCAGGTGTTAATTAATCCTTTAACTGTTTAATCAGTGTCCCCTTAAGGGTAAGATGACGCCGTTGCAGTCCGCTCTTCTATCAGCCAGCACTTGAGAGGACTTGAATACCACCAGTGTTATGTAAACTGTATAGATTCCGTCTCACAGCGACTGTATTGAGTTGGTCACCTGGTTGGATAATTGAAACCAGTCCGGTTAATTGAAATGGGAAATGAATTCCTCACAGCTGAGGCTCTGTGCCAAGACAGGTTTGATCGGATACAACGGAATGCGTTCTGAACTTTAGTCACAGGAAAATTTGTGTCATCGTTAGCAACAAAGAACACCCCCTCCCACCCCCCCCGCCCCCCCCACCCTCTCTCTCCTCTCCTCTCTCTCTCTCTCTCTCTCTCTCTATCGGCTCTCTCTCCTCTCTCACACACACACACACACATATATATATATATATATACTTATATATATATAGATATAGATATAGATATAGATATGATATATATATCTATGTCTATAGATATATAGATATACGTATATCTATATATCTACCGATCTATATATATATATATATATATAGTTTATTATATATATATATATATATATTATTATTATATATAATTATAATACATTATATAATATTATATATCATATATATATATGTATGTATGCATGTATGTATGTATATATGTATGTATGTATAACGTTATGTATAACTGAATTGCGAAAGTTTTGAACGTGATAAATGCATAAATAAAGGTATAAGCCACTTTCCTTCTTGGCTTATATCTTTAATTATATATAATGTTATATGAAAAAATTCCTACCAATTTCAAACTTCTCGCAAAACAAGCGCTTTGATCCAGATAGTACGTTCGTCGGTACCTCATTCCTCGCTGTTTTTACTTTGGCAACGAGAAACCTACTATGCTGCATTTTCCCTTTTATATTTTGCTTTATGGTAATTATATCACATAGATTCAATATATTTGTTTCCTTGGCTTTAATGATCACAGATAAAATTAAACTTTTACCAACTAATTTTGATTTAACTATTACTTGGTCTCGTTGACGTCACAGTTACACATATGAAAATTTTTATTATTTCATGTCATTAAATATGACCTCACTTGTTTTCATCTCCATATTGAAGGTTGGATTTTGGAGACGCTTTTCCTTGAAAATTAAGCTGCACTGCTGGTTTCTCAATCATGTTAGAATTTTGTTGACAATGGCCCGTGATAATGGGAAAAAAAAGGGACAAAATAACGATAGGTTGTTTCTACCTAACCCAATCTTATACAGGGGACATCCTATTACCAGGAAAACAAATGGGTGATTTCATGATGGAGGCGGTATTAATGGCAACTACGTATGTACCCACACCTTAAAGGCTATACACAGGAATTTGGATCTAGAATTGTCTTTAATTGTATGAATGGTAGAACTACGGGTCCAGATAATTTAACGGAAAGAGTCTGCTGCAAAAGCGTTAAAAAGTACTGAATGAATACATTAATACTCATCTTCCATCATTTCTCATACAATAGAATATCATTTCGAGATGAAAGTAATTCACCATCATCATACATAATTAATATTTAATTTAACTGCCTTTAAGTACTGTCTGAAGTAATTTCAAGAGTAGAAGTAACTGGAATAAGTTTCGACGTCTAATGAAAGGCGATTATTTTTAACAGAAACATTCATAAAAGGGACAGAAAATAATAAGAGAGTAAAGAAAAATGATTGGGAAAAAAAGTAAAACTAATAAACCATAAAAAAAAATAGAAGAGAGGCTAAACAGGAACTTTTGTGATCTTTGGATTCCAGGCGGGTAACCACGTAATGCCGATATGGCCCCACACATCAGAGAGAGGAGTAATAGGGCGGTCGCGCATAGACGTTTTACTAGCGCTTCTAGTCTTAGTCCAGTATGCTGTTTTCCTGGGGCATTATCTATTAGAATAGAAATATTTTCTATTACAAATACATTCAGAAGTGTATCACGATGAGATAACAATGTGTCTCTGTTTATCGTTATCTGTCATAACTTTTATGCATTTTCCTGGCTATACAACCTCATAATACGACATGAAATCACGTTATCAACTAACGCAAAATCGGCAGTGAATACTTTTCAAGCATGAAAGCGTATGCCCGCTGTAATTTAAAGATAACTAATAGTCGTTCCTCTGTTTTCTGCATCTTATTCAGCTGAATAGCTGGCGTTTCTTCCTCGGACAAGAAACATACTTCTCCATCTCTCATGACTTTTTATACTACAAACCAAAGTCTATAAACAACTGCATTGCTATAGTTACCTTTGTTCTTACCTATGCGTCGAGTTAGCGCTGGAAAAACTACGATAGTAGATCAAATGGACAAACCGTTAGTTTTTCTTTCACCGACCAAGGCATCTCCGTACTGTCCTTTACTGCAAATAGATTAAAGCAACTGATAATGAGTTCTGTCTCTACAGAAAAAAGAGCATCAGTTTAAAAATCGGGTGTCGTTTTTTGGTAAAACATGTGTTGTCTTTTCAACCTTTGTGTTGTTCTTACTAAACTTTACAAATGGCTATTACGTACAGGCGTTTCTCCAAGATTTTGATTCTTTCTTTTTTATCCTGCACGCATCTGGCTGACTGTGTACGATTCCTCCAAGCAGAGGCATTATAATACTATAATGATATACTATAATGATAAATGAGACGAATAGGGAAGTATTTTTTACCTACCTTAAAATAAAAATATTTTCCCGTGATTTGCAGAAGTTTTACTGTTTTATTTTATAAAAAAAATTTTGCATTAAATTTTTGTTACTCGTACATGTGTAACTTTTGTATATTCACAAGTATTAATGCACATATAGACGTTTGTTTCATCACCTATGCACACAATAGTTTTATGTTTTTTTTAATATTAAGTAACAGATTTTTTTGTAAAACCAAATTCACCATGTATGGGTAATAATTTAAACCCAAAGGGAATTTTATCTGATTTGTTATTTTGGTATGACCTGGCTATAAACCTAGGTTTTTTGTTAGAGGCAACGATAAATATCTCTTTATAGCCTAGTGGTCGAAGTTCTCTCTGCTGTAGGCCGAAGACCAACGTTCTGATCTAATTATATTTCTAAGATATAGTGAGTGTAATATCAAACTATATTTGCTACCCAATATTTGTGAATTGGATATTAAATGACACTTGTAGTTTAATGTGTTTGTGTGTCATTTTGATGAGCTTTGTACTGACTACCAAACTGGCATCTCCTATTTTATGTGTAATCAAAAAAGAGAAGAGGAAGCAATGTTATAGATTTTAAATTAAAAGTTAAACAAGTGGTAAGAATTGAAGTTGCCCTCAAGAGATTTCCTTCGAAAATCAAGGATAAAGAGATCATCCGGACCGGCAGATGCAGTATGCTGAATTTACTATTGCTTCGACGGGATGAAAATCATTTGGTCGTATTTTTAGAGCCTCTTTCTTTGAAACATTTTCTGTCACAGCGACAGGGACGTCAAAATTATCAACTGCGTGATTTCCCCAGGGCTCAGGTCACCGAGGTGAGTTTCACACTTGGTGCTGAATAAAAGAATCAAGTTTGATAAAATAAATTTCTTCCAAATTTAAGCTCACATCGTTTGCTGAGGAGAAGTTCGGAAAGGGAATATATTGTTCAAGTTCCTAGACAAGAAAACTAAATTACAGTTCTTAAAATCATTTAACATATCGCCTCTTGAGTACTTTCACAATTATCATTTTGATTTTAACAAATTTATACACACACGAACACACACACATATGTGTGTTTGTGTGTTGTGAAATAATGATTAAACTGCGTGGATACGGAAATATCAAGTAAAGAAAATGTTGCTGCGATTGTGTCTATCTTTTCTGACGATAGTTTATTCTCTGTGAAACTGCCTTCCTGAAAAAAAAAAATAACAGAAACGTATTGTGTCAGACTGAGCTTAACGTGTTATTTATCGTATTAGTTTACGAAAATAAACAGCTGTTTGTTAGACAGTTCCAACAATAATATTCGAGAAAGGAGAAAGCCTTCACCAAATACCCTTTCATCCCATTGAAACTTAGGCTTTATAAAAAGCAAGGAACCACCGCGGGCAAATACTGGGTACAAAATATGATGGGAAGTTGAGAAGACAAACACAGTGGAACAAGGGAACTTTCATTCCTACCTCAAAAATAATTAGGTCACACAACATTTTAGGTGTATATATTCGTATATATATGAATATATTGTAATTGTATATATGAATGTAAGTATATATTATATATTATATATATATATATATTAATATATACTATATAATCTATATATATATATGTGTGTGTGTGTGTGTGTGTGCGTGTGTGCGCGCGCGTGCTCGTGAGCGCAGCAGACATCGTAATTATTCATCCTCTTAGCAGTTGTGTTTAGAATGAAACTCTAATGCAGATTTTCCCCTCTTTCCATGAGACTTCCATATCCTACAGAATTGGTTTTTGGAATGTAAATACTTGCGGGGAATAAATGTGTTCATTACAATTTGGCTGTTTTAGAAAAATTAGAATAAGGTTTTCTGAAAGGAATTGTAGAAGCATTCTAAGTGTATTAGTTCTTCAGCTAGTAAGCTTAATTAGCGATAAGATGACGTTTCTTCATGAAAAAAAAAAAAAATTTATATACATTTATTTTGAGTCAGTGAAAGCTAACAGTTTATTGTCCTGGGATAGTGGATTATTTAGCTTTAGTGGGCATTGGATTATCTTTCATTATTATTATGTATATATTCTAAGGGCACGTTTACAAGTATTTGCCTATGAAGCTGATTAAATTTAAAGTATGAGGCAGCAATTTTATTACACTCAAAAGTTTGCATCTCTATGATGGATACAAATGATATCCTTTCCATCGTCAGTAACAGAAATTGTGAGTATTTTTTCAAAGCCTTGCTAAACCGTAACCTTCTCCCCCGCGACTTTTGCTAACCTCTAAATACTTTTAGTGAGGAGGTGATTTGCATCGATCCTGGATGCTGTAGGAGCTGCATTCAACCGCTTTTCTGGGATTTAGATTAAGTCCCATGATTGACGCTTGATTACTTTCTACAGAAATTGTTGAGTACTTTTTTCCAATTAAGATGAGAACTGACTGGTTTCTTATTTTTATATTTCAAGAAAAGGACATAGATTATGCTTACTGTTTATTTTTCTTCTTTCCAACAGGCTTTATTGCAAATGTTGCGTTATTTCCTTTCAATTTTAACAATGTTCAGTATCCCTATGTTCTCATGTCAACTTTTTATTGTTAATACTGTATTTTTCTTTTCCCCAGGTGAGTACACAGCGAGTGAAACGGATGTACAGAATTCATTGCCTGTAAGTAAAAACAACGTTATTGAAATCTACATCTAAATGCATAATGTGCTGTTGATCTCACAACGCAGTTTTCTTATCTTTTTCTTCCTGCAAAGGGAGCTTCCGGAGGGTTGTTTTTATCTGGAACATGGCTATTTTTATACTTCTTAAAAGAAACAGAATGTGCGGTTCCTCTAATAATTCGGAGCGCCTCAGCGGTGTAGTTGGTATGGTATTAGCGTTCCACCTCGGGTTCGATTCTCGGCCATTCCGTTGAGGAGTGAGAGATGTGTATTTCTGGTGATAGAAGTTCACTCTCGACGTGGTTCGGAAGTCACGTAAAGCCGTTGGTCCCGTTGCTGAATAACCGCTGGTTCCATGCAACGTAAAAGCACCATACAAACAATCTAATAATTCGGTTAAATACGTAACTTTGATGGCTTTACATAATTTGCTGATGTAGCTCCTTTTATCTATAGCGATATTTTCCTCTTTCTTCGATTAATTGAAGATTTTTTACAATTTCATTCCTCAAGCGTGTCTACGACCATAGCAAAACTGACTTGATGAGATATACAAATTATTCACTTCGTGGTTCGTGAATGATTTTAAAGCCACAGGTACTTTACTTGTCGTCACTGGAATTTGTAGTCTATTGTTGATTTCATGGGAGCGTTGAAGATTTGAATACAAAGTCAGTGGTTCTAATCCACAACAAAAGAAAGGAAAACAAACAAAGACTTAACGTTCAGAATGAAGATTACCCGCTAGGAGCCATGTGCAGGAGACGTTACAATATATTTTCATGAACTCTTAATGTAAACTAATGGAATTTTCGTGTTTGCTTTGCAGTCATGTCGCGCAAAAACTCCACAAAATCCATTTTTTTATTGGGGGGTGGGGTGTGGGGGGGGGGGGGGGATGAGAATGGGAATGAAGGAAAATATGAGCTCGGGAATTTTTCGTATTTTTCTCTGTATCCTTTGTTCCTGTTTTTTCGTTCTGATTAAAGGTGGGTTTTGTTATTCATTAATTTTTTTTTCTTTTTAGTCTTTTCTTCCATGAAAAAGTGGCGCTTTTTCCATTCGTTTAAAAATCCCTTTTCTTGTTTTTTATTTGGACGCTGAAAACATTACGCTACCAATTTTTTACTCCTTTAATTGTTTGTAATCTAATTATTTTTCTACACCAACAAGAAAACTTGTCACATTTTCAGGTGCGCTTTTACTTTTGTCTAGTCTGGAAGGCTCTTGATAAGTTTAAGTATTTTGCAAGCCTCTAACGAATAAATTGCTTTTGTTCGCGCAGCTTTTCTGTTAAAGATAAAAAAAGGTTTTTTGTTCTTTCAAGCCTTTCTTAATCCAACCTGCTCAAAAATAGGATCATTGATGTTTTTCTTCTGTCAATGTATGCTTCTGACTTCGCAATTGATTAAGCAATAATAATTTGTTTAGGGAGAAATACTGTGTAAATACAAGCAACCCCCCCCCCCCTTCTCTCTCTCTCTCTCTCTCTCTGTTTTGAAACTTACAAGTGTAAGGCGCTTTTAATTGTCTAAGCCAGCGTTTGTTGCTGACGTTTTCAGAAAAGAGTTACCCGAAGCATTACGGGTAGTTTGAAAGGACTCTGAAAGGAAGCAATTACTTTGTCACAGGGCGGTGTTCGTGACCCAAATCCCAATCTAAAAAAGGTGGAGAGAGAACCGTAATTTAAGACGTATGATTCTGGGCAATTTTACCCTTCGCACGACCAGACCCATTATATCGGGCTGCAGAGGTTCTTTGAAACTTCAAAAAAAAAAAAAAAAAAAAAAAAAATGCCAAAAGAGAAAGGTGTACTCTGTTCGTACGATAGTGCACTTTTTTTTTCTTTAGTAACTTGCTACCACTTCGTAGGGGAAAATGTATTTTGGGGATAAGAGAAGCGAATGTTTATTGAGGAAAGGCTGGCTGTGTTTCCATTTCTAATGAGCACAGAGAATAAAAAGATTTTTTTTTATTGGTAATAAAGGAAATTGTAATATGGAAATTATTCTTCCTGTAAATAGTAGCTTAAAAAAGGAGTAGGTTACAAAAGTAAGTATATGGAAAATTGCCTGAAATCAGTTACAAGCAAGGCGTATGGGTCAGAGTTTGATAGATTTACCAAAATTATGTCCTTAAGAAAATATGCATTATATTGTATTAAATACCTTTAGGAAAAACGCATTAAGTGGTTAAGAAGTAAATGAGCAGTGTAGTAAGAGAATAAGTGCACAATGGAAATAAATTAGGAATAAAAGAGAAAATTTATTATTATTTTGTTTAAGTTCTTAGGATTGGCATTTGATCATATTCTAAAGTTGATTTTAAAATGAATGCAAAGATAGGTTGCCCACTTTGAGACAACATAACGTAAGCTTTACATCTTTAATGAACTCAGTGAAGTCGATTAAGTGAATTTGTAAAAGTCGGACGATTGAAAGTCAGAGGCGGTGTTTAAGATGAACTGCCACGTCGCAGTAAAATAGTTGTGTTTATGACCAGGCTTGGAAATCTTATTTTAATTAAAGAAAAGGCTCCAGCAATAAATGGAAGTCATATTTTGATTCAAGAATATGTTATTGTAAGGAAATCTTATTTCGATTAAACAAATTTCCAATAAAAATTGTGCCTTTTTGGGAATCTGCCCTTTAGGTAAAGGGTCCGAGGGATGATTATGAAAAGATACAAGTTATGATGGCACCAAGGTAAATACAATGTTAAAATGTTGAGATGTGAAGTAAAAAGTAACCCACCTAATAATTTTGATAATTTTTGTGACAAAAGTGGTACTTAATAATGATAGAAAGGAAAATACTTCGGGAAAAAATATTTAGAGAAATCTAGATAAGTAATGCAAAAATTTTTAAAATTGAAAATGTAAACTACGGAAGAGCTCCGTTTAGGTTGTTGAAAATAAGAAACGTCAACGTACGGCAGATCCACTTTTGTCTTATGTAAGAGATTTTGTATAATAACAATGCAAGCAAAATAGGAATGATCGAAAGGGAGGAAGTGAAGAGCGGAAAAGTTTTGGTAAAATTAATGACTTTATTCAATATAGAGTAAAAGATCAAAAGAAAACACCCTTGATTCTTTTTGGGGAAATTGGGAAAGAATAGCTTATTTGGGAAAGAATACCATGAAATAAGCTAAGCTGAATTGAATTATAGAGAACAATGCATTTGAAAAAACATGACGTTATTAATAAGAATAAATCCGTCACGTTTACCATCTTAGATTTACAAAGCTAGGAAAACACTGTAGGGCCCAAGTAACATTTCCTGCAGTCCCTTATACTCTCTTGCGTCTGAAAAAGTAACAAGCAATCCTTAAGGATATTTCCCATGCTATTTTAGCTAAAAAACGGGACCTTTATGATGATGGAAGTGTTCCTTTTACTAGATAGTGAAGGCAATATCACTGTATTTTGATTATATCCTTCAAACCCAGAATAGTAAGGTTATGAGGATTATTATTTCTTCGTTGTATCAACATATATGAGTACATTATTTCCAAAAAGTATGTATTATGCATGCAAATATGACCTTTTATGTTTATGTATGTCTGCAAATGAAAGGAATCGCTTTGATGCTTGCGAAACCTAGATGTTATCCTTAGATATGAAATTTATTCTTAAGAGAAAATTAAAGTGGGTTTTCTTTTTCTTCGCTTCCTTACTTTCGTCATTATCTCTTGGCTTCAGCCGCGGATTTGTGTTGAATTATGTAAATTATGTTGTCGAAAAAGCTAGGGCTAGGATGAAAGAAAAAGAGAGCCTTGTCGGTGAGTTAATATTGGCTATAAGGGAGAGTTAGGAAAAGCCTCGCACAGACTTCTCAAGGAAAGAGTGCAGAAAGAAGGTAGGGAGGAATGAAAATCAGCGATGCTGAGGCAAGGGAAGACCAACATTTCATCTTACCTCTTAGAACGTGGGATTAATGAATGACTGTCTAATGTTGTCATGTTCCTTACGTAATTTGGACCAGGCATCTTATATCGATTGAAGCTGAAAGCGGATTTCTCTATAGTGTATGTATGTATGTCCGTAAGCCCACAGGAGTATACATGCCAACATTTTGAAGGCAGAGAAAGCAGAAAGATCAAGAGGAAAAATCAGGTACAAGCTTGTAAGCGTAGTTTGCCGATGTCCATATCTGCATAAAATCCATGAATACGAAAAGAGTAAGGCATCTCTTTGGAGCACAACTTATTTTCTGAGCGCGTCCGATCCGATATTGTAAATTCAAAAAAAGTCTACAGATTTTAAATATAATGCACTTTCCGTGTATGAGAGTATGCTTCTTTTTTTCATTTTGAAGCTTCCAATAATGCCCCTGACTAACGAATCTTCAAGAGCTCAAGAGAAGGTTTTAAAGTCTCTTTAATAGATCTTTTAATCCGTTTTCCCGGCTCTAAGCACCGGAACAACTTGTCGCAGGTACATGTTTTTGGAAAACTATTCAGATTCACTATAGAAGCTCTATTCATTAGAGTAACTTTAACTGTAATTCGACTTGAGGTGCTGCACTGATGACTCTTTTCATCCTGAAAGGTTACCTGCATTGATTGTACCTCGTAGTGGGGTATTGTCGTCAGTGCACCTCATGCGGTGCACTGTAGGTATTACTTAAGGTTCTTTGCACTCGTGCCTTGGCCCCTGGCTGCAACTCCTTTTCATTACTATTACTGTACCTCCTTTCATATTATCTTTTTTCTATCTTACTTTCCACCCTCCTAACTACTGATTCATAGAGCAACTGCGAGGTTTTGCTCCTGTTAAACTCTTCAAACTTTTACCGCCAATCTCCGTTTCAGCGCTGAATGACCTCAATTGTCCCAGTTCTTCTCCTTAATTCTATATTCAATTCAATCTATTGATAGCTATATCTACGAGACTTATTGCCGTTCTGAGAAGATGAAGCTGAAATGATGTCATAGACGTGCTGTTTGTTTTTCCTTTTGGTGTGTTTACACTAATGAATATTCATAGAGCCCTAGTTTTGGTTTCCATCAGTCGGCGAGTTAAAAAGCGAAAATCTAAAGTATTTGCACACGAATCTTACACATGATCCACTCCGACTTTTACACACAAATTTTTATTCATCATCATTTCAAGTCTCTTCTGGATGTATTAGTAAATTGTAGCTGAATGGGGTCTCATTATAAAATAAACAGAGGGTATAATTCCATATATAAAAAAAACACACACACACACACGCCAATATATATATCGAACCCCAAATTATGATTTTATGCGACTACAAAAGACATTATTACGTAAATTTCAGCCTTGGAACAGATGATGGTGAACTAAATGATAGCTGGTACATGAATAGGACTTAACACTCAAATGGCTACCGTAAAAAGTGAAAGCCCTGTGAGATTTGCTGTTGTTTTTAAGTAACATGTATACACTACAGTAATCACCCTCTCCACTCCATATGAAATATTCCTTAGAAATAGTTTTCTTTTTCTTTTATATCTTTAGAATTCTATATATTCTATTGATCAATAACTTAATACTGACGTACGTGTAATGAAAACATGTTTGAAAACAGCCACTTGTGTTCGAAATTTTATTTTTTTACACTAGTTGTGTAAACGTCACTCCCTTTACCAAGTTCCCATATTTACAACTATTTCCATCGAAAGTAATTGTCTGTTGTCCTGAGTTCTACAGTTTTTAAACATTTTCAATTAAATTGTTATTCAGTGTAAACTTCATATACGCCCTATGTAACAAATCACTTCAGCAAATAGTCCTCATAAAAAATGCAGTTTGGTGTGAGAAACAATATTTTCTTCCCGTTCGAAAGTTGAATTTTGTAGTGTTTTAAATTGCTTTTAGTAGAAGAATAAACTAAGAAAATATTACATCGTCATTTGATTATTCAGGCGTGTGGATGATCTCTTAATCCAAGAAAATAGTCAGTTACTTTATTTGTTTTCTATTTTGAAATACATGCCATTGATTGGGTTTAGTTTTGCTGTTGGATGTAAACGCCCTAACGTTTTGTTAAAAATGTAATTTACTGATTACAAACAATAGTTACAGGTGCACTATCTCGAAAATAGCCACAATTTCAGAGGAGCACTATGGCCATAAAAAGTTACGATATTCGATTCAAACCTATGTGTCTGTTTCTTAAATGACCCAGTGCAAGTACTGCCGGTAAACTGTGTTTCTAAAGTTACCTTCTTTGCATATCTCTGGAGGAAAAGATTTCGTACCCATGGTCCGACCGGCTGGCTTTAATAAGTTAGAAAGAATAAGGGAAAAAAAGCAAACATATTCTTCGCCCGTGTTTTGAGCAGGGTAAAATATCCGCTTGAGGTGCTGGGTTTCAGAAATCTTTTTCAACTGTGAAACGCAAAGCCGTTAGTCAAAGCTTCGAGACAGGTTGCAGCAAATCATGAAATAAGTCCATTAAGGTTTGTCTCTTCATGTTTTTGCTTCCGACTTTTAGACAAATGACTGCATCTTTAAGATCTAATAAATTCAACTCTTTGGTTTTAGGTCTCTTATAAATTTTTGGCCGTTTGGACTTCATTTAGAGTCAGACCTTACTGGAAGCATTGATACGTGTGTTTGTTCATGATTATTGATATATATATATATGTGTATATATATATATATATATATATATATATATATATATATATATATATATTTGTGTGTGTGTGTATTTGTGTATATATTTATGTAATATATATACATTATATATTATATTATATATTATATATATATATAGTATGTATATATATATATATATATATATATATATTATATATATATATAATAAAGCCAACTAACTAGTGCCTGGTTCATTATTATGGTCACCATAGGAATAATAGGTTTTTTTACAGGCTGTTCCAAATTCTATTTCTCGGTTAAGAACCGCATGTGTGCATGTATACTCACTATGGCCAATCGAAAAATTACTAAGTATTTTTGCGTTTCCGAGGAGGTGGGTACTTAAAGACATCACAATCGCATGCTTCATCTCCCTCTCTTTAAGTAAAATGGTCCCTCTGGTGTAAATATTTACAGTTTACTTGCGACTATAGAATTTTGCTTACATAATTTTGGCAATGAGGGTGGGTTTTCTGATTCAACCTTAAAATGCAAACCTTTGATTCCACTTTCGAGTTTAAGGGAATAGAGATCTCGATTGCAAAATACCACAGCAAGAAAAATTGTTTTCCAATTAAATGCATTGTATGAGCAGACCTTGATTGCATTAGAATTGCAGACTCGGCGATTCCAGGAGAGCCTTCCCGAATGGCGTCACAAAGTAGCTTCTCTTGCATAACAGGCGTTCTGTTGTATTCACACGGTCTGTGTTGAATACCTGATTGCGCGGAATGTAGGGAAAACAGAGGTTTTACGGGTCGTTTACCTTCATTATGTTCCCTCTAATCCAACAGCTCGGTTTTATTTGGCGACGCTGTCGCTGGACTCGCTGGAAACACTTCACCATATTCACAAAATTCCTTGCTTGTTAAGGCAATTTTCGTTTGATGTTTAGATTGATATGACGCGTTTTGTCTAAACATTAGATCTACAGTATTGCAATTCGGTTTAAATCAATCCTAAAACAGTACGGAATATACTGTATGTGTGTGTCTAAATATATACATATATATATATATATATATATATATATATATATATATATATATATATATATATATATATAGATATTACAAATATATATATGTACCCATGCAAGTATATATTACGTACGTATATACAAACACACGCACACACATTATATATATATTATATTATATATATATATATATAGATATAGTATATATATATATATATTATATATATATCTACTGTTATATGATTATATGTGTGTGTGTGTATATAATATATATTATGATATATATATATGTATAAATTATATATATATATATATACTATATTATGTGTGTGTGTGTGTGTATGTATGTATGTATATATATGTGTGTGTATATATATATATATATATATATATATATATATATATATATATGTACGTATATGGAGTTAATTTTGGAAATATTTGCGATAAATTATTATGTAAAGTATGATCATTTTTAGTTGTCTGTAAAAGATAACTATTGTGGTGGCTTTGTCTGTCCATCCGTCCGTCCGCACTTTATTTTGTCCGGCCTCAGATCTTTAAAAAAAAATATGCAGCTTCGTACCTTATTATGCTGAAGACTGGTATTGTAAGTTACTTAATTCGTCTCCACAACGTTTGAAATAAGAATGAGAGTGAAGGTAGTAGCAATATTTACTCTCGCCAGAAGACAGATCGTTCTTTGGTACTGGAAGTTCAGCGAGACGAAAGACGTGGGACATGAGATTGCTTTTGAGTCCGTTTTCTTGAAACTTTAAATGTGGAAGGGGGGGGGGGGAGATTGATGGGTACCTGGAGTCCTGGGAAATGATGCTGGTTTACACTGGAGTTCCTACTAAAGATTATATAGTGGGAGTAGAAACAGTCATCATATGTAATGAAAGAACGTTTTTGCTGGTGTTTCTCAAGAGAGTTTCTCTCCGACGCTTGGATTGTGATATATTTGGTCAATAAAGTTTATTGCTATATTTTAAAAGCATCTTATAAATTGACTGATGAAGGCGTATACAGTTTGAAACAGTTCTTTGAGTCTTAAAGCACAAACAAAATGGTATACTGAATACATCATACATAAAATCAATGTTACTATACTTCTCAGTGCCTCTTACAGTTTTCGAAAGCCTCTACGCTAATATTCTATTTTCGATCGCGACCCCTAATATCTATTTCTTGTATTTTGAAGTCGAAGAAACGTACTGTTTTATATTTGTAACATATTCATGATTACTTTTTCAGGATCTTGAAATTATTAGGAGGGATGCGTTTGAGTGACAAGTGGACGGTCGACCTGTAATATTTCGACCCAATGTAGCAAAAGCTGACGCGATGTCAAGAAAACTTCCATTTCGAAATGGCGAAGGAGTGTTATCGCAGGTGCACCAAAGTTTTTTTTTTTTTTTTTTTTTTTTTTTTTTTTTGTGGGGGGGAGGGGGACGAAAGGAGACCTTAGTGCATTTCCTTTCCAAAGAGTGTTTGTAGATATTTGATCATATTTCTTTGCCTAGCTTTCGTGTAATCTAAAGTCCATCTGTTAGTATATATACCGCTTTGAATTCAGAATAAATCCTTACTCGTTTATATATTGTGTTGAAAGTTTTAATAATATGTATATGCTTATTGCTGTTTTTATTTTAATATATATATATATATATATAATTATATATATATATATATATATATATATATATATATATATATATATATATATATATACGTTGGAGTTGATTGGTTTCCCTGGTCCATCCTCATACTGATCTAAAGCGGTGTCTTGCTGATATATATATATATATATATATATATATATATATATATATATATATATATATATATATATATATATATATATATATATACATATACACATACCAGCAAGACACCGCTTTAGATCAGTATGAGGACGGACCAGGGAAACCAATCAACGCCAACGTAGTTTTTTACTTCCAGGGTTTCATAATATTTCTTTATGACATCAGGAAATCTGTTGAATAATGAATAAATTACTCTAAATGTTCGTGAAAAAAGTTTAGAATTCAATAAAATGTTTATATTCGTTCATTATTCTTGAAAAAGAATACGAAAAATAAAACTTAGGTGGAGGGTGCAAAAGACAGAATGCTCAAAGAGAGAGTTAACTCAGGTAAAGCTGAGTTGAGGAAATCTTTGTATTTAATGGGTGGGTGGGGGCAAGTGTAGGCAGTTCGTGAGGATTTGATGATATGCTTAGTATGCTGCAATCATCGCTTTCAATATAAGTTTTAAAAAATGGAATAGACTCTGATATTAGAATGTTCGGGATTGGAGAGCCTACAGCCAGTACGAAATCATATTCCCCGATGGGAGTCGATTCTGACCCCAAGTTACCTCCCAAAGTTACGCTTAGGGCAAGTGCACTTACAACCATTTTAGAGGAAAAATATGATCTTATTTGATCCTTGTAGTTTAAAACGGAACCGATTATTAAAGGATTTTTTGGAATTAATTTGAGACAAATGACCCCATAATGACTGTGGATAATTTGTACAAACTGCCTCCTGAAAGTCATCGCGTAAAAAAAAAAAAGATATTTGTCGTAAAACTTTAATTTCGGAAATGTAGGAAGTTTGGTGACATCAGTGAATGTTTATTGGAAAATGCAAAGCTTTTATGCAAAATAAGTGTGCGGGAAGCAGTTAGTGTACTCATAAAATATTCCGAAAGAAACTTAATTTCTTGAATGAAGGATTGTCAGTTAGATGTCATAAAAAACGCCTTGTGATAGAGAGTGTATATAGTCAAGTTTAAAACTGTAAACGCATGAACTGTATTAGTTTCATCCCTAACCAGTAAACTTCTTCCTAAAAACAGACGTATTAAAAGAAACATCATTTCTAGTAACAAGAACGCCTTAAAAAGGTAATTGATTGTTCACCTATTCTTTCACAGTAAACCTAATGCTATTAAGCTCAGAAATAGCCAGTCATATGAGTTTTAGTGTAATTAATTCTTGACGGTATCTGCTGCCAAGCATTTTCTTCACTTAAATCGCCATACCTAGATTATTTTGTCCTTTTTTCCCCGCATGGTATAGTCCTATCTAAGTCCACAAACTTCTTCCTTTCCCTTCATTGTCTGGGATTTTGCCAAATAATCCTGAGATAAGTCAATTTCTTTGTCAGTGTTCTATCCCCGTCAGTGCTGGGTGGGATGAAGGCTGAATTCAGGATGCCTGTACCTAACTGACTCCCGACCCGAGTCAAAATAATCTCAAATCCACAACAGAAGCAACTTTAGTTTTGTCGCAATTTCCCTGCTTTGCAGAATAATCTTGGGCAAACTTTCCTGCTCAGGTGTTTTACTGCAGAATACAAAGTCAAGAGAAAATGAGCCATGTAAATCGAATCATAGTATATTTAATGTGCCGTAAGTGCACTGTTTACGGTGTCTTGGGGCATTAATTTCTTTTGGGTGGCTGGTTATGCATATTCATGTTAGCCGTAAATTATTACAACCCCGATAAAGTTCTGATTTAAGACACATAATGTAAGTTTATGATGCACCGGCAAGGCAGTCATTATGTGTTCCAGGAAATAAAGAGAACCACTGGTTTTGCTCATATTAATCAATGATATTCGTTCGAACAAGGACTGTGGTTACTCCTGTTTTAATACTTGCAGCAGAAGTGGTAATGAGAGCAGCGCTAGTAGAACAATAAACAAATATGTTAGCAGTAAGGTTCCTATAAATTAATTCCAGAATAAGCTATCGTCACACGAATAACCAATATATATGTAAATTATTTTCGTCTGGAGCGATATATGAATACTTTTTTTTATAATCATAACTTTATGCATATTGTATGCCCTCATAGCTCTTCTTGAAATCGACATAAATTTTCAAGTGATCCACATTAAGCAATTTGAAGTTGTACATTGAATACTGGACGTAACTAACGTATGTTTTCAGAGTGTACCATTATTTATTTCTATGAGTTTGGGTCCTTTGGAATAGCATTTTCAGTGCCGCGAAGGCTATCGCTATGCTAAATTATCCAGACCCCTGCCAGTGACAGTATTGATGGCCTGGAACATTAGATCTTCCATGGTTTCCACATGATATACGAGGGTACAACTTCATTATTTTACATGTATTTAGTATATCGAGTAACTTTGTTAAAGCATTTAATGATATAGATTTTCAAGTAAAGGAATAAAAGAGTTTATCTGTTGGTGTTGTCAGATACATTTAAATTTTCGAGGCTCATATAATTTCATACAGCAGCCCTTCAGGAAATAATAGTTGTAAATCTCTGAATGACAAGAATCACCTTCATTCGTCTTTGATTTAATGATGGGGGAAGGTAAAGCTGACCTGTCACGAAATTCTAATTACTACTTGACGAAATCAACCTGTAGACTAACGATATCCAGTTAACCTTGAGATTTTTAGTATTTTCGAAATTTCCTTCATCGTTGGTCCATTTCACTTTCCTCTCATATTTTCCTCATCCATTATACGTTAGTTCGAAAATTTATTCATACATGTATAATTTGAGCGCTTGAATGTTGTTAATCAACCTTATGTGCATGTTTGTGTCTACTATTCAGTCTTGTTTGAGTTTAGTTTACTGTTATTAGTTATTACACGCATGAAAATGTCCAAGTACAGTAGCCACTTTCAATATAACCGGTTATCAGTCATACAATTATCATATATAAATATTGGAGGACTGTGACCTTTTGAAGTGTGCTTCATTAAAAATATATAACCATTATTGCAACTGTTATTTGTTGCCATGGAATATACAATTTGTAATATAAGCGTCCTTAATATGACTGATTGAAAACATATGGTATAGGAAATAAAACTCACTTGTTGGTTTCTTTCTGTATAATGCGATTCATCTCATTTAAACTGAAATGCCCCTATTACTGTCACTAATATAAATGTATGCTTGTATATATTATATATATATATATATGTGTGTGTGTGTGTGTGTATATATATATATATATATATATATATATATATATATATATACATATACATACATACATACATATATATATATATATATATATATATATATATATATATATATATGAATGTTTGCATATTTGTTTGTCCCTTATAGAAATTCGAACCGCTTGACAAACCCAGACATAATTTTGCACACGGCCTCTGTTAGTGCAGAAAAGATTTTCAACTCAAAATGAAACCCTTAGCCCGTGATGGACATACAAACAGACAAAGAAAATGAAATTTTAATTTTTACCTCACCTTTTATTTTTTTCAGTGTTACTGGGCTACTTATCATTTTTATTCTGACGCCCTACTTTTTATTCCATTCGCTGCCAGACGTATGGTTAATCTACAACAATAAATCCAAATCTCCTATAATAATTTTTTTCGGAATTTACCTGAATTTTTATTAGAATTGATAATATAATTGTTTACTACCTCAATAAAATCAGAATTGAAAACCTGTATCGGTTTAAATGTGGTTTACAATCCTCGCCAAGATAAAATGTGTAACAGACCAAATGCTCTGTGGCAAACATACCCTCTCATTAAAAAATTACTCGCGAGGATATTGCCACCTTTTTTGTGTGTATGTATTCATTTTAAGCCAAACGTATGTTAATCATACCTTGCCAATAAAATATAAATTCTTAAGCA
Organism: Macrobrachium nipponense; assembly: GCF_015104395.2. NCBI lineage: Eukaryota > Metazoa > Arthropoda > Malacostraca > Decapoda > Palaemonidae > Macrobrachium > Macrobrachium nipponense. The sequence goes on along the minus strand of NC_061109.1, from coordinate 92,474,327 downwards.
CCCTGTGGTATTACCATCATTATATATAACTACTTAATTCGCAAATATTGTTTTTTTTTATTCGTTCAAATGAGAATTACCTCATTAGTTTGTTTATTGCTTCTTCGTTTTTACCTTCGCAGTTTGCTATAGCGACTGCTTCATGACGTTACGATGACGTACTCCTTATAAAGCGGGTTTACATGAATTCCGAAATTGATTATTTAGTAGTTAGGCAATACCAACACCTCTCTCTCTTCTTTCTCACTCTCTCGTCTCTCTCTCTCTCGTTCCAATCGCTCTCTCTCTCTCTTCATATTAATCAGATAAGTGCCAGGATATATGTATACATGTATATATCATGTCTGTTTAAAGTAATGAATTTAAGACAGAATTATTAATCACAAGAAAGAAAAGTATTTTCAGTAATAGTACACAAACTTTAGACGACATAACGATTCAAAGGGGATGTAGGAAAATTGTTCATATATATATATATATATATATATATATATATATATATATATATATATATATATATATGAACAATTTTCCTTCATCCCTTTGAATGGTTATGCCGTGTAAAGTTTGTGTACTATTATTGAAAATACTTTTCTTTCCTGTGATTAACAATTCTGTCTTGAATTCATTACTTTAAATAGACATGATATACACATGTATACATATATCCTGGCACTTATCTGATTAATATGGAGAGAGAGAGAGAGAGAGAGAGAGAGAGAGAGAGAGAGAGAGAGGTGGTATTGCCTAACTACTAAATAATCAATTTCGGAATTCATGTAAACCCGCTTTATAAGGAGTACGTCATCGTAACGTCATGAAGCAGTCGCTATAGCAAACTGCGAAGGTAAAAACGAAGAAGCAACAAACGAACTAATGAGGTAATTCGCAGAAATAGTTGCCTCTACCAACAATGTTCAGTATAAAGGCATATCAATCCAAAAAAGAAATGGAAAATTAAGGCAATGGACGATGCTGTGTAATCAATTACATCGCTGCCTGATATATATATATATATATATATATATATATATATATATATATATATATATATATATATATATACCGAGCAGCGATGTAATTGATTACACAGCATCGTCCATTGCCTTAATTTTCCATTTCTTTTTTGGATTGATATGCCTTTATACTGAACATTGTTGGTAGCGGCAACTATTTCTGGGAGACTCGTTGTGTACTTTATATCACGCTCCGGTTCCTGATACGTGAATCCGGTAGTTTCCCGTTGGGCTTTGAAGTTTACGCCAAAATGAAATGTGGAACGTATTGATATCTCACAGTAGCTGTGATTTAATGTTCAATTTGGACCCAATGGCAGGATTCAGAGCAGCGCGGCCAAACAAAACTATATTGGAGTCGGTTTAAAACGCGAAGTCATTTCGATGCTTTCTTCCATAAATCTGTGCGAATGACTTTCAATTGTTTGAAATAACTAGAAATACAAACTCTATTTCAATATTAATGTCAAGACAAAAGTAAGGATTATGTGAACGAAATAAAACTGCTTTTATTATCTGTGTAGAAATGAGGAACTCGCTGGACATCCGTTGGAAATAGGATTTTGTTAATCCATTTAGGCCTCCTGGGGCGCAGGGGTTCTGCCAATATCTCGTGGCTCCTGTAACTTTACTACGTCGATTGCAATTGTGGAAGGACCCGTAGTTCTAATCGTTTTTCCCCTTCCGGGACGTCATTTGGCGCTGCCTTTGATTAAATTGTTCTCAGTGCGCCACTCACTTGGCAGGGAACGAGCGTTGGACTTACCTTCGACAGCATCCAACCCATAGTCACGGCTTGTAGGAATATCTCTTATCTCTTTTTATCTTGAGGTACGAAGGTTGGAACTAGATGATCATCTACTTCTTTGGCCGGGAGTCATTTTGCACCCATTGTGCGTATCATTAATGAAATTTTTATATATTTTTGTCTGCCTATATTTTACTCCTTGTTCGATATCATTCCCAAACATTTGAGAATAAGCATCTATAAAGGTGCTTAAACAGTCATCATTTGCCCGTGAACTGAGAAGAATGCAAGAACTACGTCGCAATGTATATTAAGAAAATAACCCGAATAGTATGAGAACAGATAGACTGAAGGTAATAAGTTCATTTTTTATCATAAACAGAACCTCCATTAATCTTAGAACAAAAAATATGTTTAGTTGTATGAATCCATTTATCTTAAATCTTTTTCGTGTATTCATTGGTTACAAAAGCAAGACTCATCGTTTCCTCTTGTGAGAAGCAACCGTCCCAGGTGTTCACTAGTTCAAACCCCTGGAGTTGTGGTTCAGACTTTCCCTTCCCGGGGTTAGACGCGAATTGTACTCTCGTCAGATTTTTTTTTTTTTCGTCAAGGTTTTCCGTGTCAACTTCTAATCAAGGACGTCGAATGAGCTCTTTCTAAATGGTTTTCTGAGCCTTCCTACAGATCTTTTATCTGTTTCTGTATCTACTGCTGATTAGTCTCTCTCCCCTGCTCACTTCAGGCGTAAGCCATCTTCGTGATTTTCGAATTTCTAGACCCCCTTCTCATAACATCGTCTTTTCCCTTCTCATATCATCGTATTTTCTAATAAAAACAACACATCAGCGATAGACGCAATATTCGTAGCAATCGCATTTGTAAAAGAAAATTCAACTCCATAATAGGTTAAAGATTTTCCGCCAAATGAATTCTCCATAGAATCTGCAGCTTTTTGGCTTTTTTTCTTGATATAGGCAGTTTTCCCTCCTTTTGGGAATACTAGTTGTCGTTCAAAGTCGAAGCCGTTGCATAGTGAGGATACTCATTAAGTAAATCTCCTTTTAACAATCACTGTCTGAGTGCCCTCACCTAGGAGGCACTAACAAAAATGTAGGATGTTTTAATCAAGTTCCGTTTCGTTCTAGTTTTATCAAAGGGACTACAGTTCTTATGTAACTTGAGACAAAATCTCTCTCTCTCTCTCTCTCTCTCTCTCTCTCTCTCTCTCTCTCAGGTTTTTCATGAGATCATCAGTTTTATTATGTATAATAATGGTTATTTAAAACATGTTATCTCTATTATGAGCTCTTGGAGCTTCTTTTGTTTTCATTTTAGTTGCTGTATTTTCTCGTTCTGAATTCCCTTAGATGTCTTAAATACTTTAAATGTTTGGTTTTATAAAATTATCGTTACACTGTCTTAAACTGCATAATAGTTCAATTTTAATTTTCGTGCTTTTTTTTATTTTAATGGATTTCATTAATATTGAAGAAATCACTGACATCATGCCGAAGCATTTGTAATAAATAATCCAGCTGTCTATACGAAGCTCAGTGGGTACTTCATCTCTTCCATACTGGGTTCCTGGCGATGGCCTGAATGAAAAATTACATTGTTCACTGGGAAGTCTTGATATGGAGTTCATGGCCCTAGACGCTCTCTTACATTACCATTTTTTTCACTATATGGGAATTCTAGTGCTTAAAGTATCGGATTGCAATATTTGTTGCTTTTCTCTTCGAACTGACTGAATAATTAATTAATTAATTGGCTGTTGTAGTTTTTCTGGCGTCACAAGTACTAAGGTCACTGACGCCAAAGTGAATCTTTATAAAAGCATAGAGCGTAAATGCACTCATTTCGAGTCATTACAAGGGAGGTGGAAGCTATTTTGCTATTCCTTCTCTGGGGAAAATGATAAAAGTGAAAGGAAATCGCGTAGTTAAAACTGACTGTATCTGTTGAGAGTACATTGTAGAACCGTTTTATTTTTAAACTTTTCCTATTTTATATTGTTTACTCATAATTTTTTTTCTCAATTCTGTACCAAGATATTTTCATTTTTATTCATAAAATATTACAGGACTTTGGGTTTCGCATGTAATGCAATTTTTTAATGAAAAACTTTGTGTCAATGTACCAGATAGACTCGTTCACTCTAAACTTCAGAGCGTCTCGAAATAAAGACTTTCAGTAAATTCTGTGAAATACTTATATTCCGTATTCCGTATCCTTTTTAAGTGTGGATAAACATCGCTGCCAAATTTCTGATTATTTCATGTGTTAACGGGTTCCGAAAGCACCTTCAATAAGCAAAGGTATATATTTCCGTTCCATGTACTCGATAAAGAAAAGGTCAAATTTTTCCCTTGGAAATACACGGAAGGTTATGGAAGTGTGGAAAATTAAACGGGGTCATTTGTAAAATAAAAAGCAAAGAAGACCGTGGAACCTCATGAAGGCGATAATGATTTCAAGTAATACCTGCAAGTCGTGAATCTTGCGTTAATGTATTCTCCGAGTGCTGTGGAGTGGATCTTTTAAGATTTTCGGGTAAAAACTTGAACAGTAAAAGAGAGAATTCTGTCTCTTGTGATGGCTATTCTGGTTTTTCTTGCTTCTTTATCGCCTGAAACTGTATGGCTTTTTTTGTCCTTTAGACGTTTTCAAGGATTTTATTCTACATGGGACAAATGACATTTGGCATAAGCGGAGTGTACACAGCGGCAACCATTTGATCATAGATAAGGCGGCTGGGAACGAAAGGTTGGATTAAATCTCTCTCTCTCTCTCTCTCTCTCTCTCTCTCTCTCTCTCTCTCTCTCTCTCTCTCTCTCTCTCTCTCTCTTTTAGGACTAATATAATGAAAAGATCGTATAGATTGGTTCCATTAATAAAATTATGAGATTCTTTCCATTTTAAACAACACTGTAGGCAAGAGAGTGAGAGAAAGATTGCTTGCGACCAAAGAGAAATTGAGTGCTGACGCTCACCCCTTTCCTGTGTGTTTTTGAGTTCCACCCTCGTAGTACGGTTTTCTTTCCCCCCCCTTTTTTTTTTTTTTGTTTTTTTTTCCACAGTGGCTGAGTAGTTGTCAAAAGTCAGTACCTCGCCAATAAATCGTTTGTTGTTGTAACGGAATTCTTCCTTTCTCCCAATTGCGTATTCTGTTTTAAACCCCATGCATTTGCACTATTCTGTAAAATGCTCTTAAAAGGAAAATGTACTATGCGGGTGGAATTCCATACATTCATTGAAATGGGGTGGTGAGTCTTTCCTATGCTGGTCCAAAACTTCGTATCATTTGCGCTCGATGGAATATCGTGTCTCTTTCCTTATATCTTTTCCTTTCTCTACTTTATTGTCACCTACATTACAAAACAATAATCTGGATGTTTTGTGTTATCATTTGACTTCACAAGTAGCGCAGTTTTATGGTATAGTGAAATTTCTTAAATGAGCCTTGTTCTCGGAGAATGCGATACAATCTTTTCACCAGTGTAGAAAAGATTATTATTACCTATAATAATGTGGCGACAAGTGGTTATTTGCTTTAAAAAAAACGGCCAGTTCATATGCGGCGCCGAATCATAATAATAAGTATATTTAGCTTGGAACAGCAGGAAAGGGTTCTTCGGAAATTCAATGAGGAAATAGTGTTTGCTTTCAGGTGTTGCTTCACCTTCATTCCAGGTTGAGCTGAATACAGGTTTTTCCTTTGCAGTTAATTAAATCAGGTTTCTTTCTTGACTTTTGCAATATGTTTTCCGTCAACTTCAGAATTTTCTTTTATTTTCCTGCGTTCCTGCGTCGAACTAAGATCGCCGTTAAAAAGTTTCTTAAGTAAATGTTTCAACCGTAAGCAATAAAGGTTGCTGAATGCTTTGTCTTTTTAATTTAAAGTATAATATACGTATATGTGTTGTTTGTATATATATATATATATATATATATATATATATATGTGTGTGTGTGTGTGTGTGTGTGTGCGTGCGTGCGTGCGTGCGTGTGTGTGTGTGTGTGTGTGTGTGTGCGTGTGTGTGGGTGGGTGAGTGGGCGTTTGTAAGTTTTTACGTTTGTGTGTACGTTTATGTAGTCTTGGATAAAACATCCGTCCAGAAAATAGGATTTACCACTATTCTTCATGAATGTACAAATATATAAAGCCGACTCAGGTAGCTTGCGTTGAAGCAAACGCTTTCAATTGTACAAGTTTGCTATTGAATGTATCTTTTTCTGCCATCATAAATTCAGCAAAGATCTCGTTTTTTTCTGATAACAATTAGTTTTCCTTCCTTGATTTTTTTTATTTCATTAATAATTATTTTCGTGTTGGGGATAACTATATTTAGCAATTCTCTAAGTCGTTTGATTTATGAATACGAAACGAGTTAACAAGTCTTATGACTTGTTTTACTTCGGGCCCAGTTCCCAATGGATAATCACGTATACAATCCTTCTGCAATGCCATAGTTCGTGGCACTGGAACCTTCACCTTTAAACAGAATTTTAAAATCTGGGTTACATATCCTCTTAGCTCTCACCACGCCCTATTCAATCTCTCTCCATCGAATTTCTGAAAATTCGCCATATAATGAAATACGGAATCTTCCCAAAGCACCAAAAATACTTCCAGGCTTTTCATTACGGATCCAGTTTCGTCGTTGTTTTGGTCAGTGTGTCTCGAGGATGGGGAAGTTGTAAGGGGATGTCTCCCCCTTAGATGAGTTTGTATTGTTGCGGTTCGCCGCGGCAATTTGTGATGGGAGAAATGGATGTAGCCTACTCAAGCGCTACTCAGTTCGGCCTTTGTGTTTCCAGACCCCCGTCGACGTTCAGATCCTATTGCTACGCCTGGTCGTGAATGCTCCCCTTTAGTTTCATTTTTCTTCGGAGGACCCGAATTTCAGTCTTATCTTTAAGGTTAGTTTCTTATGATTAGTCAGTATTTTCTATCAACTGTTTTTTTTTTCTTTTAAGGAATAAATAAAGAATATAAACATATTTCATTGTTCTGATTATACATTTTTATATAGAAGTAGATAATTACCGTTATAGAGATAATCTTATCTTTTACTTAAAAATATAAATATTGAACAAAAGCATTGCGTAAAAAAAGTTGTTCTAATGTAAATATCATCAGTTCTGTATGTTGTAAAAACAAAAAATTAAATTTTACATGGCATAGCCCCTGGTACTCTAAGACAGTGCCTACAATAACTCGTGATTGTTTCAAATTTACACAGTAATTATGGTAATTATTATAGATTGAACTAAATAAAATGTCAAAGATGTTTATTCTTCTCCCTCATGTTTTACATATTGCCATCTGCTTGATATAACTCTGCCCGAGGCTATTGATGTGAGTCTGAATTGTTTCCGTGGCTAGAAGTGTGGGTAAAGATAATATTGACAAAGTTAATTCACCTACGGACACTCTCTTAATGTTCATTTCCTGTCTCAGCTTTTCACCGGAAGTAAACTTCAAAAGCTAATCACATGTTCAATAAGTAAAATTGCTCCACTTTTATTCAGAAAATTTATTCTCAATTTGAAATGTTCCGGATATCTTTTACTAGGGAGATAATCTTAACCTTTTTTTTTTTACAAATATTTTATATTTTCAGAAATAACTCTACAATTCAATCGCAGGTGAATAGTAGTCAAGAAATATTGAAAATTGAGGAGTTGTAATCACTTATTGTTTTGAGTATTATTAATTTTGAATGATGGTTTGGTTCATGGATTATTCTTCCTAAGATAACTCTTACAATTTGCTTTTTTATTGTTCAGTAGGATTCACAAGATATTCTGGGAAAAATGAAAATGGACTTCGCTGTAACCTCTCAAGTTTCAGGTCGTAAAATAAAAGAGGCTGAAATACCTAAAGACCTCTGTTCAGCCATTATTGAAATCAAACTTTACATTGTCCACATTAGGAATAAGATATAAAAGGCAAAGCTTCCTGATGAACAGCATTTTCCGAAGGACTTTGAGGAATCATTTATATTCTAGAGATTATTTCCTACACTTTTTTTCTCTAAAGGTTTATTAAACCTTTGAGGTAGAAGTTCTAATTTAGGAAACAAAATCTAAACCTCTACCAAAATAGCTTCAGCATATGTTACTTAGAAAGAAGGAGCTAAGTAAATGTCTTGTGGACTATACAGGAACAAGTGAGAGAATCTGTGATTAATCGTTTAGTAGATGGTTACTAGAAACAACTTAAGAAAGCATACGCCATGGCATGTTTATACATCATCAAGAAAGGCAACTTTCTATCAACCATAGTTTTTGAAAGTAATGTTCTCTTTCCCGTTCGTGAATTTGCTGATTTACACGTTCATCCCAGCACGTAAATTCTCGGAAAGAACACAATTTCATATTCTTGAGGAAAAGACGACTCTTATACCCAAAGTCTTGTTGCGTGCTTTATCTTTTCATCGCTGCACGATGAAGTGAAAGGCAGCGAATGTTGGGGAAAAATTCAGTTTCACACAGAGGAAAGTTATAATGTGCGTGAGACACATTTAATATACAGAGAAGAAAAATGTCTTATTTTTGTATCTCTTAATGTCAGGGAGGCATCTTAATAGAGTAACAAAAGTTATTCTCTTTCCTGAAAGTCCTCGTGTGCCTTAACAAAAACCCTTCGATGCCTTTAGAAGTTTGGCCAATAAAGGTGTGTTTACTTTGCCCCAGTATATCATTATGGTCTTTACGCTCAAACCACTTTAAAGGCTTGAAGTTTCAGCTCCAAGGAGCCAGATATTAAACTTCATATGACGCAGAAGGCTTCAGACGAGATTAAAGCTTGACAGTAGACAGACTTCCTTTTATTCGCTGCTTTCTTCGGTAGGGGTTATTTCCAAGTTGGCGCTGCTTGAGCATTTTTGTTGTTTGATTTGTTTTATTTGTTTATGTGCTTCGTCTTTACATTCTCCGAATACAAAAATCTTCATCTGGCAAGTTTTTTATTATCAAGAATGTTTACCGTACAAGGGTGTCTCAAAATCAAAGGTCATTAAAGATGAAATGAGTTAGCAGAAATAAAGATTAATAATCTTTTATTAACCACACTTTTATTAAAAATAGAATTTCGTTAGCTACAATCATAAATCGGTTACAATTTGTTAAAGCTAAAATGTCTAAAATAAAAATAAAAAAATAAAACACTTTTATTAAAATGCACTAAAAAGCGTAAAATAATTTCTTAGACACACCAGGATTTTCTTACAATTGGAAGGAAATGCTACAAGAGCATTTACTTCCATGTTTGACACCCACTGTTTTATTTTTATAGACACGATGAATTGTAAGAAAATCCTGGTGAGTAAAAAATTATTTTACGCTTTTTAGTGAATTTTAATGAAAGTGTTCTATTTTTTTTATTTCTATTTTATACATTTTAGCTATAACAAATTGTAACCGATTTATGATTGTAGCTAACGAAATTGATAGCCTGTCGAGGCAAAGAAGGTTTGAAACATATTGGACTTTTTAAGATAGCTGTAGAACAAGTGTTAAGGATTAGTGAAGGCTTGAGAGGATTAAGAATTACGGAACAACGTACGAACATCAAGAAATAAAACAGAAAGAACTAGTGTAATGCAGAATTACGATGAGTAACCACGCAAAGTTTCAAGTCCATTGGACGGAGGGAACAAGTCGAAAATTGACTTGCAAGATTTGACCAAGACAAACAAACAGTCAAAAAAGCAAGCTAAATAAAATCTTATAAAAAGTAATTAAATTATTGTTCTCAACCTTACTATTCAGAAAACAACTGCTGTTATGAGAGTTTTATTCTCTTTCTCAGCGCTGGAGAAGCTGATAATTCATTCTGTGCGTCAGAAATAACAAAATGAACTTTACACGAGAGACCAAATCTTTCTAAAAATGAAATTATTGTATTATTACAAACTTGCAAATGTTAGTTACATTTCTACGTGAAGAATGATGCATCACTCTTCTTACTATGTGCGCCGTTTCCAGCATCACACTCTTCTGCATGAGTCCTGGAGCTACCCGGAGATGTCGGAACTTACATTCACGTCATAGACGACAATATGGTAACTGTCAATTTTACGCTTTGAATCATTCAATTGTCTTTTTACTTTGGTCGCAATAAGACAGTTCGGAGGAATATGTAAACGAGCGTAGAGAAAATAGGTGATTGAGAGAGCACTAAAGATAGAGTCAGATGAAGAGAAAATTTGAGGTACTGAAATAAAAATGAAAAAGAAGTGAGTAGTAAGCTGAAGCGCTTTAAACGCATTGGTGCAAAAACCAGAGCCAAAGCTAGTTTGGTTGGCTGGGTCTTGTCCCACTTTTACCTCGTTTGAACAAAGATACAGCTTTTCCGTGATGCCAGACTGGGCAAGAATAATTTTCTTCCGTCTGGTTGTGTATGTATGTACGTGCATGTGCGCAACCCAAGCAACCCGAGGGAAGGTGAAGGGAAAAGTTGTTACCACCCACAGCAGCCGCTGATGTTTAATATCGCGGGGTTCATTTCCTCTTTTATGTTTTCGTGTCGTGAATAAAATTATATCCTTCATACACATGAATCCTTGGGAGGGAAGGGCGTTTGCATGTTTGGGAGGCTTTGTCATTCTTTTGTGGTCCAAAGTCTGCGAAATTTCCGTTCTTCTTTCGTTACATTGTTTTATATACGGAGATTGTCTGTCCGTTTACGTGTACTGAGAGCAGTCAATTGCTTTTTTTAACATGTCTGTATTCCAGTCCTTTGTCTTTGTTAATATTTTTTTTCATGGAAATTGTGCTCATTCAAGTGATGATGTGTAGATTGAGATGGTCATATTTTCCTTATGACAGTTTTGTTTATCACATATTGTCGGATAGTGCACAGTACCATGTGTGTTAACAGTTGCAAATTATTGGACAATCATTGCAAAAGCACTCCTCTATGCGTATTTAAAAGATTCAGTAAGTAAATATTTCATCCTCGTGTCGTCGTAAACTTCCAATAGTAATGTCGATATAGCAATAATTTAGTTGGCATTTCAACATTTATTAGCCTCATCGAGACTTTGTCCATCTTGATGCTGCTTTAATGCCTCTTCAATATGAGGTTGTAATTGTTACAACTAATCAGCTGCAGAATCCGGTACCAATTACCCATACTGATGACAGGGGGATTACACTGTTAAACCCTCAAGTGTTTACATTTCTCCTAACGAGTAACATACTTGCGTCAGTAGATACCCGCAGCCCATCTTGGCATCTCTACTACAGCATAGATTGCATAGATATCATTTCAGTTAGGGAGGGGACGTGGAGACCTACACTTGTACTAGACACTTGTCAGGATTTATATATATATATATATATATATATATATATATATATATATATATATATATATATATAATATATATATATATTGTAAGCTTTACGCGAGTCTGTTGTACTCCGCTTATCTTTTCTACAGGTAATATGCGCTGTTCTGTGATCTGTGCATTGCTCTTATGTATATTTGATACATTTACTCGAAAAATGATAAAAAAATAGTCACTCGTTACTAAGTCATTTTTGTGTTCGTAATTCTGACGTTTACTTGACCATTTCATTATTTATTTAATTTGCCACTTTGGTCAGCTACATAAAAGCGTTCAAGGTTGAAGTAATTTGAGGCAGGTGGGAACTTGCTCCAAATTTTCGTCGCTTATAAGGTAACACCATCACTGACATTTCGCCTCTCTCAACTGATTTCGTATGTCATTGCTACTGAACACCAATATTAACTTATCTATTCTTAAATATGTTTTGCTGTAATTTCTATGTCAAATCTTTATTTTTTTTACTCTTCCCTCTGCGCCTTCTATTAAAGTCGAGCATTATCATAAATATTCCTAAGTTTTAATTTAATGGAATAATCCGATCAGTGTTGTCGTATCTAAGGGAAAGAGGTATTTATCAGTCGTGCTTTTTTGTGAAATTTAGTTTTGTTTATTAATTAGAATCGAAAAAAGATGGTGTAGTTGCTTTGCGAATATTTGTACCAAATCTAAGTAAATGAAGTAATGATAACTAGTATAGATTTTCTTGAGTTCGAATTATGCGTTAGGTTACAAAAGAAAAATAAAGCAAAGAGTAGATTGAATAAGACGTGGTAATCAGAATTAATACAGTTGTATACAAAAGAAAAGCGCTTCAGTGGCGTGGTCGGTATGGTGGTGGCCTCCCACCTCGGTGGCCGCGAGTTCGATTCTCGGCCATTCCATTGAGGGGTTAGAGATGTGTATTTCGGGTGATAGAAGTTCACTCTCGACGTGGTTCGGTAGTTACGTAAAGCCGTTGGTCCAGTTGCTGAATAACAACTGGTTCCATGTAACGTACAAACACCATACAAACAAGCATAAAAGAAAGTACGATCTGTATTGGTATACGAACATGAGAAAAGGTATCATCATTATGGAACTAAATCTAAAAGAATTTTTTCGATTTGAAAATAAAGCCGTAAGAAAAATATTATGACTTCGATATCAGTATGGAGTTAGAAATGAGGCCATACGAAAAATGACAACGCTCCTTGTGTAGATGAGATTTTGATGAAATTGGAATGGAGATGGGTTGGGCATGACTTTAACACATACCACGAGGAGAACAGTATGTTTCTACTTGCAAAAGAACTATGAGAAAGGGTATTTTTGGTCATGCTTCTCAGGAAATACTTGAGAAGCGGAATTTATATGACGCCCTTGGCGTTACGCAACCTTGGAGTCGATACAGATGAATATATCTGCTTATCCCACCGCGTTAGCTACGCCAGAGCGCCTTAGAAGAGACTCAAGACCCTTCTTACGAGTTTTGCTTTCCATTACGGGAACGCTAAAAAATTGAGCTTTTTCAAGATCATCGATTCAAGTTAGATTTTAGCATTTCTTTAAATTTATTTTTTATTCACAAGAAACTGTAATTAAAAGCGTAACTTAACAATCCTCTGTAGTCTTCTGCTTCAATTCGGATTTCCTCATAGATAAAGTTAATAGCCTAAGTTTGACTGTTGTGTCTCCGTTAGCAGAATGCGTTCTAGGATCAGTACTGTGAACCCGGAAAATAACTTGCACTCAATATGAAATATTTTTCTTACTACTCTATTGCAAAGATTGCAGTCATTTGGTAAAGAGGAAAGAAGCAAACAATAAGTAAAATAGTTAATTTTGTATTTCACGGGCTGGTCTTTATTGGAATTTTCATGGGTGCCGCTCCCCTTCGCCCGCCACTTTCTTACAGGCACGCAGAATTGTCCCTTCTTTTGTGTCACGTAATAAAATTTATCCATTAATATTATGATGAAGTGTGCAGCATCGTGCTTCTGTGAGTACGAATTTGTTTGTGGATACAGTATACATATCATAACATACAGATTCACAATTATATACTGTCATTTATGCACGTTGTTTGGGCATTACTCGCAAGAATTTCACGGCTGTATATGGCTACCACTTACTTGGTCGTATTTGAAGCATCTGGTTTCCAATTTCTGGTTTTCCGTTTACTAACTGAATGTGGAACTCTGCTCTTTTCTGCGTCTGGCGAATCATTTATAACTGGCTTCTTTTTGAAAGGCTACCCCATGACCATTCTCTTGTCTTGCAGTGACCTAGATTATTTGAACCGTTCTTCCTCTTTTATCCATGAATAAAAAAAATTATGAATGAGAAACCAGTTAATGACCAATGCACACAAAAAATGGAAGAGAAGTATAACGGAGGTATAACAAAGGAATTTTCAGTATCATGTAGCAATGACTTTTGAGGGAGGAAGAATGTCCACATCTGAAAACGAAACAAAATTGTGCGATGGCGAGTGAAGTTGTTAACAAGAGAAAGAAACTGTTAACTGCGATTTTCCTTTGATCTCAAACCCTTGTCTGAAGTATGGCGCTCTTCCAACTGGAAAATGGGAGTTTGCAGAGGAATGCCATCAGGAAACGGCCAGTGGCCCCTGAAATATGTACTTGAATGAGGGATGGAAAACACAAAATGGACATGGCTGTACTTGTTGGAGAGCCGGAGAGGAGAGATCCGCTCGAAATGATTGCAAAAGCAGAAAAGCTGAATTCGTTATCATTTATGGCAGAAGAGAACTCTTGGAAGAAGTGATTGGAGGAGCGGATGGAAGGAAGATAGGGGAAAGAGGGGATTATTATGATAGGATATGATTGGTTATATATATATATATATATATATATATATATATAATATATATATATATATATATATATATATATATAATATATATATATTGTGTGTGTGTGTGTGTGTGTGTGTGTGTGTGTGTATGTGTGTGTGTGTGTGTAAATTGATGTATAGAAAGGAAATTCATGTAGATTTTGTGTCCGTAATATTTTTTTACGGTCCTGGATATATTTCCTAGCAAAGGTAACTCACAATTTTCCTTTCCATAGTTTTGTAATTTTTGATTGTACGAAACTATAATGGTGAGTGAAATTATTGAAAAGGAGAAATACGATGTTAAATAGAATCATGATGTGTTTAATAAAATATTCCCTTTAGCTTGTAATTAGCACAAAAATTCTCACTAAACTTATCGAATCATTTTTTCAAGTCACTTCAGTTATTGTCACCATGTATTAAGTTACCTTCGAGGTTACTAGTCTTCGAGATTATTCTTGACATCGAATCGGGTGCATGATCCGCTGGGCGACCGTTGCTTTATATTTAATCGATGGGCTAAATGAAGCTACTAGAATGGGTTGTCGTGTTACCCCTTTTGTTAGCATAAAATGCCGGTTCATCTGAAAGCTTTACTAATTTTCCCTCCTATCGCAGAATTTTGTACAAGAACTTAGTATTTTTTGTGACATGAACGTTTATCCCCAAATTTCGTGAGCATGCCATCAGTTTTTTTTCTAATTCCCATCGAATGAATGACCAAATTCAGTCATTTTTAACTTGCTGACTACCTCTGTTGAAAGAACGCATTACACGGAACATTCCCCATTTCCATCCTCAGTATGTACAGAGCTCAAGCACATTCGATTGCTTAGATATACTTTACTTCATAATCTGCGCAAAATCATCAGTTCCCACACGCTCCTACTTGCTAAACTTAAGATTCCTACATGGGTAAAGGAACGAATGCTTTAAAAAGTGTTTCCATTGATTTAATGATAGGATTAATTAATGACACGTATCAGAGGGATCTTATATTTTCTGGATTGAAAGGTTATTCTTCGTTATTGTTTCTTTGTTTTCTATCACAGTTTTCATACACATCGCAACATATGTAGGCATACAAGATATTTCGTGAATAATAATTACAAAGTTGATTTAGCTAATTCATTTAAACGCACAAATGGTACTTTGATGGCCAAAGAACCAAGACCCTGGTTCACTAGTCCATAAGTAAAGCTTACCTGTCATGAACCTATTTCTAGCTTTATTATGAAATCAAGGTTTTGTTTATTTGCTCATTAAGTTCATGAATAAGGATAATCCTATTTCCATTTCTCATGCCTCCAAAGAATTTTTTTTATTTCAAAGATCACCACATTTCATATAAATTACTTATTCCGTTGTTCACATTCATACGGTTATAACTTAGAGACAAATTTGGCCAGCTCTCTCTCTCTCTCTCTCTCTCTCTCTCTCTCTCTCTCTCTCTCGTCCTCTCCTCTCTCTCTCTCTCTCTCTCTCTCTCTCTCTCTCTCTCTCTCTCTCTCTAAATACAGAACAGGTACATTTCTTAATCAACCGTGGTCTTTTGAAGTAAAAGTATAGAGTGAACTTCAAAAATATCCTTGTCATCAAAGTCACAATCTAGATAAAAACAGTTAGCCTTTTCATGGGAAAGTCAAAGGGAATATTCAAAATACGTCGCTGAAACATTGTAGGTTTTGTGACTGTTTTTGTTCCTGAATATTTCTGTTCTACCACTTGATTTTTTTTCGGCGTGGAAGTCTGTATCCATTCGATTTGTAGTTGACTTTTGCGGTACTAATCATGCGGCTATTTGTTAATTTTCATGATAAGCGGGTGTTATTATTATTATTATTATTATTATTATTATTATTATTATTATTATTATTATTATTATTATTATTTGTATTTCGTTGATTCCTTACACATTTCTTCTGTATTTCAGAAGAAACATAAAACATTGGAAAGACCTAACCTTGAGAATTTAGAATTTAAAAGATAAAGAACTGCGAGTCGGTAGTTAGATTTGGATTAAGCTGGCCTTTAGCTGGTGGCGGACATTTAGTGTGGCAGGGTGACGGAGGGAATGAAAAGCCTGGTTTGGACTTCTGAGCTCGTTTAACTGGGACCGAAAGATTATTGACTCTCGTAATATCAATCTCTCATTAGCTTTCCCAAAATTCTATAACCTGTAGCTTGGTATGGAAGTGGAGAAGAACTGGCGATGCATTTAGTTAGCTCACAGGAGCTTTATCATAGGCAATTTCTACACACTTCATTCCATATACCTATACGTGTTAAATACTTGAGTAACCTGATTCATTAATCTATACAGTTGATTCTTATAATGTTCCCTCCTTCGACGGGCATGTTCAGTGTATTTTTCACTGTTTGGCTTCATTATTATTTCGTGTCCTTTACATTTTCTTTTCGCTAACGGCTGGTCTAGGTAAGGTTATCGAGTCTTCGTCCTTTGGTTCTTTATATGGAAGGCTCCGTTTTTTATCGCTTTTATGACGCTGGTGTGGGTTCCACGAAAATGGGCGTATCAACCCTATTTTTCTCTCTCATTTTTCTCCTTGAGATGTGATGGCCGTGAGATGTGATGGCCGTGTTCCGAAATAACCATAAATTTCGCTCTCGCTAAATCACTCTATTTCGAAGTTCCCTGAAGCCTTTTTGGGTGAAGGCAGATAGATGCTACTAACCAGCTTTTCATGCCGTGGTTGAAATATTGCTTCAATCATGTTTTGTGACACTATATTCACATCATTTGTAGGGGAGTATGGAGTCGCACGCTGACCACATCTTACCTATCAGCTTTGTTTTACGTGTATCATTTCGGGAATGAATTCTCTCTCTCTCTCTCTCTCTCTCTCTCTCTCTCTCTCTCTCTCTCTCTCTCTCTCTCTCGAGTTATTTTAAAACGAACATGGGAATGCCCTCTACACTTACAACGTGAGCGTGAGAGCGCTTACATCTGTGCATACGAGTAAGCGTGTATTGAGCACGTGTGTGTGTGTGTGTGTGTGTACGATGTTTTGCATGTGTATGTGTATATGTGTGTGTGTGTGTGTGGTGTGTGTGTGTAAGTGTTGAGTGAAAAGGGAACTTCATATCTGTTCGACCGATGAGATTTCATTCTGAGAAAGTCAAGACAATCCTTTAACGTCCAGACGGTTTTTTTTTTTTTTTTCTATCAAAATGGCCTGACGGAGTTTTTACTACCCAAGCAGATAAGAACGGGAAATTCTTTCGTCGCTCTGCGAGTTTTGAGCTTTTCATCCGAATCTGCCTTTTTATCGAAGCAAATTCCCCGGAGAATCATAGGCATTTTTTTGGAACCGTTTCTCTTTGAGCCACTTTCATAGTGTTAGTGGATTATCATTTCCAATTAAGTGATATTTAGCACTCTTCTATTTAGCAAATTTTTCTTCTTTTCTTGATTTTAAGGAAATTCTTGTCGGATATTACCGCTGTTGTAGCGACCTAATCCACTACCCTTTTTTTTTTTTTTTTTTTTTTTTTTTTTTTTTTTTTTTTTTTTTTTTTTTTCGCAGTTCCATATACATTTCAAAAGAAGTTCACCAAGCACAGAAAAAGAGAGAAAAATCAGGCGGCTTATTTTTACTGAACTCTGAAAACACTCCCTTTTTTGAAAAATAAAAAAAAGGAACTTAAAATTTTTTTATTTTAAAAAACACAGTACCATTTACATTGTGGTCCTTATGCGTTGTGCTCATCTGTGGCAATTGAATTTGAGATGGATGAGTGATTTTAGATGAATGAAACTGAAATTAAGGCGATAAAATTACAGAGTTGATGTTAGTATAATTTTTAGATCGAAATAAATGGATTAAAAAAAAGGTATTAGTCGTTAAATCGTCCTGATGCATAAATAAGGATAATTGATTTACCGCAGGCATTATAATCAATATTATGTTTTTTTATTACTGTTTTTAATTTCTAATACAGGTTTCTGCTCAGTACAATCAGTGGCATATTATTAAAAAAAGACTGCCTTATTCACGCAGCATATTCGAATATTGTTATGGGGTCATTAAGGTTTTTGTACGAATTTTTATTGAAATGCGTAACCCGAACTAGAATATATAATTTAATTGGGTTATATTCCTCAATTTTGACATAAGAGCCTTACCTTTACTATATTTGTTTACCATTTAATCTTACTCATTTTTATACTTGAACGGACGCTTATACACAGACACACATGCACACGCACAGATATACGTATATATACTTGCATGTGATTAAGTATACATCAATCATCTTATTACTGTAACAAAGATGTGCAAATAACCTATTTTCACCTGTTCCATGGCTCAGTCTGTTGAGCTTGGTAACAAATGTCTTCAGGGTGGGTAGGTTTTACCTCGGAACCAGTCAGTAGCAGTTATGACTAGCCAATAAGAAACTTTGTAAGGAAGGTCTTTATATTTTTTAAGAGAGAGTCATTTAGTGATATGGAGTCATATTCATAGTTCATATTTGCTGCGTTCGTTTTGAAAAATTATTATGATAATAATAATTAAAAATTACAAAACGTTCCATTCACAAGTCATGAGTAACGAATCCTTTATGTGATATTTTAAATCCGCAGTTGACAGCGCTCTCACTTGCTATTCCAGCTGAATAACCACTGGTTCCATACAAACAAACAAACAATCAAACCCTAAGTATATTGCCATGTCTCCCAGAGAAATGAAGCAAGGTTAATATAAATGAACTATGAAGTACCTGGAAGACCTCAATAAATGTGAAACATATTCTTATGAGAGCAAATTGTCGTGAAAAAACAAACGTAAAGTTTACAGTGGCATTCTATCACAGAACAGTAATTTTTGGAAAATAAGTTTTGTCATCTTCCAGCTATAAAGCCGCTTATATATATATAGTATATGTCCTATAAGATATATATATAAGATATATATATATAATATATATGTGTGTGGTGTGTGTGTGTGTGTGTGTATGTATGTATGTATAGGCGCGTGTGTTTGTGTCCGTGTGAAAGAGACAGGGAAACTTCGTTATAAGTAAAAAACACTATTTTCGCAATAAAAAGTTCTAGAAAAATATACCTAAAACTAATGATATGCAAAATCCCGGACTGAAGTCAGCGCGAATACTGGAAAACGGCCAAATCCAGATGCGACTGCATCGTGCAGTAGTCAAATACATTTGAAATGTAATATTCCTTGATTCTTATTTAAAGTCTGGAGTCTATATTTGCCCTCGCCTGAAGCTCCAGAATGCTTTTACAAGCGTCCGGTTTTCGCAGGATTTACCCCATTCTACTTTCTTTTCTCGCGAGAGAAAAAAGGGAGAGACTATATTCTACTGTTAAGCTGGTGTTAATTACATTTCCTTTGCCGTTTTTGACGCCGAAAGGTACATTCTTTTTTTATAAAACCACTTTTATCTTTAGTGGATTCCTTCCTTTGTTTGTCTTGTGAAATACCAGGGCATAATTTAAATTTCTTTTTGACTTCAGTTCTCTACACTTTTCCTTTATGTATTAACTAATTATTTCCCCACACCATTATACTCTGTGACGCTTAATTTCTATTCCAGCTATTCAGAAGTTTCACGGACACACACAGATACCTACATACATACATACATACATACATACATACATACATACATACATATATACATATATATATATATATATATATATATATATATATATATATATATATATATATATATATATATATATATATATATGTATGTATGTATACAGAGAGAGAGAGAGAGAGAGAGAGAGAGAGTGTTAGTGTGTGTGTGTGTGTGTCTGCTCACACCTTGTTTAAGAACCTCCTAACTTTTAGTTTCCTTACAGCTTTCGGATTTGGTTGTCACTGCAGAGACTAAGGTCAAAAGAGGACTCAGTGAAGAAAAAAAAATCATAAGATTTCCCGTTTAGCGGGAATCGAACCCTTACATGATATGTAAGGGTGAGGTTAACGTTAACCACTTTACCATCAGAACAAGTAATATAATATGAACTAAAATCACACATTAGATATGCTAGGGTTTCAGTACAAACGAACATCTGGCCGTGGAAAAAAATATTCATTCCTGAGAAGTGGAAAAAAAGAGGAAGGAACCATTAGGTCATTAAGAGCTTAGGTTACAGAGCTTTTCTAACTAGGCAGTTCCTTTCGGACTTAAAGGATGGAGTTGCTACGTTTCTAGATTGAGATTATATATATATATATATATATATATATATATAATATATATATATATATATATATATATAGATGTATGTAGTTAATGGACCTGATAACATTTCCTTCCAGTATATTATTAGAACAAAATATCTTTCTAGCCCCTGCCCAATAGATGGCATGATTGTGTTCACTAACATAATGGAAGCTGAACTGTCCTCTTGAGCTTATCAATATGTTTTTCATGTTGTTCGTTTCTATTTCCCAATTATTTTCATACCCAATCAATAGTGTCCGGAGGGCCTTTATAATTACCTCATTTCATTGCATTATTCTTAAATCCTATAAAACTCCACGGCGCTCATGGAGAAAGGGAATGGTTGTGAAATTTTCTTTGTATTGGAGTACGAGCTTGTCTCTTTGATGTCATCATAAAAACACTCCCTTTTGCTGCTCTTCATACATAGTCTAATACAGAGTCAGGATATTTTGATCTATTTTTTCATATGTATATTCTTAATCATGTCCTTTTTATCTTTGGACATCTCAGGGCTGCGGGTGTGTAATGTTCTTAAAAACTGTGATGCAAAAACTGATTTTCTTATTTGTTTGGCTAGAATACAAATGTGCGTAGATAGAGCTATTTGTAGTTGTTCTGTACACGCTATATTTAAACCTATTATTATGTTTGTGTATTAAGTAATGCACAAAGGGTAGGCTGCCGTTACTTTCCATTTCCAAAGTGAATTTCATTGATTGGGCAAATTCCTCTAATTTATATAAGGCCAAGACATAATATGTCGTCAACATATCTTTTCAACAATAATATATGTAAAAATTAAGTTAACTCCGCACTCTCTTTCATTGCATTTGAAAGGATCATTGATCATGTCTTTTTCCAGTTATTTCCCTACACTGTCTTCCTTACATTTTTTCTTCTTTCTGTGCATCCAGATTTACAGCATTATGTTACTTTCCTTATATTTTTTTCAACTGGAGAAAAAAAGAAGTCTGCATCCCGTATTGCTTATATACAGAAAGTTTGCAAAACATAAGATTTTTGGAAATGTCTCCTGTATTATTGGTGTGCTTGTATATAACGTATTTGAAATATTGTTCAAGAACTACCTTTTCGGTCCTTCCACACTCACTGTGAATAACAGGGCAATGTCCATAAATTGCAGACCCTTTGCGAGAAACGGCTTGAATTTGATTTTGCAATGCACACAGACGTGAATCCACCTATTGCATATGGTTTGCAACCTAAGTGTCCTCAGGGCGAAAGGAACTGTTTGGCAATGCTTTCGGATGTGCATCCTATGAAAGGATATGGAGACATAAAGTATTCACTGCGCATCTTTGCTGTTAACCTGAAAGAAATTATTTTTGTCAAACCTTACACACACGCCTAAACGCGCGCGAATACACATACGCAATTATATATATATATATATATATATATATATATAGATATATATATATATATATATACATACACTACATACATACATATACGTATATATAATATATATACATTACCGTGATTTATATGCATACATCGAGCTACAATGATGTATATATATATATATATATATATATATATATATATACACATACTATACATATACATATACATATATATATGTATAACTGAATCACGAAAGTTAGGAACGTGATAAATCCATAAAATATAGGTATATGCCACGAGGGAAAATAAACAACGGAGTATCCGCGAGATCTTTCTGCTAAGTAAGGACGTTGAATGTCGAAAGATCTCGCGGATACTCCGTTGTTTATTTTCCCTCGTGGTATATACCTTTACACACACACACACACACACACACACACACACACACACACACACACACACATATATATATATATATATAATAATATATATCTGTGTGTGTGTATGTACTATATATACATTATGTGTGGGTCAGTGTTGGTGTGGGGGGGAAGGGTCAATTAGTTTTGTTCTTTTTAAGAATATCAAATATCCTGGAACCTAGAACACTACAGCAATCTGTACTCAGAGAACAGAAAACAGTTACTACCCTATCAACCGGAAAACTGCGCTATTATTGCCTTTCTTTGGTATATCCATGTTAAATCATTTTCATATATAATAAAATCATTTCATAATGTTATACGTATATATGTGTGTGTCTGTACATGTGTTTGTGTGTATGCTTATAGTGTGTGGGTGGGTGTGATGTGTCGGTGGGAGCTGCCAAGAAAAATAACTGAATAAGAGAAGAAGAGATCTTGTTCCTCCATGTTACTTTCCTCCAATTCTCCCTCGTTTTAGTTCAACAGGTATTTCGATCAAAACAGCGTCTGTTGTTTGGTGTAATGAAGCATTTCAAAGCCTCTATTGCAGAAACCCAGAGGGCAATAGTTTGGTCCAAATAGACAGCTAACATCAGTAGTTGGCCAATCAATCACTGGAACAATTCCCTGGTCGCAAATTGGTATAAGCAGATTTGCTGCTTCCAATTAGATTTGTAAGATAAAGCAGAAGACAAATATTGTGACGACATGGTAAATAGAAACATCGATGGTCTTCATGTTCGTTTAAGTACCATGTTATTTAATATTCGCTGTTGTAAACCGTCCGTAATTAAAAAGTAAATTATGGAAAATAACAGTGACTATTCATTATATGATTTTGCAGTATTCGTACTGACTGAATATGTATCGTTCAGGGGCATTAAAAAGATGAATTAATAACCTCATTAGCATACAAACATACTAATTATTGAGTGTCGTGATGCCATAGTGAACTATTACAAGTACAGAATGTCTTCGAATGGTGTACTTGCATCAGAGAAACATAAATATGTGGAAGTGTTTATCATTCAACAGTTTCGTAGGTTTGTTACACCAACTATCTACCTATCTTTAAAGAACAGGAAACGAGACACTACTAGCAATCACAACAGTAACAGTGATAATAATAATATGAAAAATAGAATGATTTCTGACAACGCTATGAAGCTCGCATTACTATGTAATAACTAAACAAACAGGAAAGCCTTCTTATGCCTAATCAAACTTTGTATTTCGTTTCTTAATAGTAATTTGAAGAAACTTCGAAATTAATAAGAATGTCTTGGTAAATAGAAACTAGGAACAGTGTTAGAGGAAGAAAGATGCTCCAGATTCCACTGTTGGAGATGGTCTGGGAAAAGATAAGTACTTTAGGAAAAGCGATTATCACTGGAGCAACTAAAGAGACACAATTCATCCTGAAATTTATAACGCATAGGAACGGGAAGACAAAACTGCACAGAGATGGCTAGCTAGTCCACATTTTAGTTTTCTGGAAAGAAAACTATTGAGGTGGCTATTTGTCTGTCCGTCCGCAATTTTTCTGTCCACCCACAGATCTTAAACTACTGAGGCCAGAGGGCTGCAAATTGGTATGTTGATCATCCACCCTCCAATCATTAAACGTACCAAATTGCAGCCCCCTAGCCTCAGTAGTTTTTTTTATTCTATTTAAGGTTAAAGTAAGTCATGATGGCGCGTCAGGCAACGTTATAGAACTGGCCACCACCAGGCCGCAGCTAAGAATTTCATGGGCCGCGGTTCATACAGCATTATATGCTGTTCAGAAAACTCGGCGCATTTTTTACTTGTTTCTATTGACTTCGATTCATCTGTATATTTATTTTTTTATTTTCTCCTTGGTAATTTGCTACTTGTTACATTGTCTTTTCTATGACATGTAGTTTGATTGATGATAATTGTAGTTTATAGTGGAGAGAAAATGATGCAATAAAAGATAATGTCATCTAATTTAAGGGCCATTATCTTATGGGTAGTAATGTTTTACATTAGGTAAAATGTTTCATTTATAGTTTTTTCTTTTTTTGCTTTTTGCACTACATCATGTGTGAAAAAGGTGAAGGATTTAAACTACATCAGCAAAATTCCTTTAATAAGTAAAAGTCGAGTAAAAAATATACCACAAAGAAATAGTCACGATGTTATTACAGGAATGTTGACTGGAATACCTGTTGGCAAAAAGAAAAAACTTGAATGTCATCTATAAGTCGTATATTAAATTAGAAATATTAACATGGATCAAGCTGAACTTCCAGCTTATTATATTTTTGGTCTGGATAATGAATGCATTCAAGGGCTGATTAGATTAGTAAGGGATGTCCAGTTATTTGAATACTTGATTATGAAATACTGCCCATCATAAAATTTTCTGAGGCATAAAATTATGCTCTGATAGAAAATTGAAGTTCAGAAATTCACGTAAATTGCAGCTTTCCCTCAAACATATGATTTTTTCTTTCACATTATCGTTATGGCATGTAACCCATGTCTTACTGGGCACAGACCAGTAAAAGGGACACAGAAAATTGTCTTCATTTCTCTGAAGCCTTCTGTCTAGCCTTCCTTTGGATACTCACATTTCTGAACGAGCAGCATTTTATTAAGAACAGCTGATGACTTTCTGTGTTTATATACCATTGATGACTATGTTTCTCGTTAGTTGATGAAAGACTAAGAAAGAATCGCCGAAAAATATTCACTTATTGACATTAGTCTGAATCGATGGGAAATGACTCATTTGGAAATGGGTTATCTGTGCTAAACATGCACTGTATATTGATCCCTTAATTGCTATAAAAACGAGTAAAAAAAAAATAAACAAAACACTGTTTCCAGTTACAACAGAAGTGGACATGACCGGCGTTACCTACGGTAAGCGAAAAGGTATTATCTCGGAAGGAATTGGTCCCTGAATCAAGTAAGAATTGCCGGTCTGTTGATTGTTGTCAGCAGAGGAAAAAGAATGACTTCTCCAAAAATACCGCCGTTCTCCAAAATACATTTGGTGGAATGGGTAAGTGCGTTTGTTTTCGTCACGGAATAACCTTATCCTTTTTGCACAACAATGATTTGATTCTTGTGCATTTTCTCTTTGTATTTCAAGATAACTTTATTCTGAACGGCAACGGCAACTCCAGGCGTTGCCGGGAATAATATTATTTTTCGTTGGCTGCTTTTTGCGGGATATTTTGCCCTTTACCACAAAATTTGCAATTCATAGGTGGGCGACGCTGATGGGTCTGGAAAGTAATCATGTTTGAGAATCTCAATAGGGAGTGGATAGTGACAGTCTTTCAACAACATTCTCTAGTGTTGTAGAGGACAAAGTCTAGTGTTGCTGATGACGGCTGCGAAAATGGTAACCGTTCATCATTTTTTTTATTCCATTTTGTTTTGAAATTTACGTATAGGTAAACTAAATTCTGTAATTCATTGTACGAGTATGCTGTGCGAATCCTAAGCCAAATCGCTGAGAGCAAGCTTTTTTTTATTGCTTCTGTTTCATGCAATTTTGATTGTCCAAAACGAAAAGTAGATTCAGTTTCACAAATGTGAAAATCAACTTATACCTTTGCTTTGATGAAATTTGAATGAAATAATCGCAGCCTTTCACTCATTTGAAAAACTTTTTTCCATTCTATCGTTGATCTCACAGACAGTATTTATGTTGGCTTTAGCATGTTTACCTATTTGACAAAATGTATCTTTTTAGTCAGAGCATCAATGAATATTTATTTTCAATAAATATATATTATTATTAGAATGTCAAGAAGAATACATCTTTCTTTTCTTATGACCGTGTTGGTATTAACAGGGAAAAAATAATGAAAGTCACGCACTGCTTTTATTGGTCTTAAGTTAATGTCAGAATGATGAATTTACACTGCAGGATATCTATACGACCCATAGCCTGTTTTGACCAATATCAGTCGTTTTTGCGGAAACTGGATAGTACCATATGTCTGCGGGTGTTACTTCTGTTATGGCACAATATTTAGGAGTTTGGATATGTAATCTCCCTCTGAGAGTGGGGATTATATTTGTGTGATTTTGGTGCCTAGGTCATTTTGAATTTGAAGTTGAAAATGTATCTAGATTTTTCTCTACCATTTGAATTTCATTAATTTAGGAGGTAATGAAGTTCCTCTGAGCAACCCTATCATTAATTAGAGAAACCAAACAAGAATTTTATTTAGATTTCCACGTTATGTTTACCGTGCCATCGATCTCGACAGCGTAAACAAATAGTACATTTATTTATGATAAGTTTTACATACACATATGTGTGTAGGCATCGTGTTTTTATGTCTCGTTAATCCTCCCGATACTGGAACTATGCAGATTCTATTTCTTCTCTACGTCACCTACATTTATGCATGTACGAGTATGTCGATGTTAGTTTACATACTGTCTACTCGGAGACCTTCTCAGACATATAGATCCTTGAATAGTAGAAGAAGAAACTATAATTGGACGTTGAAATGTGGAGTAGCATCAGGTACTCTTCAAGATCACTTCGGTTACAGTCCATAGTAAGTGTTCTGTCCTAGTAAATGAATGACGCATTTTTTAAACAAAATAGCCTTGACAAAGTTTCCTATATATTTCAGAGTAAACGAAAGCCGGTATGAATAAGCTGCCTCTCAACCGACACATTTAATTTCTTCTAAAAATTCATGCTTAGTTGCTGAGAAGGGATGGTAAATAGCAGCTCAGCTCTAAATTATTTTGGTTTTGTCAGTTTTCGTACAATGTCTACTCTCTTTTACCCTCATAATAAGACAAGGGTTCCTAGTCTGTTGAGGAGCTACTACTCTCACAATAATAATGCTGACCTGCCCTCTCAGATGGTCTCATTGTTTTAGTCATGTATTTTTATTGCGTTCATTGAATTGGCTTTCTATTCTTACTGGATGATATGGGGATGGGAAATTGTCATGTCTTCAGCTGATGTCATGCCTCTTGTAACCTTTTTTTTTTTATCAATTTAGTCAACTTCATTTAACTTGTTAAGAATCATATGATGGTATTATAACACTTCGCTTAGATATTTAATTACTCCCACTTATACACATGCCATACACATACAAACAAATAATTGGTTGATATACTTGTACCGAAACGATATATATTCACGTGGATATTATATATGAATTGGAGAACATATGCATATCCATTAAATATGCAGGAAAATGTTTTATCAAAACATCATAAAACTAAAAATGTAAACTATATGAGGGGGAGCCTTCGACAACCATTGCCATCACTAATATACGCTTAGAGAATTTTGTTGCTTCCTTCATTTACTTTTCATTACCTAGCCATGTTTCATTTGATGTTTTAAATTGGGTGCACAAAGGCCATGTTAAAATTAATGTATGGATTACTTTTACTTGTTCTACACTAGAATATTAATTTTATATTCATATATTATTTTCTAAAGAAATTTCTGCACGCTCAGGAGAGTGTAATGAAATCTGGCAACTATATTTCATTATCATCATAATTCCCTTCGTAACTTTAAATAAATGAAGTAAAATAATGCAAGAGTTATGCTATTCTCAGTTCAAGTCGGTAGAAAATGACCTCATTAAGGAAGCGCCTTCCAATTTCGAGGTCAGATTTCCAGGGTTAATAGAAGGTATTAGCATATGAAGAATTTCAACCCTCACCCAAATGAAATATTATTTCTGGACTGACACTTCTCTCTCTCTCTCTCTCTCTCTCTCTCTCGAATCTCGGCTCTCTCTCTCTCTCTCTCTCTCTCTCTCTCTCTCTCTCTCATTGTGTGTGTATATGTTTGTGCGCGTGTGTAGCCTATGTTGATATCTTGTAATAGAATTCCGGTCACGAGCTTGATAACAAACGACAGTGTTGCATTACGTGCCTTGTTATCCCTAGGCAGACTATTGCAGGTCCCACTAGAACGTTGCGTGCAGGTTCCTGAAACCATTCATCGAGGTGCTGCTTGTTATTGTTGGAAGGGATATTGCTAATTCTATATTTGGACCCTGCGAGGAGATGGTATCTCAAAATGGGAGGGTGTTTATAGCAAGTAGGCTGAGCGAGATGACTCTGCAAAGATAAATGGTCATGCTATGTTACATCATTTTTATAACATGATAAAATGAAGAAAGTGCCCACTTAACTGCTTTTTTAATGATGTATGAGAAGTGCGACTTCAACGATGTAATTTTGTCTTCGCTACAATTTTGCGTTATTTAACTCTTTCAGTATGCAAATGCATATACATAAATTTGCCAACAAAGCTTCGAATATCTTGACTTTCTATCGCAGCAAAAAGCCGCCATTTAATGTATAGGAGGAAATATCAAGTACGGAACCAATTCAATGACGTAAAGACCTCTCTTCGGGCATGAAACGCCAACCAAGAGTCTTTGCAATATTTTAAGCAACCAAAAGTGTCGATAAACTGAGAAATAGGGAGAGAAAAAATCAGTCTGTGGTAACTAATTTCAAAGTTACCGATTCCTTGGTATAAAATGCGAGTCAATATTACTTTGCTGGCTTGCGAGTGTGTACGTGTAAATATGAAGTGTTTGTACATTTTCCCAAAGGTTTATTTTTTTGTATTGGGGCGCCAAAACTTGCAATATAAAATTGACTTGTACTACCAAATATTATTATATAAATATATATTTATAGTCTGTGTGTCAGGTGAGACTCTCAGTTTCATACCAAGCCTCCGGTAATTTTGAAATTAGTTACCAGAGACTGATTTTTTCTCTCCCTATTTCTCAGCTTACGCACGCTTTTTGGTTACTTAGAATAATACAAGGACTGTGTAATTTCAAATATATATATATATATATATATATATATATATATATATATAGATATATAGAGATAATAGATAGACATATATATATATTAGATATATATATATATATATAAATATATAGATATATATATATAGACAGATATATTAGAGAGATATAGATACTAGACATATATATATTACTATATATATATATATATATAGTATTGAGATATAGTATTAGATAGATAATCTATATCTAATACGATATATATATATATATAATAATATATATATTAATATTAAATAAATATAATTAGATATATATATATATTAAGTAATATATCTATAGAGATATATATATTTTTTTTTTTTTTTTTTATATTATATATATGTATATATATATACGAGTTATATATATATATATATAGATATATATCATAGATATTTAAATATAAAATATATATTATTCAAATTATATATAATTACCACAGAGAAAATACAGACAGAATCGGTAAGAACAATTTTTTTTTTATATTTTATAAGGATAGATTATATATAGGATATATCGAGGTATATTATATAATAATACATATATATATATATATCTATATATATCTCTCTCTCACTCTCTCTCTCTCTCTCTCTCTCTCTCTCTCTCTCTCTCTCTCTTCTCTCTCTCTATATATATATATAATATATATATAACATATATAATATATATATATATATATATCATATATATATATGCTTTCAAAATCACAGTAGATGTATATGTCTTCATTATATAAGCGAATACCACAGAGGAAAATGACAGACAGAAGTTCAGTAGCAAGCGTTTTTTCCTGTTTATTCAGGCATCGCTTGGTACTGACCTTCAAGTTCCTGTCATATTCCTGTGGTATGCGCTTGTATAATTGAAGTCGCATCTGTTGTGATTTTGTAAGTATATCGATATATATATATATATATATATATATATATATATATATTATATATTTATAAGAGAAATTACACTTTAAGTTTATTTTGATTATATGATACTGTAATACGTTTATCTCACTTTTGTGGATCTCTCGGTCTGAAAGGATGATGGTTTAAAATGTTTGGTTGATCTTATCAGCATAAAGTTATAAATAATTATAACTAAAATAGCAAAAAATCTAAGTTTTAGCCGTTTGTAAGATATCTTCCTCTTGACTTTCATTTATTTGAGTTTTGATGTTATTAAACCTTAGTATTAGGGTTAATTTTAGCAGGATTTACTCGGAGTCAATTTTGATGTTACAGTGACATTTAGAGGTTAAGACAAAAACAGCAATGATTTCTTATGGTTGTGCAATGAACTTATTTTTTACACCTTTGATAAGGTCATACGTAGAGATTTTGGTCTATAAGGATTGAGTAATATGATAGGCTGTCTGTTTGCAGTTATGTAGCATCTAACAAAGTGGGAGTCTGAATTAGCACGATTAAATGCTAAAAATGTGCGAATCTTAGAAACAAAGACAGAGATCATCGAAGGTATTGTAACAGAGAGAAAACCAAACTGATTCTCACTGAAAATGTGTATTAGAGAGGTGAGACGGAAAAAGAATATATGAAGATTGAGAGGTCTCCATTTCACAAAGGGAGCGTTGTGATCCCTTTCCGCGCAAAACTTGAGAAGTAGTGCATCTGTCTTGCCGTTACGTATGCAAATGGCGCAAATTGAAGTGAGTTTGCATCAGAAATTGAATTTTGAAAGTTCCAGGCAGATCCCCTGTTGCCACATTTATCATTCAGTACTGCACTTGAGATTTTGAATGTCACTCGTGAATATACCTTCGAAAATGTTATCTCGGCTCAGGTTTCCCTAAGGATATATATTTTAACTTCACTGTGCCTTGGATGCATTCTTTCAAGGATGGCTCTGCAGACTCTGAATTTGCAAACTGCTTTCTTATGTATCGAAAGTATTTCCTGGTATTTCTGCCAGAACGCTAACATTTATTGTTCTTGGATGTCTTTTTTTCGGTCTATGGAGATCTGTTATTGAATTGCGTGTCACAGCTATAAACCTCATTATACCAAATGCTTTCCAGATGAAGTTGAAGATCGCTGTCATAATTAAGAATGAGACTGACATACTCAAAATATTCCTCAGGCTAATCTTCAGGAAGCGAGCTGAATTAACAGTTTCATTTTAAACTATATTGTAGGTTTGCTAGCCAAAATTATAAGGCCATAACTTGTTAACAAATTATGTCCTTGGTCTTTTTAAGAATGAAACTATTAATATTGTTTTTGCACATACCAGAACCAGAAAGTATGGGAAGACTCATTTTTAAATATTTGTTCCATGCTGTTAACAATAGCTTACAAATATCCCAGCTCATTTTATTTATTGACAAAGAATATAGTATTTGGTAAGAAATGGTAAAACTTCATTTGTTAATAGTCTTGCGAGTTGCTATATAAGAATCCATGCCTAGAGCAGTGGCGTTTTCAAATCAGGTTATTCTTTAATATTGGTTTTCCTTCGCCGAGTAAGATACTATTTTTTCTGGGCTTTATAGCGTGTCTCCTTATCACATCGTTATGTCCATATCTTCCTTTAACTGCCAGGCTCAGATTTCTCAGAGTTTATAGGTTTCATCAGATGAGATAAGGGTGAAAAGGTATGTGATCCATTTCTAAGGGAGTTACTTTGACGATAACTGGATTAATTTTGGATTGTGGAAGCATATATGGTGAATGGATTAGCACGTTGTGATGTAAATCCTTTTGGTGATGAACTGTGTGCCAGATTTTAGAGTTTTCTCAACGAATCGATGGGAGGTGCGTAACTTTTGATATGGCATGGATGAATGAATAACAGTGAGATTATGGGTGCGATGGAAAATTATGTAAGTTTTGCCAGGGAATAAGCAGAGGGTTCTGGATGTCGAAGTGTAGACAGTATATGGTCGTGCTGGTGTTTTGATAATGAATGTTTTTGTAGATGGCGGAATGGAAGACTTGATAGTAAATGCAATTCGTAGATATGGAAGTTGATATGGCTAATAGTGTGTCTGTTCCGGTACAGTAGAAACCTCATAATTACCTTGGTTTGTTTATTGTACGTACTAGTAGATAAAGACTGATTGAGAATGGATTTGCCTCTCCAACTCATCTATCCTTTGAAAGAATAGTTATTGTTTGTATAGAAGTTATGGCACTGATTATAAATGATAATTTTGACGTGCCATCTTCATTTTCTAAGTTTCATTAGTGTGAATGGATATGCAGTTCGATATACACTTCCGGAGCACAGGACAGGTACGGAAAGTTGTGAAATTGTTTGTGTCAAAGGCATAGCTATATAAATTATGTTGAGATCGAAGGTCTCTTAGATTTATAGCGAACTGATATACGGACTCGAGACTTGGAAGTTTTGATAGTGATGGCATACAGCAAGGTAGTGAGGGTAGTAGGAGTCGCGTACAGTATATATTCAGGAATAAGTCAGGAGTGGATAATTATGTAAGTTATAGTTATAGAAGTTTTGACGAAGGAAAGATATACTATTAAGAAATATCTGTGGTCGTAGTGATTCGATATGTGGGCCATATATAGATGCACAAGTTTTGATAATAAGGGAAACCTTCCTTAATGGTACAAACACGTTGAAAGTTAATTAAAATTTGAGGCAGCAGATTATGAAATAGTATTCTTCACGACACTAAACGATAATGTGATTGATAGAATTGAATGTTTAATTAGGAACGAATAACTTATTCGGAGCTGTGGAACCGTTTTTAGTGACTTGTTAGAAGAACCCATACACAGATTTCTATATCAGAGTCTCAGTGGCGTGATCGGTATGGTCTTGGCCTGCCACCTCGGTGGCCACGAGTTCCATTCTCGGGAATTCTACTGAGGGGTTAGAGATGTGCATTTCCGGTGATAGAAGTGGTTCAGAAGTCACGTAAAGCCTTTGGTCCCGTTGCTGAATAACCACTGGTTCCATGAAACGTAAAAACACCATAGAACCAAACAAATTTCTATAGTAAACAGAAATACATATCGTGAATATTAGTGATGGTAGTGAATTATTACACAAAGGCTCAATATTGAATAGATATTGATTAAAGGAATCTCAGCCCTCCCTACACAAGGAAATAGGAGATGACCTTGCTGTTTTGATTTGATTTCCCTTTCGTTTTGCTCGGTTCTTACTTATTTTTCTCTCAGTGTTCATGATTCAAAAATAATATCCCCACATAGTCTGTTTATCTTGAGTTTTGCAACACCTTATCTTTCATGAGGAGAGTTTACAGCTCATCTCGGATTTAGATATTAGTTTTTTTTCAACATCCCTTTTTATCTTTTTCTTTCAGGCACGAGTCAGAAATGAATGTCCGTTCGTCAGTAGTACTAATAACGTGTTAGGTATTTGATGTAAATACGAAAATAATTACTGTTCCCTCTTTATTGCTGCGACATGCTGTTTAAGAAAACATTTACCATATTCATAAGGTATGAATAAATAAACTAAGTAAAATAATTACTGTAAGGTAATGTCTTAATAAATATAATGGAATTATTAATTCACAGTCGTGAATATGGTACAATTCATCGAACATCTGAACATTTCCCAAACATTTATTTTTAGATGCTCGTATTGGTGTTATCATCTGCATTGAGTAATAAAAAGGCATATAGTTTTTTCTCGTCCGAAGAGTTGCATCTGTCATAGAGCAACATGTTTTGCGTTTGAGAATACGACAACGCCATCTCTATGTTCTCTTTCCCTTTGCTACCTTCCTCTGCAGTCCGGTCTGTGTGACGGGGGAAAGGGGCGAGGAAGTCTTTCCTCTCGACCACTTGAGTGGGAATTGTCACCTGGACTGGACTCTCGAGGCCTTGTTGAGTGGAGGACGAGTTAGTAGAGGTCTGATGAAGGGTCTCATTCAAGGAGCGCCTCCAATACTGCTAGAGACCTTAGAGGGTCTGCTGGAATGGTGGCCATGATAGTGGGATTAATTTAACCACTAATTGTCTTCGCACACTTGATTTGGCAACTTTCCCAGCTCTATATCGTTGAATAATTCCTATTGAATTTCATAATTCACATTTTTTCATATACTACTGATGTTTATTAATGTGCTTTATACTTGTTTTTGAATACTTACTGACAATAAACTATTCTGTTTATATAAAAATAAAAGAGACAAAGAGTTTCAGATTTGATTCTACTCTGTATACAAATTGGGAAGCGTTATGTATCCACGAGTCTTATTGGTTGGACTATTTGTTTGTCTTTTACCACATAAGATAAGTGAAAGCTATTATGGATTTGAGCAAAGATTGTTGATTGCAATAATTCAGTTCCACGAGCGTCCAGGATTTTTGTATTTTGTTTTCTTTTGCAAACTTTAGAAATTAAACCCTCTATGACCGAGATGAACATCAAATAACAAATCCTTATAATTGCCATCGCAACGTGGTAGTTTAAGCGAAGTCGGGGATTTAACTATATATCATAAGACAAAAATTTGTACTAATTAGGGATGATGTTAATTATGGCAGACATTCGCCCTACGAGCAGAACAACGAGTCGTTGCTTCTGTAATTTCAGGTACTTTTTATTGAAATTAATTTACTTATTTTGTTATTTTCCTTACTTAGAAAAAGGTGTTTTCTGTCTCCCCCTCCCCCAAAGTAAATTCATATGTTAAAAAAAAGAAAAAAAAAAAAGGACGGGAGGGAAATTCATATTTTTTTCATTTCAAATATTTGCTCAAAACTATGCAGATAATTTTGTGGTATAAATTGTGGCAAAATTTCACTGTTTTCCCTCTACGAACTGGGATTATTTTAACATAGAATATGTTAAAGTAATACTGTTACTATGACTACATATATACGTAAGCACAACTAAACCTTCTGATAATTTCAGAGCACGACGTAGTGTTTTATTAGTTTTTTCTTAAATAATTGTATTGGGCTTCATCAGCCTAATAAGATGAGGAAATTGGTCTTGTTGATTTTTTGGCTGCACGGTATATTTGCATCACCATTCCCCAGTCCAAATAGTCTTTACTTCTTCATTTTGCTTGGGTAATCATGGATACCGAATAACTTGTTAAGGAAACGTTAGACATGTGGTGCCGTTCTCTTCATGATTGTGGAGAGAAACGTAACTTGCCTGGACGAGAGAGCCCATCGTAAAGATAAGAATCAGGTTAGTAAAGAGACGAAATACAATTAAGGATACTGGGGAAATAAGGTTTTCTTTTTTGTTAAAGGAGAGAGAGAGAAGAAGTGTTCAGTCTTAATTTGATTTCTAGTGTGCGGAGAAAGATTTACGGTGCGGTAATTATATTAAGTAAGTTCATGTACTGTTCGTAGAAGACACGAGATTTGGATTCCCAGAGCTGTGGATGTTGGTTTTACTTCGAAATGTTTAATCTGATAAGTTGCAGTTCCTGGAACATATCAATGATAAATACATTATTAGGATAATTATCGAAAACAAAGGAGTATATTAACGCTGACTGCCGTTTATTGTATTATTGCGTGTTAAATCTAAAATTATTGGTAAATGCTAGGTTTTCATTCTTGTCGTTATCTTAAAAAAAATAAAGTCAGTTTAACAGGGATGTTTAAAAAGTTTCTGCAAGGTATTAGTTTTTCTAACATCATGCACATGAGAACAACAAAATTATTTTTTAATTACTCATTCCTTGAGCGTTTGTTGAAGAACAATAACTATTCAAGAAAACCTCAAAGAAATTGAAATAAAAATTTACGAGAATATGAAGTTCAGCTTATGGATTTCTTCTATTTGGCAGTTATAATACTAACAAGAGGATGAATTCTAGTTGTTATTTAGTTCAGCTTCAGGTATTATTTTTTCAGCAAATGAGCTGTAATTCCTTAGTAATTTATAAAAATGCATTTCATGTACTGACCAGTAATTATAAAAAAATTATATTCGTTAATTACACGTATATGAAGGTTTTCTAAAAAGAAAGCTAAAACAGTATTCATAGGCAAAAGGTCAGTTATCAACTGTTGTTCTCTCGCAGCCAAAGGTAAAGTGAGATTCTTTGATTTTTATATTGCTATTTCACTTATGTACTTTCTTCATTTAACAAAATAAGTATCCTATAACTTCTGTATTAGAATTAATAATGATTGTCATTCATGCCATTCTGACGCGTAATCGAACAACGTATTGTTCGCCAGTTTACCCTTCATGTTGGCGATGTCTGTAACCAGATCAATTTTTAGTTCCCTGGTTAGATTCCTTTTCATGGAAGATAAATTTCATATTTCTAATCACAAACAATTCTACCGTGAAATAAATACATACCGATTTGCTTCCAGGAATCATTTTTCCGTGTGTGGGAGTTATTCTCGATTAAATATTTCGACCACAGTTCCTGTCTGTGCAAAGTGTTCGAGGATACGTTTTCTAATAATGTTCCGTATTGTTTTCTTAATTCTGGTTTTAAAGGATTTGATATTCTATGTAAGTTACTGAATGTCGGCTTCATGTGAATCATCGATCTGGTGCATTGTCATAAAATTCATTTCGATTTTTTTCCGATATTCATATACAGAGATTCAATATGGAGTGAGACCTAATAATTGCAATGCTTACTCCTTTGCACCGTCTAATGACTCCAAACCTCAGAACTTGCCTTTGGTATAATCAAGTGTCTTCTCCGATGTGGAGAAAATGTTTTTCCTAACATTTCAAATAGCTACAAAAACATCGCTGGGGTTTATTGACACAAATAGCTACAAATACATCGCTGGTGTTTATTGACACATATAAGATTTTGTGAATTTATTAAAATTGTAATTATTTATGTGATTTAGATAAATAAATACCAGGGGGAACAGTATGTGTACATTGACTGGAGTTAGATGATAGGAATAAATGTCACAAAAGAAAAGCAGAAGTTAGACGACCATTCACCTACTCCAGTTAACGATTCTTTCTCATGCTTTGAAGGGCGTTTATATTCTCTTCTACTGCGAGTCTTTTTTGATGATGATTATCCTTCCAGTTGTGCTCTTTTCTAGTTCTTTCTGTGAAACCATTTATATAGAGTTTATGGAGATTATGTGATTAAGCACGTAAAATATAAAAACGCAAAATCTGGATGTACTACACCGGATACTTCCCAAAATGAATCAATTTTGTTCCTGTTCGATATCCCATTACCACATAAAATATTGC
Source organism: Macrobrachium nipponense (assembly GCF_015104395.2). Classification (NCBI taxonomy): domain Eukaryota; kingdom Metazoa; phylum Arthropoda; class Malacostraca; order Decapoda; family Palaemonidae; genus Macrobrachium; species Macrobrachium nipponense. Next base: position 92,437,319 of record NC_061109.1, on the reverse strand, counting down.
TGAAATTCAGCAGGAACTTTTCTTCATCTTTGAAGTCCTTCATAACTTTCGTGTTATCTCGTAAACACGCCGATTTTTATATAAACAAACCTGGTGAACACAATGCTTCTTTTACTTCGTTGGAGGAAGCAGTATATTTTCATTTATAACCTAGACGGCATTAAATATCTAGTATGCACATCAGAGCCTCATTTATAATATACATATCCCATTTATTTTTTTATTTAATTTTTTGCTCTACCCAATTGATTAAATTTTATGTGTTATGCATTAAATTTGAAAGATATACGAGTTGATACAGATCAACCCATATATCTACAGAACTTAGTACTATTATCCTTTTCCCATTCCTAAACTCACGTCTTGAACAGATAGAGAAAGAAAAAAAAGCCCATTAACGCTCTTTTCTGTAGTGACCCTTCCGGGTTCTTTCAGGTGAAAAGAAAAGAAAAGAAAAAAATACAGTTCGTTACTAAGTAGGCGAAGGAATGGCTATGGAATTTACCATTATGTTTTTTCTTTTATTATTTCTTCCGCGTGGTAATAAAAGGCGTCATTAATAAATAGTTTTTATTCCCTAATCCACTTATATATCGTCAAATATATCGTTTCTAAGAATTACTATTTAAACGGGTATCAATATTTGGTCTACCAGTGGCATTCTATATATGTTATCTAGTTCTAGTACTTCTGCTTTTGGTAGATTTAACGGCATTTTTCTAGCTCTTGTGTTTTGTCTGTATTGGAGTCCATTTGCGGGCATTCAACTAAACCTTTCATGCCTCAACTTTTGAAAATATTGAAGGTGAAATGATTTTTTGGTTTGGAGTTGAATGCTCTACGAGTCAAGGTTGATTTGCCTGTATTTCAGTTGATATTATGAATAGGAAATATATTCCAAAATGTTTTCCCCTATGGAAAGTTTGAGCGATACATAAATATTTAAGAGCATGCGTCGAGCTTACATTTTGTTTTCCTTTAATTTCAGTTTGTTAAAATGGTGAAGTCGCATCCTTTTTTTTTTTTCAAAATAGTGGTTATATTTGGCTCTACTAGAATCATTTTGATGGAAACGAGGGGTGCAAATTATTTATAATTCCGCTCATTTTTTAAAAAATTTAGGTTTCGTAATATTTCAGAGAAATGTTGCGAAATGATTTCGTCTTTGTGAGTACATATCTGTTTAATTCGTAAAATCCCTAGTGTAATAATATTGCACATGTCAGCATTTCAAATACCACGCGGCATTTTGCCTTTATTCATCATACATATTCATGATGTGTCGTGTTTTGACGAGTAAACGCATTTTTTCACCAGCTGATGAGTTTTTGGACATTTTGAAATTATCATCGTGGCCACGAGAAAATTTTACCGCGCAATTGCTCAACTTCATTTGGAAATTGTCAACTCACGAATCCTTTGTTGGGCTTTATATTTGTAGAGAGAGAGAGAGAGAGAGAGAGAGAGAGAGAGAGAGAGAGAGAGAGAGAGAGAGAGAGAGAGATATTGAAGTCTCCTATGCAGGGTATACATGGAGACGGCAAACGTACTTTTCCAGTAATACTATCCATGAAAAAATCGTCAGTAAGGCTAGTTTGCTGAGAGATCTCGTGAGGGAAGCTATATAATGCTGTTATTTTCGAAGCACTATGCATAAAGGGTTATCAAAACGATGGCGTCTTATAATATCTGATCATCACAACTTTTCAACTGCCTAACTTTATAATGCTTATTTACCTCTCGACTATCTTTCTCTTATATTAATTCTCCTCATCTGATTAACCCTTGGCAAATGGCTGACATCTTATGCCCTGCTTGTTGTTATATTTAAAGAATATTGGCATCAAGGTGGCACATACACAGCCATAAGATCGTGTTAGTTCCTCCCCATTAAGGATAAGACTTCATAGAAAGGCGTGGTTTTGTATTCTCTTAGGAACAAATGGCAAATATAGGAGACAATTTGCATTTTTCCTAGCTATACAAACTGAGTCTTCTTGGCATTTTTCCCGAGTCATGCCACCCTACATTATCTTGCTCCCGAAGAGAAGTTGATGTGATGACGTTTGTGCGCGCATCCGGAAGCCCTGAAAGAAGGCATCAGGTTTTGAAACCTTGTTTTCAAGCAGCACCCGAAACCCGGCTCTTCCATATATATATGTACAAAAACTCAGGATTGTACATCAAGGACAAAATGCAAATTATATTTAAATTTTGCCTCATGCAAATCCTTTTTAGTTATATTTTCTGGGTGATGTTTTATTTCTCCATTTGTTTCTGAACTGGATCTTCATTTTGATTTTAGTTATATAGTTTTTATACCTGAAATTTCTTTAACAGTTGTTTTTACTTCAGCCACCTCATCACTTTAATTTCGGTAATGTTCATTTATGAGCAATTACCATACAAAGTTATCTTCATGTGTTGGTATGGGAATTTGGAAGATCCGTCACAAACAGTTTGTCATTTTTGCTGTTTTTGCCGAGTCTTTGAGCAAGCTATTTTTAATATCTACAGTGATAACATCATTTCTAATGGATTTCATTTGATATGGTTTTTCCTATTGTAATGCTTTTATTTTTTATTCAGAATTTGGACTAAGATTTAGGCATAACTATTTTGGTGCCATTTCAGGATAGCTCTTTTTAATATTTTTTTTTTTCTTCAGCTGTCTTGCTTATAATTCTCTCTTCGTTACCAAATCTTCTATTTGTGCCATTATCCATTTGATTTTTCCTTTTTCATTATTAATGAGTATCACTTTTAGCACTACCACCAAAACCAACTGACAAAGTCATAGTTTCTTATTTATGCATGTAATTATTTTCCAGTAACATCTTGGTAGTAACTTACTGGTAGCAATGCTTGCATTCAGTTCTACTTTTTTTTAAAACACTGCCCAAGCGATTATCTTCCCATGTTGATGAACATGATGATTCCTACATATAATAATACACTTTTTGATTCGAGTCTATGCTGCGGTCTATATTTGGCGACTGCATAAACAAATACGAAACCAAAAATATTTAAGAAAACATCTGTGACCAGGTACGCTGACTTAGTAAGGCAAATACCATTATAGTTCATTGACTACATACCCTGGCACCCGATGCGTTTTCCAAATAATAATTTGGCATCGATGCTTCATCTAAAAACCAAATTTTATTTTTATCCGACTTGTTTTGCACATTCATGAATAATCCAGGAACTTCTAAATGATTTCTATCTAGTCTTCCATATCGCAGATGTTAATTATTAAGTATAATTTAGCAGTGTTATTTTTTCTTAATTAGCACCGGCTCTTCAGCCTAAGCTAGAAAATTCTGAGCTAAGCTCGTTTACCCTCTCATCTGCATATGCTAATTGATAAATTTTACCTTCGACGTCGGTTTTAAAAGGATATTTTTCCGGACTATCCGTGGGATTTGGTGAGAGTTCCTGACAACCATCCTCTTGTGTTCCTAGGAAGATGGAGAGAGAGAGAGAGAGAGAGAGAGAGAGAGAGAGAGAGAGAGAGATCAGTTAAGTTAAAGTTAAACTCATCGTTAAAGAATAGTTTGGACTTTGGTTGTCCCGGTTTGGCAGCGCTTTACCGTCTGTCCAGCCCAAATAGAATTTATCGATAACGGTCTGACAATTTCTGTTTGCACTCGTTTAGAATACATTTTTTTTTTAACAAACTTTAACGTCTGTTGAAGAATTTTGATATATAAGGATTCAAGGAAGACCACCCTACTTATACGGTAAACAAACTTTATTTTATAAGTATATACTCAAATTTCAACATCGACTACATTTTCAACATGTTTATAAAGAAGATTATTTTCAAATATGAAACCTTATAATAATTACCCATAAGATACGCTGAATACGTATTCACACTGATACATAAAGTTAAAGCACTTTACTGATGTAAATGCGAATAGAATAGAATTGAATCCCATAGCAAAAAAATAAAATAAAAGAATATGTAAATAGATAATGAAAAAGGCAAAATACATCTTTAGAACCAAAAGTCTGCCAGATAGATACGCCCACACTTACGTCACACCAGAGATCATCATTCACCCTGAAGATATAACACCCTTCAAAGAACACATCGGAAACATCACATCATATGAAGGAAGCATTTACAGGTGAATTCAGTTCTCTCTCTCTCTCTCTCCTCTCTCTCTCTCTCTCTCTCTCTCTCTCTCATATGCCTGGCCAATCCCTTTGCATTCTCACCTCCTCTGAAATTAATTGTTCAAGTAATTAATGAATTTAAGGTGAGCTAGGCCTAGGATTCTCGCTGTTAATATGATTTTTGTTTGTTGCAAACATTTCATTTACCCCAAGGAGGAAGGTGGGAAAATACCTTCATTACAGAGAAAATCTCATTCTAAATGTCTGGGTTCAGTGAAATAATGAAGTCTGTTGTAAAGTGGAATGCCATAATTGTCCCGTCAAAGAAACAGTTCTTAATAATAGTGTGTAGTTATATCATCGTCACTGTTACACGTTTTAATACTTTTGATGTGGACTTCATTTTTTTTAATAATTCAGTTAATAAAGATAAAAAGCATGTATTGTGTAGGGGTATGTTAGGTACTGGCATTGTTAATTAAGGAAATAATGAGGAACTAAAATGGAGGGATCAAGAAGATTTTTTGGCGAATTTAAGAGTGTACTTCAGAAAAAGGTTTTTCGCGAAGGAAATCAATACAAAGGTCAGTGAGTTAGTATATAGTGTGTATATAATATATATATATATATATATATATATATATATATATACTAGTATCACTCTTCATGAATTAAAATGAATTTTTTTAACTGAATATCTGTTAAAATACAGTATTAATTCGAATGGCATACAATTTATAAACAGTACGTCTATATGGGTAAATAAAAATATTGTAATGAACAATGCACATTAAATGTATAGATGCCGATGAAGAAGCCAAAAAGTCTTTCCCAGTTAATTAAATACACAACATATGTTTGTTGCCCGGCAATTTCCTCAACTTTGTAATGAGGGCAATCCAAGGACTCGCATGCAAATGAGGCTATATATCAATGGGTAATTACCAATAAATCTTGAAATATTGACCCTTCAAGCAATTAATATTATTGGCAATCTAAATGCAAACAGAACCACTAAGTGTATACAAGAGGATATCTATCATTTGTGTTGGATGTGAAAAAAGATTCCCCAAGCTTAAAGTATTTAGTAACATGTTTTTCATGTTGAATCTTGAAACCTTCTTTCAGTTTACAAAATAATTTGGTGACATAAAGCAAGTATACTAAGGTAATACTTGACATTTTTAAAATAAGGAAATATGCAGTAGCATATTTCCTTTGCGGGGAGAAGAGACTGTTTAGCAATTTTCAACAACTTTTAACCACGAAATGAGAAGGAAATCATTTATTTCTAAACTAATTTGCTACGAATATGTACCCTTTGTAACACATGTTCCTGTTTAAAGTCAATGGTAAAGCTCCGTGAAATAGGGTGTAAACAGAATTAGGTTTTCAATTAAAGTAACATGACCTATAGCAATTTGAGCCTGATATTCGTATTTCGTGCACGAATCGACAGAACGTATAACATCCTACAGTATCATACTACGAAACTATAATGTTACAGGCCTTCTGGAATGAATTTCGTAAATAAAGTTTTAGTGCTACACGATTTTCAACCAATAATGCACAACAAATAGTCCCGTATTCGGGATGTTGGCATGATGACTGAATACGCATATATATATATATTATAGATATATTATATATATATATATATATATATATATATCTATATATTATTATATATATAGATATATATATAATATATTATAATATATAAATTTATATTTATTATATATATGATGTGTTGTGTGTGTGTGTGTGGCGCTTCAGTCATCTAATCCAACATATTACATATATAGTATAATATTATATATATATATATATTAGTATATTATATATCTATATATATGTCATATGTAGTATGTATATATATATATATTTATTATTATATTTATTATATTATGTTATGTATATATGTATATATATATTAATTATAAATTAATTATTATTATATATAATTATATAATTATACATATATACATATATATAAACACATACATTAACAGTAAATTATAATATATATATATATTTTATTATAATATCATATAATTATAATTAGCGCATTCAATTCAAATGCCAACAATTATACATAGATATAATATATATATATATATATATATATATATATATATGTGTGTGTAGTGTATGCGCATTCAGTCATCATGCCAACATATACATATATATATATATATATAGATATATTATATATATATATATATATATATATATATATATGCGCATTCGGTCATCATGCCAACATCCCGAATACGGGACTATTTGTTGTGCATTATTAGTTGAAAATCGTGTAGCACTAAAACTTTATTTACGAAAATCATTCCAGAAGGCCTGTAACATTATAGTTTCGTAGTATGATACTGTAGGATGTTATACGTTCTGTCGATTCGTGGACGAAATACGAATATCAGGCTCAAATTGCTATAGGTCATGTTACTTTAATTGAGAACCTAATTCTGTTTAAACCCTATTTCACGGAGCTTTACCATTGACTTTAAACAGGAACATGTGTTACAAAGGGTCAATATTCGTAGCAGATTAGTTTAGAAATAAATGATTTCCTTCTTATTTCGTAGTTAAAAGTTGTTGAAAATTGCTAAGCAGTCTCATCTCCCTGCAAAGGAAATATGCTACTGCACAGACAAGGAAATTTGTATGGTAGCTTCTCCTATGCCCATCAGAACTCCTTTGAAAGGGAGTTGACCCAAAATATACATGATTATTTTCCTGTCATGAAAGTCAATCTGATCTCGAAAAATCCTCTGACCATTCGTTCTTTGTTTCCGTTTAAGGATTGTCTGTGCCCTTTTATATCCCCTCGTGAGGTATATAAATACACTTGCCCCGGGTGTAACTCGGGGACTTGTGTGGGGGGGTCCATTCGGAGGCTCCTTTGGGTACGCATCGACAGTCGCAAAAGAATCAGGTTCCGGGCAGGTAGCAGCAGACTCACGAACCGGGAATATTCTAACACAAAGTCATTTCAGAGTTGTGAATCTTACATTCATTAATTACCAATTTTACAATCGCTGCTTATTCGATTGGAAAGTTAGTCAAAAATAGTGTTTCACTAGGTGAATTTCAGTGTATTTGGATTTCATCAATAGAATATTTTTTATATTTTATAATATTTATAATAGGTTGTCGTATCTGATCTAGAGTTCGTGTTGATATTATTAAGTGAAAGTTACGAAACTTCTGTAAATAATCTGAGTATAAGATGTGGATCTTAGTTGCCGAGAATTTTGCCCATTAATATGTATATATATAAATTATGTAAGTATATACATATATTATATATATATACATATATACTATATATATATATATATAATATATATATATATATATATATATATATATATATATATATATGATATATCTAATATTATGTAAGTATTACATATATATATAATATTAATATATATATATATATATATATTATATAATGTAGTATAATATACATATTATATATATTATATATATAGTATATATATATATATATGTGTGTGTATATATTATATAATATTTAATATATATATATATAAATAATATATATATATTTATATATATTATATTTATGTATGGATGTGTAACTATGTTTATGTTTGTGTGAGCATTCATATATCTTGACAGATGCAATACTAAATAGATGCTGTATATTTTTGCCTGCGATTTAAGAATATATAAAATTTTTTTTCAGCGAGCTTTTTGTAGCCAGGTTTTTTCTCTTATTTTATGAAGCGCAAGACCATGCCTCAACCATTGTCTTACAGTTCCTGTTGCAGACACGATTCGCCGGGCGTGCCATATCTAGCGTCAAAATCCGTTTAGGTATTATTTGCAGTGTCAGGTACAGGAGTTTACTATTTGATTTTGCGCGGTTCTTTAACAGAAAAGTAAAACAGGAATCTAAAATAAAAACACGGCAATCTTAGTACGCAGTTTTAGGCTTCTGTTAACTTTGATTAATATACGGAAGAATGGATTTTATTATCATAATTTCTACGTAGTGATAGAATAGTTAGTTTGTAATGAAGGTGGAATTTAATGACTGGAAATCTCATGTTGCCAGTTTGCACGTTTTTGGTTCTCCTCATAGCTTTAATCATAAAAAAAAACACTTGTTTGTTTATTTTTTTCTTTATTTTTACTTATTCGATTTATCTTGGTCAGACGGTATTGGAATTGCTGATAAAAGTACATATGTTGCCTGGATTGCCCAAAATAGTGATGCCAATCATTTTTCTGAACAAAAATAAATACGAAAATAGACTATTTTCAGACGTCCAGATTTTTCAAGGCAGGGTGTTCATCTGTCAGTATATCAACCTTTACAAAATCATTGATATTTACATCTTTTGGCAACTAAGAATATATGAAAATATTTAATGATTACTGTCCGCGTAACCCTAGTATTTTTGACTTGTGGTCTGCAGATTACGGGGACCTTTTCCATTTTTATTTTCATTCCGTTTTTACCGTAATTGGTTTTATTGTAAATTCAGGTTTTTAGAATTTTATTTTCAATATAACGTTTTAATATTTCGTTGGTTCATTTCCGAAGGTCCTGAGTTTGAAGTACATTCCAAGTCATTTGTGACAAATCCATTGAATCGTGTGGAGTTCTCTTGTGTTGACCTTGTCCATATCTCTCACAGAAAAGGTTCTTATTTGTAATGCTTCAACTTTTTATATTAGCTATGGAATCGTTCAGTGATGATGTATATATTCTTCTACAAAGAATATATCCTACTTGAAATTTGTGATAGTCTTTTTATGACACCCATAAATTTGAATAGTTATTAGCATTTTCATGATAATCTGTTGGTATTTCGTTTCAAAAGCATGCGCAGAAGAGAGAGAAGGAAAGGGTACTTCGTGCATCTAGAGTTTAATCTAAATTGCACAGGATTTAAAGATTAAAAAAAAGGATTATAAAAGAATTACAGTTATATATTATCGGTTCCTTTAAGAAATTGTCTAAGTCGGATCAAATTCATAACTGAGGGGAACCTAAATCTTTTCAAAGGGACGATTGCAATAAGGGGACAGAGTTATTAGAACGAAACAGATATAAAATCCAAGAGTGAAAATGTTCACGAAGAATAAACAGGATAGTTGAAGTAAATACATTTAGTTACCAACAGACAGTAACAGTTTTTGATCTGTACCTTTATATCGTATAAGGTTTGACTGTGTTGAAAAGCAGAAACGAAACAACTTTTAGAATAAAAGAAGAATTGATCAAGACAGAGGGTTGAAGAGACGCAACAAAGGAGGGCAACTGAGGCATAAAAGTAGGCCACTGAAAGTCAAATCTCATCAGAGAAGAGAAGCGGCGAGATTGGAGACGGAAGGACGATGGGATGGAATGGAAAGGAGTAGTTGGGACGGGATGGGATGCAAGATGAGGGAGTGAGGGACTGCTGGCTGGCCTCAGGGTAAGCTCTCAGATATTAAAACTGGGGAAACCATCTGGCGCCTCTGACTGAATGTCACGTAAAATGTTAAAAGGGATTGTGCCGGTTGGAATATCAAACACTTTTGTGGGTGAAACAATAAAAATGAAAAAAGAAACTACAATTCCACTGTTCCTTTCTCCTGGGTTTATTAATTAGATCAGAGTAGATATTATCACGAAGTCCACATGCACAAACATTCGTATACACTCATACACATATAATAATATATGTGTCTATGTGAATATATGTGATACACATATCATATATATATAAGTATATATATATATATATATATATATATATATATATATATATATATATATAAAGAGAGAGAGAGAGAGAGAGAGCATATTTTAGTTTTCAGCGGGTAGGGAAATGTAAGGTATGTGTTTGTTTGTTACAGGAAAGTAAACTCAAGACAATATCGTAAAGTGATTTGAACCTGAGTATGCTGGTCACTGTTTCATGTAAATTTTTATAGCTTTTAAGGGTGCGTCCACACTGCAGTAAACATGTCATAAAAAAACACATTGGCAAATTAACAAACACCCAACAGAAGCAGATGAATGCAAGTTAATTACTTACAGGTATCCCTACCAGAGATTCATTCGAATGTCCTGTGAGTTCCAAAGATTTGTTCTCTACTTTCGGTTAATTTTACTACAAAATTTTGTTAATACCCTTTTTTTTATGTCTTTATACTTTCAGTTATCTGAATTTACTTACCATTCGTGCGCCTCCAGTAACCACTGATCTATTGATTACTCAGCTTCGATCAAGCACTCATGTTAAAACTAAATTGATTGGGGCATGAAACCAATAACGAACTCAAAACTATTTGTATACATACACACACATACATACATACATATATATTGTTTGTGCTTGTAATTAGAATAATACTTACCTGGCACAGGGTACACCAAATAGATTGTTTCTAATTGCAATTAGAAGCCTACTTACCTGGCACAGGGCACGCCAAACAGATTACCTCCAGTTGTAATTAGAAGCATACTTACCTGGCGCAAGGTACGCCAAATAAATTGCTTCTAGTTGCAATTAGAATACTTACCTGGTACAGGGTATTCCAAATAAATTGCTTTTAGTTATAATTAGAAGCATTCTTACCGGCACAAGACACAAATTCTTACTGGCTTTCTAGTTTGTAATCACATGGTACCACCTTGGTAAAGGGTCATGCAATGGATTGCTTCTAAGTTGTAATTAGAAGTATCTTACCTGGCTCAGGTACAGTATAGACTGCCTTTAGTTGTAATCAGAAGCATACTTACCTGGCACAGGGTACACCAAATACATTGCTTCTAATTGTAATTAGAAGCATACTTACCTGGTACAGGGTACACCTAATGGATTGCTTTTAATTGTAATTAGAGGCATACTTACCTGGAACAGGGTACAATAAATAGATTGCCCTTAGTGTTAATTAGATAAATACTTGGCTGGTACAGGGTATAGATTGCTTCTAGTTGTAATTAGAATAATACTTACCTGAATAATACTTAACCTTGGCAACAGAGTTAAATTCCCAAATAGATGGCCTCTAGTTTGGTAATTAGAAATAATACTTACCTGGGAACAGGGTACTCCAAATAGATTGTCTTTAGTTGAATTTGGAATACTTACCTGGAACAGGGTATTCCGAATAAATTGCTTCTAGTTGTAATTAGAAGCATACTTACCTGGCACAAGGTACACCAAATAGATGGCTTCTAGTTGTAATTAGAAGCATACTCACCTGGCACAAGGTACACCAAATATATTGCTTCTAGTTGTAATTGGAAAGATACTTACCTGGCTCAGGGTACACACCAAATAGATTGCTTCTAGTTGCAATTGGAATTATACTTACCTGGCAAAGGGTACACCAAAAAGATTTCTATCATTTCCTTTGCTTCTTCCAGTATTACGTATTTGGTTCCATCTGCTCACATCTGGTCCTCGGGTCTCCAGCTTGCTTCTGTTTGGAAAGCTTTTAGTGCTTCCGAATCTTCATCCTCCACTGTTATTGCCTAATGATTGGTTTGTTTTTTGGCCTGGAGATGATGGTTAGGCCGATGTTCGCGTTCTTCATGGTGTCTTGTTGATGAGATTATCTTCTGGGACCTCAATTTCTCTGCGCATTTCTCTCCAATTGCGTCTGGAGCTTCCGTACTTGCGTGGCTTTCCCTCAGCTATTCTCTTTATATCTATTAGCTCTTTCTTTCTTCTTGTTGTCTACTTCTCCAACTATTCCTCCTTTGCTGTATCTGTCTGATTTTCTTAAGTCTCAACTTGAGATCCTCCCTCGTCTTCCACAATTCAGGATTCCATCCGTTCACATCTGGTCCTCGGGTCTCCAGCTTGCTTCTCTCTGGAAAGCTTTTAGGGCTGTCGCATCGTCGTCCTCTGTTGTTATTCTTTTCTCTGGGCTTCCTTCTACCTTAGATTTCAAATCAGACGCATGCGAGCTCCGAAGCCTTCAAAGATGGCTTCTAAGGATCTCGAAGCTTGCATCTAGAGTCTTTGGATCCAGTGAACCTTATAGTTGGGTGTACAGTTCATTTTTCAATCCATCTTTGTATCTTGGTCGAACTTCACCGGGTGGCAGGCTAGACCTGGAGCCTCAAGGATTCTAAAACGACTTCGGAGTAAACCACCCCTCAGACTTGAGCTGAATTCTAATTATATTTCTCCTAGTCAGTTCTGCTGCTTCCTGAATGCTTCCCACCCTTCAAGGAAGAGATTCCAGTACATGATATAGGGTTGCCGTTTCGAGGAATTTCGTCTATTATTGTTGCTTTCTGGTGACATCTGGCAACCATCCTTTGGCTTTTCCGACCACAGGCCACTGCACTGAAGAATAAAATTTTTCACTTTGCCTTTTTATGTTTTATCATGAAAATAAAGCTATAAAACATATCCTGCTTATTTATGCAAATGAATTTGATTGAAATCCTTTATTTTTCTTCGTCAAAATTACTTTATCTCAAGTTGATGACGTGTAGTTTTCTAACATCACAGAAAATAATTCTTCATAGGAAAATACGCATACCAACCATTAAATCATAAATTACGTTAAAAAATCAGGTGAACGGCATATGGTAACACTGCTAAAACCCAATGTTGTGAAGAAGCAACATAGTGGTGGATGACCGATGCTATAGCGGAGTGTGGAGTCAGGGACTCCAGACTTCGGAGAACTAATGGGACTTGAGGAAATGGACAGGAGCGTCTACCACATTTGACTTGGCATCTTTTAATTCTGGATAGTTGCCATTTCTTGAGAAGACTTAAACTTATGCTACTGGTTTGGCAGATTGCCTATGAATGGTTTGTTCTTTTGGCCTTCAGGTCATGGTTAGGCTGATGTTCTTGTTTTTTTTTGTCCTGCAGGTCATAGTTAGGCCGATGTTCGCGTTCTTCATGGTGTCTTGTTGTTGAGATTATCTTCAGGGGCCTCAATTTCTCTGCGCATTTCTCCCTCAGCTATTCCTTTCTTTCTCCAACTATTCCTCCCCCGTGACAGCTGTCTATTTTTTCCTAAGCCTCACTTTGAGATCCTTCTCGTCTCTCGTCTCTTTGCTTTCAGGATCTCTTCGTCTTGATGCCCAGCCATGCCAGCTCCCTATTTCCATGAATATTAGCGTCCATTAGCTGGAAGTGCCCTCCCCCCAGGGCCTACCTGAAATACATACATACATACATACATACATCAACTGAGCATCATTCAATATAAATAAATATGGTTATATATATATATATATATTATACTATATATATATATTAGTATATATATATATATATATATATTTGTTTATTTTTTATAGATTATATATATATATATATATATGGAATAACTTGATCACGAAGTATATAAAACGTGATGCTATGTATAAATAAAGGTTTTTTTTGCCACGAAGGAAAAAAATGAAAAAACGAGTTGGCCGAGTACTTTCGGTCCTATTCGAACCCTTTACTGAGGGTCCGAATAGGACCGAAAGTACTCGGCCAACTCGTTTTTTCATTTTTTTCCTTCGTGGCAAAAAACCTTTATATATATATATATATATATATATATATATATATATATATATATGTGTGTGTGTGTGGTGTGTGTGTGTGTGTGTGTGTGTGTATATATATACGTATATAATTATATATGAATATCAACTGTATTAATTTCCTTCATTTAGAACATCATTTTAAACTGATAAGAACTCTCGATTAAATAACTGTAATATTTTGTAGAGAAAAGCTTGTTATCTTTTAAAATCATTCCAGAAATTACTGGATACCGGAGTATCGTGAATTTAACCATCCATCGAATATCGTGTGGTAAAGCTTTTCTAGAAACCTGAAATATTTTGTCCCTACTCCTATTGCAAATGCTTATTCACCCGTTGACTGTGTGCAGTTTCTGCCTTAGTTCCATCAAATAAAAAAATGTATTGTTTTTTTTAGTTATGTCTCCATGCACTATGCATATGTGTGTGTATATATATATATATATATATAATATTATAGGTATCTGTGGTGGTGTGTGTGGTATATATATATGTATATATGTATATCATATATATATATATAATATATATATATATATATATATATGCGTGTATGTGTATGCATTATAGTGTCTCATTGTAAGGAGTCAGTCCATATTTAAAACCATCACATATGGCAGAGGACACACAAATGTACAGTATAATATGTATTTAATACGACATTTCGTTATTTTCCACATAATTGCATCTTCTAGGCTGTTAGAAAAATTGAATGGTTTTTAAATTGTTTTAATTGAAAATTTAAAGTAACAGAATATACGGTAACATTGAAAAAATAAAGTAAACAAAACAGTAAATAGAACTATAGCGTACAAGACTAGAAGGACATACCTAAATGGTTGACAGCGTTGAAATAAATAAAATGATAAAATAATATACAAGCCAGAACAAAAAGCAGAGGTGAGGACGACGTCTTCGAGTGTTATGACAGAACAAGTTGTTTGATAGGCAGTAGTGATTCCAGAGTTGGAATATCATAGATACATACATAACATATATATACTATATTATATATATATATATATATATATATATATATATATATATATATGTATATTGGTATTGTATGTGGTGTATATATATTATATTATATATATATATATATATTATATTGTATAATTATATATATTATTAATATATAATAATATATATAAATAAATAATATATATTATATATATATATTCTTGTCAGGACTGTAATAGTCTCAGTTGAAATCTGTGATATTCTGATTTTATGTAAAACAAAATGAATACAGCTAAAAACCTTCATACACTTCAAATATTCGTATTATCTCTCTCTCTCTCTCTCTCTCTCTCTCATCTCTCTCTCTCTCTCGTCTCTCTCTCTCTCTCTCTCAGTAACTTGTTTACTTCCCTTCCATTCTACTCCTGTAACAGATATCTTTGGCAAGTGGCCATGATCTATCTTTATCTGGAGTTTTATCCTCTGTTAACAGGGTTCTCATCAATCAGTGTCTATCTAGATTACCTTTCTCTTCCAGTCTAATCTTTTAATATCTTTCCTAATGGGTGTCACAATCTCGTCTCGCCTTATTTTTGAAAGCGATACATGCAGAGAAAGAGAATGGAAGAGGGTCCCATAGCTAAAGGAGGACGAGAGCGAGGCAAGAAACTGAAACATTTTTACATAAAGACAAATGCGCGTACACACTTACACAACACACAGGTATATGCGCACGCAGACACATGTATACACACACACACACACAAACACACACACACATATATATATATATATAATATATATATAAATAATTATATGTATATATATATATATATAGATATATATACTATATATATATACATATATATATATATATAATATATATATATATATATATATATATATATATATATATATAATCACACACATACACGGGGGCTATGAGACTTTCTGTTGAAAATACATTGTTCCTGTAAAAAAGAGGAAGTATGTTACAATGTAAATCGAAGATCAAGCTTACGAATGTAATGGTCAGAAGAGCAGTGGTAAATATTTAGATAAACAAGTAGGACAAGAGTGAGGTGAGAGGAGCATATAAAGAATGGAGAAGGTATTGGACAGGGGCGTATAAACAGAGGTGAATGGAGTAGTTTAATAGTTTGTAAAATTCCATGGGTCCGTGATGGGAACGTAGGGTCTGCAGGTAGTGTATTTTGCCACTGGAAAGAATCGAGAAGGAATAAGACCTTGAGTGGTTGGTTTGAGAAAGTCAAGAGTTGAGTGAAGGAAAATAAAGATATTTTTGGGGTGAAATGACATGATAGAGGAGATTATATGAATACTTGTAGAATAATAGACTGAATAGTCAGAAGTAATGTGAGAGGAGTGGATTGCAAGTATTGAAAACGGAATGGACAAGGAAAGCAATAAATTAAAGAGAAAAGAACTTGTCCCTAAGTGAAGCCGATGCAGAGAAAAAGTTCAGTAACCAATTTGGCCTGAGAATAAATGAGACAAATGGAGATTTGCTCTCTGAACTGAATACACTCCTTTATCGATGGAATGAGTATTCTGAAGATTTGTTGTTGAAGGACGAAGATAGAATGTGAGCAAAGATTCATAACAGAAGAGAGAATACGGTTATTGTAAGTTTGTGAATTAACTGTTGAAGATCTTAAGAAAGGCCAAGTAGAGATGAAGAATGGTAACTATGAACTGGTGGGATTACGAGTGAAATGTCACTTTACAATCGCGATAATGTGATAGAGTGGCTGAATAGAGTTTGTATGTTCTGATGAAGGAAAGGCTTCGAAGTAAAGGCTGAAGGGAATAGTTCTTTCAATGTATAAAAGTAACGATGCAACGGTAATAAGGTTATAATTTGATTGCAAAAGTAAGATAGTGGACAGAGAGACAGATAGGAGAAGATAAAATGTGGATTTGGACCTGGAGTAAGTGGTTTTATTAACCATCATTTAGCAACTGAAAATTAAAGGAAGAGGGCTTATGTGCTATATGTGGACCTTGTGAAAGCTAATTAACATATAATAATCAGTAAAGACGGGCAAGTTGAGGATGTATGGTACAGAACGTAAGGTTTTTGGGACCATCAAAATTGTTGTGGAGGGAGCAAAGGTTGTGGTAGAATACACAGATTGATGTAAATTGGGTTTCAGACAAAGGTGGACTATGTCTATAGGCACTAGTTCACAGTACACGATAGTACTTGGGTCGAAATGAAAGGCGTAAGAATTGATGGATGGTTGCAAATGTCGGAACAATTGTGGAAGTGACAGTTGTTATTGTAAGCAGTGAGATGAGATAAGGAATTAAAGGAGAGAAGATGGAAGTTAAATGGAATACGAATGAGATGCGGCGGGAGGAGTTGAGCGAAACAAAGTGGCCTCCTGGGTGTAGAGAATATGACATCTCGATGAAGGAAAGGGTCCAACGGGATTAACCATTGTGGTAAATATTCCTTTCTACAAAGAAAGAAGTGTCACGGGTGGATGAAGTAGTTAAATGCAGTACCCATACCTTCGTTCACATTGGAAAATGCAAGAAAATCTTAAGATTTAAAGATTAAATTAAAGAACGTAAGATTTGATTAGAACACGTTATGTTATAGTATAATGTTTAAAGAAAAGAAATAATATTGGCACATCCGAGAGAACGGTAAAAGAAAATATATATCATGCGATGTGGGAAGAGTTGTGGGTGTAAGGTAAGGTATAAAGATTTTAACGGACAGTTATCTGGGCTGTATCAGTATTTGAAACCAATGCAAACTTGCACACGACAAAGTGGTAAATACAAGAATGAGTTTTGTACTTTTATTCCATGGTCCCGCTTCCATAAAGATCATTTATATAGTAGATAATACTTGGACAAACTTTTCCTGGCGGTCTCCGGGAGTTCTGATCGCTGGTGACGACCTGTCAGTAAACCTTACTGAAATCGGTATTATTCTGCTTTTCTTGTATGTTTGTTTCTCATGACATGCTCCTGGCTGGTGAAAACAGACATAAATCCTCATGTACAACCTAGATAACCCATTCTTACTCGCTCTTCTGTGTCTGAACTTCAGTTATGATAAATCTCAACCTCTGCCCAGGGTGACTGTATCAGGGAATGTTAACCTAAAACAATCCGATTTTTCGCAGACATCATGATCACAATATTGAAGCGGGCAGAGTTGCTGCATTTGAAGTAGACGACGGCATTTCACCAAAATACAGAATTTAGAAATACTTGAGTGTAGATAACTGGAATTTGATTTACATTTCAAATCTGTTTTTCTGCGGGGTAAAAGAGTAAGATTGTCTGTCGCTTTAAAAAGGGAAAAATTATGCGGGGTTACTTTATGGAAGTAATTCCTTTCTGATTTCAATTAAGGATAGAAAGCCTGCTTGTATTTCGTAATTGGATTTGAAATATGCTACTGGTAACAGGTCGTTCATAATGCAGTGTGTTTGGAACCAGGCATTTTCATTCTTGGTATGAAGCTGGATGACATTCATTTGTATTGTGTTCGCTATGCATATCATTCCAAACTAATGACTCACGCGGATTATAACGCAAAATGTCATCTGTCACTCCGTTGCTGCAGCGCTGGTTGGCGAAATGAAGCTGACTCGAGCAATCCCATTCATAATAGGATGTTGTCACACTAATTATGTTGGAGGTAGTAATAACGTTATTTAACGGACATTTTTTTACAGTAACGTGGATGACCTCCCTCATATCTATTTCATTATCGATCGATTTATCTGTTTACTCTCCTCTGGGTATACGTCTGTAGGTGTATTTCTGCAAGTGAGAGTTTGATTGATGATTGCGGCGGCTTGTTCGTTCCAATTACAGGAAACAACGAGAGCACAGTTTGTTTCCTCCTCCTCTTTGTCTCTCTCGTAGGCAGTTATATTGTCCCACGTGAATTGCACTTGCTATTTTTCTGTTGTCCCTAATTATATTTGAGCTGGTAATTATTTCGTGGCCCTTCTCTCATAACAAACTTAGGCGAGGGAAAATGACTTCATTTTGGGCCCGGCGATGAAAGATGAACGTAATGGAAGAACCGACTCTCGCAGATGAAGTCATCGAACCTCCAATTTCGGTTCGACAAGGAAAAAGACCTGGAGGGAAGGAAAAATGGCCATGGTCGGAAAATTTGTCAAAACAACTCAGTCATGGAGGAACGGTTGGTCATTGCACGTCCTTGTTATCGTGGAAATTTTGGTAGAATGTCACATATCACTTTGATTTTAATGAGGAGGATCTCCGACTTTTAATACCCTATCTATTTACCTATTCGTGCATGTTGGTTTGCGTGTAAGTTTAACTAAAACAAGTACTTATGTTTACTATCAATTTTTTTTAACCAAACGCCCTTGTACAATCGTGCCGCGAAACGAACACGATATTATCAATTATAAATTTAAAAGTGCGGCACTTATGTTCCTTCTACGAAGACCACATATAATTTTACACAAGGAAGCAAACAGGTCATATTACTTGGTAATGTGATGCCGTGTTATCTCCATGCAAAGAACTACGATACTCCTCAAGATGAGTATCATGCACCACCTAGAGATGCTAAACATAACAGCATCTCCTGTTAATAGCTGGATTGAGTATAGATGGTGAGATCTGGTCGATAAAATTATCTTCTCTTTACGTGAAAGTGTCACTGTGTAGTCTATGGGATTCTCATAAATATAATGTCCATAAAGATTTACACACACTAACACATATATATACATGTGTGTATGTGTGTGTGATCTCCTTTGTGCAATATGTGTGTGACATAAATTTTTATCAAGCTTGTAATGTAAAGAAGAAAGGCAGTTCGATTTTTTTGTGTAAAGTTAGAAGAGTTAGAGATGGAAAATTTAAACAAGGACTCTTGAGCATTACACTGATGTAACATCTCTTTGACTTGAGAGGAGAGAGGTTTTGATGTCTTCGGAAAAAGTTACAGAACTTTTACTTCCATTCCTGGCTCCTCACTGATTTATGTTACGAAAGATATTCCTGTACAAAAATATGGAATCCAGTGAAGGATTTTGCTATAGGAAAAATGTGGAAAACGAAGTTTGGACGGAGCGAAAATAAAAACCCCATTAATTGAAATACAGTGATAGTCTGTAAAAAAAGTAAAAAAAAAAATATTAAAGAAAATAGTCGCACTACTATTTCTGTACCAGAATACCATAAATTCATATTCCTTTGCAAAAGGTAGCAAGAAAGGAACTCAACTTCAAAGCCTTTCCTATATCTGACTCAGGTAGGAAGGATGGATGTTGGTAAAAAATAATAAATCCTCTACGTTCGATACTGGTCTCTCTCTCTCTCTCTCTCTCTCTCTCTCTCTCTCTCTCTCTCTCTCTCTCTCTGAAAAACCTGAACCCAATCTATCTCGAAATAAGGGACCCTTCATTTTTTCCCTTTTATCCCCCCTATGCCCATCAGAAGTTGTTAGGAGAGGTCAAGTGCGAAATAGCAAGAGAAACAGTCGATGTAATACCGTTGATTGTGAAATTGAATCATAACCAATTGCGTTTATTTCCTCGGAGTGAGACGGAAGTCAACAAGGGTGAAATGCGCCTCCTTGGAAATTTTAAGCCAATTTAGACCTGATATTGAGGCTAACGGTGGACAGCCTCCTTACTTTTGGCCTGGTAACTTCATAGGTTGTAAATCTTTTTTTGTTATTATTATCTTTTATCAGCCAAAGGGTGTCATTAAATGAACTCTGCTCAGTCAAGGTCGGTGAACGCACTTAGGACATTCTGGACATCTCACCAACGGCATAAATATGTTTTATTCGTTATAATACATGTACTACGCGAAACCATAGTTTTTACGCTCTATTTGTTTTGTTTCTGGATAATACGTAATTTTCATATAATTTTTGAAACATCTCTCATAGTTTTTTCCCAAACACCATCTTGATAGCAGATTGTTGAATGTTATTTTTGTTACTCTTCACTGCGAAGCCTATTCCTACCATAACTGTGACTTTCATCTTTCTACTATTTTAGATCACAAATCCATGAAAACGTATTTCGTCCAATCTTCTGCCTCATTGTCTTTAAGCATATTTCGCTTGCGTTGCCAATTCCATTACAACGTTGTTTACCCACTATTTGTAGCAATTACATGATTTGCTAGTGATTATGATAAACCTGCCAGTTTTTCTTTTAAATTCTCCCTTCTCGTCCCCCAATTCAAATGCATAGACAAATCTTGAAAATATGACCGATTGTCGTCTTGTACACATTTTTAGTAGGAAATTTCGGCCAACGGCCATGGGGGCTGTCCTTCAAATGCCTCTCTCTCTCTCTCTCTCTCTCTCTCTCTCTCTCTCTCTCTCTCTCTCTCTCTCTCTCTCTCTCCTCCTCTCCTCTTTCCTCCTTCTCTCTTTCAGCAGTTTCATCTTTCATACCAATTAATTGATATCACCCAGCATTTTGGTCAACAGATTTTCAAGAAAAATTTCTTTTCCCGTCACTATCTCAGTACACGATGGACAGAACAATAACAAAGAAGGCCAACTATGGTCAGGGGGTTTTAGGCAGTCTTATTTTGAAACTATCTCTAAATACTCTCGTACCTGAAATGTCATTCTCTGTGCATCTCTTCGTGATTGTAGTATTAGTGTTCCAATTATTGCCACCTCCGTTCGAATTGCATCTTAAGCGATTTAGCAGGGAACGCTTACCTATATCTTACCAAAAATGATTTTAGCGCCGTTCCCTCTGTAATATATAAAATAAAACTCCTGTTACTTCGAGCTAATCTCTCAGCACTGTTATCCCTATTTTTCGTTCTTTATATTTTCCCTCTAAATTCGAGGTGACAATCCTAGTATGAAACCAGGCGTGGCATCTTTCTTGAAATGCCAAATTGCCTGTGAATAGGCCGAAATGTTTGAAACTTTCAACTACTACAATGCAACTACTGAAATATGACAGGAAGTTTATATTCTCAATGGAAAACTATTGTTTTAAGCTGTCCCGTTAGAGTAGTAATGCCTTCAACTAAACCCGATATACTGACACTGAACGCAACTTTCTTCTTGACTTGAATTGTTTCAAACTTCGTACAAATGTCGGAAGTACTTTGCATTGCCATGTGGGTTTCAATATCTTTTTTACCTAACATATGAAGTTAAAGCTGCGCCTAGTCACCCAACCATCCGCAAAAGTGGTGACGGGTATTAGTAACGTCGGTATATCGTATCCTCCACCATACCTTTTCAAATGGTACTTTGACTTATGGGTAAATGTCATTTTGCCAATCCTGAGGATGGCTCTGCGTCACAGGTGCGTCGTAAAGTACTAATTGTTCGAAATGCAAGAAAAAGTTGGTATTTTCTAAGAGTAAACGGCTTGATTGTGTACTACCATAAATTAGGAAAATGATGGAAACACTCAGTAGTTTAGAAGCATGGAAATCCATTTACATCGGTTTAAAAGTTTGTTTACGAAAAACACTATTTCATGACCTCTGGAGTAAACACAAAGATCGTTCATCAGGGCAGCAACACCTCTGGGCTAAAGTACAATTCCAAGCTTAACAGTTTTCCTCAACCACAGATACTATTCATCTGTATATTGACATCTGACAGTAATTTTTTTATGATGGTTTCATAGGTTATTTCAGGGCAGAGAGCATATACGTTGACCTCTGACAATTGCCCTTCCCAAGAAGATGGTGCCCTGCTTAAGCCTCAGGTCAAGGAATGATCTAGAACTGATCAAAATTCAGTTCTGGGTTCTGCCACTATTTATGCTAAGATGAAGTGATCTTCTGAGAATAAGAAGCTACGTCTACCAGTTAAGTGAAGATGAACATACGTATACAGGGCTGCTTGGGGAATTCCAAATCCCTGTTTAATCTGGTTTAACAATATAAAGCGGCAAGAAGTGTGGGTGCAAGTGTTTCTGGGGAAGAGGATTAGCATTGGCCAAAAATTCATTTGCGAATGATTTTTTTGCTCTCTGGCTGTTAAGCATTGTTATGAGTTTTACATTAAATCAATCGATTTCTTATAATAAAGCCTTAAATGGTAATACAAAACAATGGAAAATAAAATAACTCACGTGATTGCACAATAGGGCAATATAACATACTTACTAAACTTTTGGATTTTTAACATTCTTTTTCATATGTTTTCAAATGCATTGATAGAATTGAACGTTTCCCAAACATCAGGGACATTTTAACTTGCTAAACTATGGTTTTACAGAAAGATTCAGTTTACTTCAGCTTTCTGAGAGAGAGAGAGAGAGAGAGAGAGAGAGAGAGAATTGAGTTAGATGTCTGTTAAAAGTATCTTAACTTTGTTGTATAGGTATACAAGAACTCTACGAGTTGCAGTGCAAGGGACAAATAGGGTTAGTGTGGATTAGTGAAGGAAAGAAAAATTTGAGTTAAGATGTCAAAAGGAAGCTCTTTCTTTAGAATGGTCATTGCTCAGAGGAAATTTGATTTCGTACGTAATAGATGATTTGCTGAATGTAAGCAGGGTAACGACTAGATTATTATATTGCACATATATCATTGCGAACACATAAATATACGAAGATCTTATAGAACAGCATTGCCATTTTTAAAATTCCCTACAGTTGGTCATTAAAGTCAATACTGTTAGTAATGAAAAAATCTGTATTTTATATTTTAATTAATACTGGCTCTTCCAACCCCACCAGTTGGAAGAGCTATGTAAAATATTTCATAAGAGACAACCTCGATAACTCTGTCACGATAGTTATTAGTGAAGATGCAGTATATATCCTCTGGAGGGTCCCAGAAAGTGGAAAGGGAGAGCGAAAAGGGAAAGAGTTAATGAAATCGTCATTGGAAAGTGGAAGGGAGCTACAGCTGGTGCAGGGATATAAGGTAATAAACAAGCCTTTAAGTTACCTGAGACACAGATGGAATACCAAGAGATAAGTTGAAACTCTTCATGAGAGGGTAACAAAAAAGTTTTATTTATTCACTTGAAACTGTCCTCTCCTGTAAGTCCCGAATCAAAGATGAAATTAGTCCGTAAGATAAAAATAAGTCATCATCAATCTGAACCGCTTCGTACAGAAAATATTCGTTCACATTTCAACTTATTATCATTCCCAAGCTATCGGAAGGAAAAGATATGAAGTATCAATTCACTGGATGGAATAGAATGTGAAAAACGATTATTGTAAAAAAAAAAATTTCCTTTTCGGGACATCAGTAATGTTTACTGAAAACAAGTTGTCGTAAAAATCACAGATAATAGTGTTTCTGTATGTAAATGGAACCTGAAATACGGAAGTGTATCTAAACATGATGGAAAAGCTGGTGGTGCCTTGAACCAACTAAATATAAGAGAGAGAGAGAGAGAGAGAGAGAGAGAGAGAGAGAGAGAGAGAGAGAGAGAGAGAGAGAGAGAGAGAGAGAGAGAGAGAGAGAGAGAGAGAGAGAGACCCCTTTAAAGGCAACGGAAGTATGACTTCATGCTCTGCTATGAATGAGCGAAGCTGGGCAAAAAAATCTACCGAGAAAAGACCAAAAGAAAAAGAAATAAAAGAAAAAACAAATAATTGAGTCATAAGGGACCATTCATGAAAATTGGTTAGGGGAAAAGCTTGTTGTGGGGAGAGCATGATTTCCAGGGAATCCTATTAACGAAGTGCGGGGATTCCTGGAATAATTCTCTTTGGTTTATGATCAATGTTTTTGCACTCTACGACTGATTTATGTGTATCATCCTTTGAGGATGAGAATCCGTGGCGTTCGACCTGATGTACAGCATATGGGGAATATTAATAAGAAAGGTTGTAATGTTTTCAATGTACAGGAAAAGTGATGCTTCATCTGCCATTAAATTATCCCAACCAATGCTTCCCTCCTTGTTTAATGGATATGAAGGTCATTCCTCTTCGTAAATTTCTGGATTTATGACTCAGTTTCAGTCAACAAAGTTCGATGCATATATTGCATCACTGCAGGAAGTTATGCTTGCGTTTTGTTCTATGCAGATATCATTAGTCAAGATTATTAAACTCAGAATACTGCAATGTTTGCTTTACCAGAGGTGTTTCTGTAGAGTACACATTTACATTAGACAGCACATTATGTATAAGAATATTTCATTGTTCCTTCCAAGCCAGCATTTACTTTCCCATAACCCACGGCAAGTTTTACCATTTATTTTTTTAATACACCTTCACCTATTATTGTTATATAATCTGAAAATTTTGATATCGTTCTATAAGTAACAATTTCGTTATTATACTTTTAACTTCAAAATGTGAAAACTGGGTCTTCTGGTAAGGTGACGGTTATGTGGTAAATGAAAATGTAAAAATGCTACCATGGATGCAAATATCTTTCTGTTGCATTGACACGGATTAAACCTTTTAACATAGTGAATGCTGAACAAATTGCAGCGTTATTTAAATGTTGTGGAAGAAAATATGACTTACTCACTTCAACCTTCGCCTCATTACCAGTAAGTACAAGGTTGGATACTTGGTTGGAACGCTAAAATTTAGACGTTCCATTTAAATCGTATTATGTCCCCGTCGTTCCGCCGTTCAACCCTGTGAATGACGCACATGAAACGGTCCTCTCTGTAAGTGGAGGATATATTCGTCTGGAAATCATCAAGACAGCAACAGCGTAGTTTATTGTAAAAGATACGTTTCATGCTGACGTCAGCACATCTTCAGTTTGCAAATACAAACAATAATACTATAAACAAAGTATTGAATACATCAGTCATTAAAATTAAGTTCCCCACATAAAAATTAAAACTGTACACAAATCTAAAGTAAAAAGGGGGAGAGAGAAATAAAACACACACACACACACACATTCCAGAGCAGAGAAAAGAGGGAGTGTCTGCGAAAAGGTCACACAAGGCCAAAGAAACTCAGGCCAGAGAGAGAGAGAGAGAGAGAGAGAGAGAGAGAGAGAGAGAGAGAGAGAGAAAGAGAGAGAGAGAGAGAGAGAGAGAGAGAGAGAGAGACGGCAGATGCATTTGCATTCAAAGTGGGAGAGAGGTGCTTTATATATAACGACTCAAGAGTAGTAGAGTATGCAGAGAGAGAGAGAGAGAGAGAGAGAGAGAGAGAGAGAGAGAGAGAGAGATTTGTGTTTATTATATCAAATATATTGCTATTAGCATAGACTCCTTCTACCTCTCGTGAAATACACCTAGGCAAAGGACTGTGCTCCAGTTCGGATGGTCTTCGTACTTAACGGCAAATATATTGGATAACCAACTTATAAGTGTATTATGTTTACAATGAACGATTCTACTTTTGGTTTACTCAGGCCTCTTGCCTCTTCTCCCAAGACGTCTTGTACGCTTCTAGAATATCAGGAGGAGACTTTGGTTATGGTGCATTTTATCATAATGCCGTTATATATATACATGATCAATAAGTCGGAGAGATAATGTTCTGGCTCTCCTCCCAAACGCAATAATCTCGTCCATTATATACGGCTTCCGTTTCGCCCTGAAGGTGCACTCTAAAGCAAGAGGCAGGTTGGGTGTGTCCTCTGCACCTACTACTGAATGCATAATCCAGTGGAGTGCAATAATATGATAGGTTCTATTTAGAGTTGCCATTAATTTTTCGGATTTAGGCTCGTTGCTTCTTGTGGATTGATTCTGTTTTTCTCTATGTACTTGTTCAAGATGAAAATTAGATTTTGCTAACATTAAAGAATTATAAATTAAGAAAAAATACTGTAAAGATAGTCTGCTGACTGGAAATTTGTGCTTATTAGATCATCTTTTTGTTTTGATATACTGTTACCTCTTAAAACATATCCAAAGCTATTTCGTTTCTTACGAAACGATTTTGTATGAATATCACAAATGATTAAAAGGGAGACGTGTTAATATTCTTATCAAAATAACTAAGAAAATATATTCCATAAGAAATCAAGTTGTGTTTTACATCCATGTTTCGACATCTTGCAGATTATGTTTATTAATTTTAAGACCATGAATTTGATCAAAGTAATGAGAGGTAGGCAGTTGTCGAATGCAGCTCTTAACATCACAGAGAAGTTTTAGAAAGGCAGGAAGCATTATCCCACGATAAAGGAACATCTTTCTCCCATTCCATTCGGAATGCTGTAATGTATTTTGTTTCGAGATGAACTCGCGGTTAGGGAGATCTGGATGTGTACTTACATAGGAAAATGTTTTTACAAAACCCATGAAATTGATTAAAGATGTCTTTTATTATGATTGAATGCTGCTAGCCAATCTGAACGCACCTTGGGATAGCCATCAGTACTGCACACTTCTCTTCCATTTCATGCTCTTTGCTTTTCATGTTTTATTTTGCGTTGCTGCAGTTCCGTCCTTGTACATAGTCTTTGCGCCACTCTGCACGAAAAATGGACTATTTTAAAGTGACTGACCACATGCGTATCCTCTAGTTTCATTTGTACGGTAGTCCTTTTTGGCCAGTGCTTCTGAATGATCTTGCTTTTGATTCGGTTGTTTGAACTTTTATTTAATCTTTTGACTCGTGCATCCATCTGTCTGTATTGTTTCATTTGGCCTGCCGTGAAATTTCTTTGTTGTCCGAGAAAAAAATTTGGCCTTTTTTTGTCACTCGTGTCATTTTTGCAGCGCACTAATTATTCCGATTAAGCTTAGTAAATCCCGACATAGAACTGGCTTGACCGGCCGCTGCAAGATCGACTTATGGCAGACTTGCAACTGATCCATGACCAACTCAGAAGAGTCGTGAAGTTTGAGCTGCTCAACCAGATCGACCAAGACGCCATTACCCTAACTAGACAGTCAAGAGTAGTTTTCAGGATTGCAATGGAGACTTCTCGCATTAAATCGGAAAATAATAATCTGGCCAACTTTAATCTCCTTCATAAATATAAAGCTGGAGTTCTGTGGTAAATGATCTTCCGAGTATCACGCTTTATTCATTTCAGAATGTAAGCGAGACGCCAGCTTAGGGTTCATTGGCAACGTCCTCCATTTCGCTGATAGGACACACCTGAGCAGTAGCTTTCTCTCAGGCTCCCATGCTGGGTTGAACATTAATCTAGTCATTTCTTATGCTTCATCATTGAGTCCTCGCCTTATCTCTTGCGTAGCGAAATTGGAATTCTTGTAACTCCATTGGAACGACCTTTGACTAAACCAGCAGTTTGTGTGTGTGTGAAATGCACGATTATATGATAATAATTTCCCATCTTTCTCAACTTCTTTCACATTGCCTCTATCGGTTTTAACAACACGGTTTGTCAGTTACGTGTATAACAAGTAAAGCTTTTTCTCTCTACTGTCAAGGATACTCTCTCTCTCTCTCTCTCTCTCTCTCTCTCTCTCTCTCTCTCTCTCTCTCTCTCACACACACACACACACACACACACACACACACACACACACACACATATATATATATATATATATATATATATATATATATATATTATATATGGTTATAGCTTAAACTTCAGTATAATAATGAGTTTTTCATAAGGATGATTACAGGTATATGAAATATGTACTCTTCATTGAGCAATCACAACAGTGTGAAACAAGGGTAAAGCATTTTGCGGTTTCATTCATGCTGGAGTAGAACAAGTATAAGGAAGTAAGAGGCTGAGTCTTTACTATTAGAGAATAACGAAGAGGAAGTAAGAGGCAAACAGTCTTCAACCTTGTTGGGAAAATACGAAGATGAGAGAGAGAGAGGAGAGAGAGAGAGAGAGAGAGAGAGAGAGAGAGAGAGAGAGAGAGAAGAAATTCCATCCCTTTCGTAGTGAACCAAACAAAAGCAGAGTTAATCTATTACACAGACATACGGCGACATGAAATCTTAATTAATCCTAACGTAGTCGCTTCTGGAGAGATTTATGGGGTGGTGTGCAGGGCTCTAAATCTCTAGAGGGCGGAACGTGAGGGGGAAAAATCTGAAATATGACTGCGCGGGGGAGTGAAGAGATCTCGGAGGTGGGGACCGACGCGGATATTTACGAATATGAATTTACAGCCAGCTAAGCATGAATGCATAATGCTCGCGGTTACACACTTCTACGTGCTCGCTCCCCAGCCCTTCTCTGTCCGACCGCTTAATGAGATTTGTTTTGCCGCCAAATTCCTGGACTTTTCCGGAATTTCCTTTCTCCCGCGATATTTTTCCTTTTTTTCATAATCATTCAGTTTTCTCTTAGTGGAGCATTGTGATGCTCCGCCTCTTCTTTGTAATGTGAATGCTTAATTTCATTATGCAAACGAAGTTGTCAAACTTGTGTATATATCGAAGTATTCCATTTTTTAAGAAAGGGGTTTGACAAAATTTTTTATATTTTTTGTAGATAGAAACTATATATATATATATATATATAGATATATATATATATATATATATATATATATTAGTCAAATGTGAGCGTTCTTGCTATCATCACCATTCTCATAGTTATTGTAACTGATTTTAGTGTTTACAGATGCAAATTTGTCACTGTAATAAACAATAAATATGGCGATGGCGATGATAGCAAGAACATTCACATTTAACTAAACGATCCAATAGAACAATTCAGTAATGGTTGTAATGAACTTAATAAATATAGTAAAAAAATATTAACGTTTGATATCTACAAGAAAAATGTACATTTTGTTATCAGTGTCCCTCTAAAGCAAAAAAAAAAAAAAAAGAAATGGAATCTTCATGATGCATATAATCTTGATTAAGTTTGACTTCATTTACTCAATATAATTAAACGTTAACGTTACACCGAACTCTTGTCCGAGCCTCACAATGGTCCACTCGGGGAAAGCTGAATAATTATGAAAATAGACAAATATCAAGTGAGAAAGAAAATTCCTAAAAAGAATAGAAATTTGCCAGCAAATCTTATCATACTTTTAATTGAAGCTTTTGTCCACGAACAACACCTCTTTACATGCAGTCTCGCTAACGTGAATATTTTTCCCACTACCCATGCTTGTATAATCAAAGTCTATACTTGAAACAATACTCTTTTTCAACCACAGAATTTCGTGAAAAACATTTTTTGTGTAAGCCATTGTATTCAAATGGCAACCATCCCATTCTTATGTTAAACACACCTTAATTATTGTCTCCTCCGAGCAAGATCCGGGTTTCTTATAATATATTTAAAGTTTTAGGATTGATCATAGATGTATGCCACATGAGAAATTCTTATTTAGCAATGCCATTAATTTTTTTCCTAAACGCCGTAATCAATAATTTCTTATTATTACATCTGTGATTTCGTGAAGTATTGTAATTATAAAAGTAAGTTACTGAGTGTGGTTATTTTTTTATGCTTTTGTTGATAACAAGGCACTCAGTTGCTTAGCGGAGAATGTCTGAATAGTTAAAACTTGTCAGTTGACAAGATTAATTTCAGATATGTTTTTCTTAGTTGGATATCTCTGAGAAAAAGACAAAGTTTTCTGCATGGTTCAACTCACTTCCCGAAATGTCAAGTTCTTATGCTGATGTAATATTTATTTATTTTTTTACCAACTTTTGTAAACCCTTTTGTAATTAGCACGACCATTATGTTTCTCTTCTTTGCCTGCTGGAAAAATTTTTCAGCCGGTTTTATATTCTCCCCTTCAATTTTGGTTCCTCTTATTTGAACAGTGGCCTGGCCAGCAGAAAATGGAAGCTTAGGATAAAAACAGGTTGACCAGCATCCTGCCCGAAATAGTCTACCTCGGTATGACACTCAACTTTTTACAGTTTCCTGTCACAGTTAATTGTCTTTCTTTTAGCCTCTCTCATCTGCAACGACGAGGCTGATTAAACTTTGCGGATTTGCGCTTTTTCTTTTACTCCATCAGGTAATTGGAAATGAAATCATATTACGCACATCATTCCGTGTACTTGAGGAAGGATTGTTGGACTGGATTCCCGGGAAGGGGAAAAATGTCTTTGTGTTTGTGATTTTGAACATAAAATTACACAAGAATATTTGCATAATAAATAGCGTTTACCTCAATAGCTACTTATAAATTGCATTGACATTTTCTGTAATGAATTTTGCGGGAATTTAGTTCGAGTATTAATAAATTTCTTTTTTCTGTCGGTCTCTTTGTTTGTTATGCACGACCAAACTATGAAAGCTAGGGCTGTCAGATTTTTTTTTTTTTTTTTTCCACCTAAACTCCCCGCCCCCTCATTTTTTACAACTTTCGGAGTTGGCATTTATGCACAAGTGTTTTTAGAGGTACAAACAGGCTCTCCACAATATGAGGGCCGCCGCCATAAGGTAGTCAGTAGGAGGGGGGGGGGGGCAAACTCCCCCTTGGGAATGGGGCCCCAAGAGTTCCCCACAATATTACGTAGGGGCACGAGGCCTACTCCCTTTCGACTTACCGACCAAGGGAGAAGGGGTCGTAACCTACCTACCCCGACCTTGATGGCAGGGGGCACAGCCCCCTCTTTGGGGATTAGAGCCCAAATGGTGAAAGATGGGCCTACTGCATTCAAATTTGGTACCCATGAGTTAACTTAAATACTACAAATGCTTTTAACATCAATATCAGAGTTTAACTCTTGGCTAAGTTTTATCAAGGGCCGTTTAATGGAGGCCTCCTGATGAAAACCTTTCCCGAGCAACCTGTCGCAATATGTATGCACCTGCCGTGAAACCGCAGTAGCATTGGCTGTATAAAGATGTAGTACGTCCAGGTCATTTAGAAGTGAATGTGCGTTCGATAACACGTCCGAAGGACGGGTAGAGCTGCTGTATATCATATATATAGATATATATATATATATATATATATATATATATATATATATATATATATATATCTTTCTTAAAGATACATAGTAGTTTACTGTGTAGTTTACTTTGCTTTAGTTTTTCACCATTCTTGATTGCACAACGCGTGCTGTGCTGATGCAAGGTCTTGATAAGAATGCGCAATGGTTGATTTTAATAACAACGAAAATAACATAATGCGAAATTCCAACACAGCACAGAGTAAAATATCAGTTTCCAAAAATTTTAGTGAGGGTTTTCTTGCTTGGATGTCCTATTTTTTTCCTCGGTATGTATACATTCGAATTTTCTCTTTTTTTTTTTTTATGATTCCTCCGGCCGGTAGTCCAATTTTTTAATTCTTCAGACATGGTTTTGGTGAAGGCAGAACGTTGCCTCTGAAGACTACATTTGCGTAAAAAAATGTAACGTACAGACAGTATGAAGCTGCCGAAATATTGTCTTCCATATATAACACTTGCAACCAAAACATAGTGTATCTAGGAAAACTCCTCGAAAGGAAATTGCTCTCTTCGGGTAATAAATAAGTCCAAGGAAGATATCTGGGAGGCGAAAATGTACTGAAGAAAATACCTGGTTACGCGACAACTGCAGCCTGTGTCCACAACTCCATCTTTTATGGATCAATGGGAATACACAAATATCAGCTCGGAGTTCTGCGAAACACAGTTTTGCTTTTTCTCTACTTCTCGCGTCTTTATTCGGTTCACACCTTTTTTCTTATTTGAGGAGTCCAGCAGTTTTCGAAAACTGCTTCTGTTTCAAATGTGAGTATGAATGAATGTTCCGATTGTGGTGGAATGTAACTTGTGTGCATTAACCAACTCTAAGAGTTGCAGCATGGTATGGTGACTAGTAACAAATTCAACACTGAAGAAATAGAAATGAAATGTAATACAAGAGAAAAAAAACCTCAGTCTAGGCTCATTAGGTATCGTAGGGCTGATACATCGCTGGGGTATTACTTCATTCGAACACAACTATTTTTTTTCATTTGTTGCATGGTTATAGCAAAGTCGTTAGGCTGCTCAGGAAAACGGATTTGATACATTTTTTTTACTGAAAAATATATCTTGAATTAAAACAACGAGAAAATTGTTATGCAGGATATACATTTAAAGTATTGATATATGAATGAAATATACTTTCTTATATCTAATATGATGTACATATTGCTGCACACAACGGGAAAACAAAGAAAATTTGCTTCATTTCATTAATGGTAATAAGTACTGGAGGTACTTTTGTGTTTATACTTTTATCTTTCGTTTAATTCAGACTATATATATATATATATATATATATATATATATATGTGTGTGTGTGTGTGTGTGTGTGTGTACATATGTATATATATATATCTATATATATATGTATATACATATGTGTATATATATATGTGTGTATATATATATATATATATATATATATATATATATATGATGTGTGTGTGTGTGTGTGTGTGTATGTGTGTGTGTGTGTGTGTGTGTGTGTGTGAAGTAATAATAGTCCACACTTATGTAAAAATGTGTATTAAAAATACATAAAAGACGGGAGCTTTCGTCTACTTGATCAGTAGACCTGATTTTTCCTTTTCAAAAAATATATACAAAAAAGTTACGAAGGACAGGCAGGACTCTGGAACCGTCCCCAAGGGAGATAACAACCAAAACAAACTATCTCCATCATGTTATTCCCTCGTTCAAATGTCTGGCCAAAAGACGAGCCGATCGTCGTGGTTGAACTACCTCCTCTGTGTGTTCGGCTGTTCCCTCATCAAATCTTCTCGCATCGTAACTTTTTTGTATATATTTTTTGAAAAGGAAAAATCAGGTCTACTGATCAAGTAGACGAAAGCTCCCGTATTTTATGTATTTTTTAATACACATTTTTACATAAGTGTGGACTATTATTACTTCAGATATTCCAGTCACGTTATGGTGATTTTTTGAGATATATATATATATATATATATATATATATATATATATATATATGTATATGTATATTATATACATATACATATATATATATATATATATATATATATATATATATATAATATAATATATATATATATATATATATATATATATATATATATATATATGAGTGTTTGTGGTTCTGTGTCAGCATGCTTGTTTATTGGTTTGTTTACATGATCCTATTATGCCTGTGAATATTCAATATTGAAGAAGTTAAGAACACTGACGTAGTCCTTCAGAAAGGTATTTAGCTTTTTTCGTCTGCTCCTGTGGGCTACATGAGGGGAATAGGAAAATAAGAAAACAATTCTTATATTAAGCATTCTTTATCCTCTCTCATTTCTGCCCGTGCCAATAAATCATAGGAGAACTATAGAAAATTATATATATGAACATATGTGTGTCCATTTAGCATTTTGCTTGTGAATATATATATATATATATATATATATATATATATATATATATATATATATATATATATATATATATATATACATACATATACATGCATCAATAATATTCACATAAATGTGTGTATGTGTGTTTGTAAGTATAATGGATATTAACAATGCACTAATCTAATTTTTATATGAAAGGTCTTTGTTGGAAAGGAAGTCTATTCATTTGTACGTTACCGAAAATCTAATGAGCAAAATATCCTTAACCTAGACTTGGAAGCGTACATTTTGAAAAAGGTCTTCTTTAAGGCTTCCTGTTCTTCAGAGACCTCCTTTGAAAGGCATTTTACTCCTCTACCTTAATAGTCGAAGCTATAATGAATATAGGAGCCTGGAAGTTTTATATTAAAGCTGATACCGTGGAATGTAGGGGTGGAAATCCCCATCGAAGTCTTAGAGAGAGAGAGAGTTATTGTGAAGCTCACCACCGAATAGAAAAAGAAAAAAAGACCAGAGTGACAGAATCGCCGCTAAGTAGGAGAGGAACGTCAAAAGCAGCGCAAGTAGGGAGCGGCGAGTTGACAAAATAGGCGTAATCAATGTTGTTTTGTTCCTTCGGGACCCTTCTGCTTTAAGAAGGGCGAGTTTTTTTTTTTTTTTTTTTAATTATTGTATTCACAACAGTGCTCACTGTGTCAAGATTGGTCCATATTCTCTCATTCTAATACACGCGCATGCGCGCACGCACCGCCTCCTAAGCGCGTTTTGGAAAGAGACAGACAGACAGAGAGGGTGGGTGGGTTGGACAAGGAAAGGAATGTGTATGATAATGTGATGGACTCGGTATTTTGATGAGGAAAAATATCGGGCAAATGACGTCGCCTTCCATTATAGAGATCAGGATTCGGTATCGCTGTAAAACCTCCGGACTAATTAGCACATTTTATCGACTTTAGAGACCCTTCTACTCTTTTGGCAACGTTTCTTCACATCTGATCATTATCGGATTTTAGGGGATAATTATTATCCTCTGCACCCCTACCCACCCGCCCCGCCCAAGATTTTTTTTTTTTTTTCTCTCTCCAGTTACAGTCCGAGGCTGCCATAACAGGTCATGGCATTCTGGGGAAATGAAGCAGCTTAACCAAAGACGACTTTTTCGTATTTTCGATGTCGTGGGATACGGATATTTTCGGGCAGGGTATCTTACTCGGTAACATATTTCATTTCACGTCTTACGTAATGATACGATTACCGTACGCATAATCAGCCTAGAGTGAAATACTGCTGTAAGAGTTATGTTCAAAGATCCTCTATATACTGCTAGTGTATCTGTATGAATGTATATATATATACTTATGTATATGAAAATAAAATATATATATATTTATATATATATGTGTGTGTGTGTGTGTGTGTGTGTGTGTGTGTGTGTGTGTGTGCGTTTGTGTGTCCTTGTGTATGAATTTGTCATTTTATCGACATATCACATCCAGCGTTACTTAGTTGAGCACTTTTTTTTTTTTTTTTTTTACTGCGTATGAAATCGGAAATTAAACTATTTTTTGCTTTGATCGAAAAATCGTTTGATATATAAGGTACTTAAAATCAATTAATAACTAATCGCTATCTCGTTAACAGAGATTGGAGAGCAACATGTGCGAAGATATACTACACTAGCATATTGGAATAAATATTTATATATATAGATATATGTAATATATATATATATATATATATATATATATATATATATATATATATGATTTATGGTCGATATAAGAACCAAACAAATTTTAATAAGCAAACATACTTCGGCCAATAGAAATCGTCCCCCAGGACGAAGGACGAAGTGAATTTGCCGGAATATAGTGTACTGAAGTTGGTATGTTTGTCCTAAGACTTTTTTTCATGAAAATATTGCCATGTTAGATTACCTTAAGGAAGGAGATACGCACACTTATATACACGTACACGTACACACACACACCACACACACACACACACACACACCCCCCCCCACTATATATATATATATATATATATATATATATATAGTATAACCACACGTGCGCGCGCACACACACACGCGCACACACACACACACACACACACACACACATATATATATATATATATATATATATATATATATATATATATATATATAATTTCTTCTAGGAATTTGCTTCGTCTTCTTCGATGAAATTTAGTTGTTAAAAGATTTTCCATGGCGGCGCTTATTTGGGAGGTAATGGGACCTGTCCTTAACTCTTAAAAGCTTTATAATGGTTCCAGGAACATTTCTTTCAAGACCACCCGTAATGCCTCCTCCACTTCCATTTCTTTGTTTCCTTCCCTTATTCTGCGCCCGAGTGATTCATGTGTCTCAAGTTATTCGTTTTATTCGTCCTTTCAGCCGTGTGTTTGGAGTCAAAAGTAAATATTCTATTCATCACAAACACAATGCAGTGAATTAATATATATATATATATATATACATATATATATATATACATATATATATATATATATATATATATATATTATTAACATTATATATATACTTATATATATTTAGCCAAGGCTACAGGAAAAAAAAATAAAAGCTCAAGAATGTTTTGAAATAACACGAAAGTGCACTGTACTTCTTTTATTTTTCCTGTGGCCTTGGCTAAATATATTTTTAGTGACAAGTATATATATATATATATATATATATATATATATATATAACACAATTTGTCTATATATATATATATATATATATATATATATAGATATATATATATATATATCAGTTATTAGTACTCGTAGTTCAGGGCTTTGATATTTAGACTCCCACTGGTCGTCTGTTGACCTAAGCGGTTGATTTAAGTGTCAGCTAGTTTATTCGCCAGTGGTGAGTCTCAGTCAAGAGGGGCTATAGACATTAGGTTGGTATTATCTTAGTACCTTATAATCTAAAATTTAATAGCTTCTGCAGCTGAACCCCTAATCACTTTTCAGCGCATTTCCTCATGGGTATGGGTATTTGTGTGGCAAACGCTGTTGACAAGATGGTTTGAAGGAAATCCAACTCGACCTGACATTTGTGAGCGAAGCTTGAGTTATGTGCAAATCCTTTGCTCGTGTGAACGATCAGCAAACATCAAACCTCAGTAGCTATTCAGATCTTGACTTGGAATCACCATCTATATTTCTCGTCTCATGTATGAATATTGAGGAATATAAAGTAAAGAGGAAGGAGAGGGAATTTTTGTTGGAAATTATCCTCAAATAAGAGAGCATACAGCTTTGTGGAAAGCTGAATCTACTTTTTAGTATATATTTATGGAACTTGAACCTTGCTGCTCACGGGAAGACGTTGTGAAAAAAAATAAGATGCCTCGCGTTTTTGAGATGATCAAAGATAAAGTGCTGGCGGCAATAAAGGCTGAAAACTTTTAGTCCTTAAGTGCCCTGTCCGTTGCTAAAAAAAACGCTAAGGGGTACTGAGCCTTTCACGAGGAGAAATAGCCTTTCTCCATTATGTGTCCTTGTACTTAATAAAAGGAGTAACTAGCCTCAGTCGATCTAAATTTGTTGCCTCGTCCAATTACCCCAGTCCTCTCAAACCAACAAGCAAGTTGACATGAGAAAAATGGTCTATTTTTAACCAATCTTTTTTTCACTTAGATCTTTTTTCTGTTCCCAGTTCCACCGATAAACCACTGGTGATAACGGTGTCTTGATCCAGAGGCATTTTTACTTCACAATGGTGCTGAGGTTGGATGTAGATTTGGTTTGACGTTGTGACACCTCTTCAAACTTATTTATAAACAACTTGGGCAGCCTGGTTGGACAAACCGTTTGACCGTGTAAGTGCACCTTAAGACAAAGCTTTCGCTTGCCAAAGTATCGCTTTGGTTCCCGAAAGACTCCTTGAGAAGTTACTACCTGCTTGGGGAAAAATTGCGGATCTTATTTTAGTAAGGGATGATAGGCGTTTTTTTTCGTAACTTTAGTCCTTGCATATTTGTCTTTGGGCTTTTGCCCATTCTTCGTTACTGATTTCAGCCAGTGAATTTCAGTTTGCCATTGAAGAGTAATGTTAGGACGGGTTTCGTCAGGCTTTTTATTATATACTTTTCAAGGTGAACTAAATTTTAATTTGAGTGCTGACTTAGAAATGTGCTCTATCTGTCACGCTGATCTATCACGCTGTACAGTGTGAAGGTTGCTTGGGACTAGTTTTCCAGTCCACTATAAATTTTACTGAAGAATGGAGTAGGGTGTTGTACGTAGAAAGTGATCCCTACTTGTATATTATAGATGGGAACTAGCTGCGTTTCTTCGCTCACTTTTCAAAGTGAAACAGCAGATCGACATTCTCCATCTATTGCGTGATTTGCATAACTTATTTTCTTCTTTTGTAACTATATTTTTTCCAGTTTCTTTCAACGCCCTTTGGTTACATATGTTTTAACTTTGATAATCTTGTCAGCATTTTTTTTAATGCCCAGAGCAAACACCAAATAGTTTGTAATTTTTAGGAGACCGTAGACGATAAAGTAATCCTTTTCGCGGAACTAGTTTCACGCTTTCCTTTAGAATAATTGTTTATTGGTCTCTGTTGACCCCCCTTTAGGAAATGTGTTTAACGGCCATATCCCTGATTTTCTTAGTCTGAGATACTAAATACTAGTTCAACCTTTCACCTGCAAATTGACTGGTGCTTGTTCGTTAAAGGGTTCCCTACACTATCTTATAACTATAAAAAGTGGCTTGTTTCAGAATTACCACGTGTAAATGTCTCATGACGGGCATCAATAACATCGTATTTGTTATTTTTGCAAGATATTACTTTTGTATCCCGCAGTGCAGCGGGTACCTCCCTTTCATAAAAGTAAAATGCAAACAAAATTAACTGATACAGTATTACTTCTCGTAAATTAGCATATAGGCCCTTAGCTGCCAGGGTATAGCACAGCTGACTAACTACCTGGTGCCTAATTCACAGCCCCAACCAACAGTTGTGTTCCCTTCATGATATTTATACTGTATTCATGAAAAGATATTAAACTAAAACTTTTTAAATTTCTGAAGTGAGAGCCGCAAAGAAATTCAGTGAGAATACGTTTTATCTTATACATTAATCTTTTGACTTGAAACAGTCCTCTTTGCAAGACTAGGTTGGTCGATATTCCGCACCACCCGAGTTGACCTTTCAATCGACGGGAAAGGCATTAATGAACCTCAGCTTACCCACTCGAGTTTTATGTCACTTTCTGAATAGGATTTTTACCTTAGCTCATCCATGTGAAAGATAAACAGGTCGATCAATTTGACTACCCATGTTATGCACCTGCCGTGTGGAAAATGGTTCGTGGGAGAGAGAGAATATGTGGGTGTGTGTGTTTTTTTTTTTTTTTCTTTTTCGTTCTTATCTGGCTATATCCATCCGATCAGTGTTGGACGCTAATTCACATTATATAGGAAAGGTAATTTTGTGGAATTGATAACCATTTCATGGTTTTCTTGAGGATTGTGAACGTGAATTTGTGAGCAAATTTGATTGTAAATCCAACTGATTATATGAATCGTTGTATGCATTTATTGAAAATAAGAAATGGTTTCTATAAAAGAGACGGTTGTAATTTTGGTTATTTCCAAATATATTTTAAAACAACGATAACAGTCACACTTCTTATATATACCATATTTGAATGCAAATCCATTTTTTCCCTTGTAGAAAGAAAACGCATCGTAGCTTATCAAGTAAATTCATGTAAATGAATGTTGTGACATTTTCAATTAGCTATGGTTTTATTGATGTTACAATTATGCGTAAGGTATGGAATATTATATGCTAACATTAATCAGTATTACGTAATACAGGATTCACATAATTGCTCTCATAGAAGAATAGATTTAGATTGAAACGTTTTCACACAGATGTACTAATAATTGCACATTTCATAGTATCCGGCATTAGATAAAGCCGTAGATAGCGACGCTATAAAGTCAAATAACGTACGTAGCATACTATTTCACTTTTACTCCTTTTCTCTCACCTTTTAAAATGAACTAATCCACATAAGAGTTAAACATATAATTTCATACATTAAAAAGCTTGAATTTAAAAAAGAAGACTTTGATTGGTCATCTCAGCAAAGAGAGAGAGAGAGAGAGAGAGAGAGAGAGAGAGAGAGAGAGAGAGAGAGAGAGAGAGAGAGAGAGAGAGAGAGAGAGAGAGGGTGGAATTCACCATGGGACTAAAATGCTATCAGTCACCGTCAGGAGAAGCTCTCACTCTCAGCATCTCACCTCCAAAACTTATCTCCATCACGGGGGAATTTGTCTCCCTTTAGTCTGGCTGAGGAATTTGTCTCCATCTCACAGGGGTTTGGACGTGAGGGCTTTAGTTAGAGAATGTGACCACAGCATTCAACATAACCGCCTTTGAACAGTAGCAGGAGGCTCTGCTTCCAAAATGACGGTTCTTTTCTGAAATGAAGGATATAAAAGTGAAGGTCATCAGAATTTGAAATTTTCTCTCTCTCTCTCTCTCTCTCTCTCTCTCTCTCTCTCTCTCTCTCTCTCAGGGAGGGATAGGTCTTAAGGGTGTTCGCCTTTCCTTCTAGTCCTTATCCTCTTATCACAGCCATGAAACATCTTTCGTATATACCACCATTATCGTACACGTAGATGTTTGGCTCTAGGCCTAAGGTAGCTGCTTCTCATATCGCTCGAGTGTAGTATGCTCTACTAATAGGGACTATTTTCGTAGCAAAAAGTATACAACCATCGACACAAAAAAATTCATAAGCTTTTCACTTTTCCACGCACACATTATATATTATATATCTTATATAATATATATATATATATATTATATCATATATTATAT
Organism: Macrobrachium nipponense; assembly: GCF_015104395.2. Lineage (NCBI taxonomy): Eukaryota > Metazoa > Arthropoda > Malacostraca > Decapoda > Palaemonidae > Macrobrachium > Macrobrachium nipponense. Next base: position 92,396,597 of record NC_061109.1, on the reverse strand, counting down.
ATATATGTGTGTGTGTGTGTGTGGTGGTGTGTGTGTGTGTGTGTGTGTGGTGTGTGTGTGTGTGGAAAGTAAAGCAGGTTTCGATCCATTGCTTGGTTTAACAACATCGATAGCCAATATCTCTAAACCAAGAAACGGTTCGAATCCTGCCTGTGAAATTCCACAGTGAAATTAAGCATCTATCAGCTTAATTTCACTGTGGTGTTAGTTATTCCCTGTGTATAGTGAATTGGATATAAAATTATAATAGTAGCTAATATTTATGGGTAAAAGAAGTCACCCGCGGAAATCAGTCTTATCTTTTTTTTTAAACATATTTTTTATTTAATTCATGTCTGATAATATTGATTTCGTTATTCGCGGAACCACTACTTTAAATTATTCCACCAGCCAGTACTTAGGTTAGTCGCAATATTCACTTGCATCGATTCTTCATCTAGTAAAGCAGATAATTAGGTTCACGTGCCTATTATTCTGATTTATGATGAGGGCAAGTATTTCTCCGGTGCTTAGCTAGAAGGTCTCCCTATGAATGACTGTTATCATCTCTCTTCTACCTCGTGTCCTCTCATATCTCTTGTGCGGTTGCCTCTGTATCTCTCCTTTATAAATCATCTCAGACGTTCCTCCTGAGAACTTACAAAGTGCTTGCCACTCCATCTCTTCCAGGCACTCGACGGAAAGTATTCGCCCCAAAAATAAGTCATCTTCTTAAAAGGAGTGAGTGTCTGCCTGCTCTTGCCTCTCCGACTTTCAGGGAACTCTTCTTCGCCCGTTCCCTTCTTTCGTGGATTCTACTCTATCCATTTCTGATCCATAATTTCTCATCTTATTCACATGCATGTAAGCAGGTAGGCATATATATATATATATATATATATATATATATATATATATATATATATATATATATAAATTTTTCTTTTCCTGGTTTCATTTTTTGTCGCCATACCCTCTTCTTTAAGGGGGGTGGCACTAAGAGGTAACTTGAGCCTTCCGGTCAGTAACAAAACTTTTGTATCATAGCTACATATTATATTCTCTTTCTTTCAACATGCGTCTACTCACACATTACAGTGAATTACAGAAGCAGAAACCTAGTAGGCGATAAGACTACCGATCACACCACGAAGTTCATTTATATATATATATATATATATATATATATATATATATATATATATATATATATATATATATCTACATACTATTATACTTCCAATAACACAAATTCGTTGTGTGCAAAGTTACTACTTTCACAGAGGATGGTTCAAAAGACGACAACCCTTATTTCCTTTTTTTCAGAGGCGCATCTGCTTCCATCTTCAAGAAGCAGACGAGCCGCAGAAAGCATGGAAACGAAGAATCTCCTCTTTTGAACCTTCTATTTTTGAGGTCCTCTTTGGAAGATCTATATATATATATATATATATATATATATATATATATATATTATATATATATATATATATATTACACAAAAAAGAGAGAGTACATACGAAAATACAGGCTGCTGGAAACATGGAAACAAAGTATTTGCATATTTTATGTGCAAATGCTTAAATGCTTGGCTTCCAAATGGCTGTATGTTCTTATGTACTCTCTTACTAGCATAGCATGTACGTATATGTTGAATTTCTACCACTTTGTATCAGTCCTTTGAAAATGGTTTAGCAGTGAAGGCGACACTGGACAGAATTTACATATATGCCCTATGGTGTATGATACATGTAAATATATATGTTTGTGTATATATGTGTTTTTATGGGCTCCTTTTATTAGATGGAATTCTGTTGTAACAGAACATTTTTACCAGTACATATCTATATATATATATATATATATATATATATATATATATATATATATATTTTTTGTGTGTGTGTGTGGTGTGTGTGTGTGTGTGTGTTGTGTGTTAGGAATGAAGCAGAAGTCTATTAGCTAGGAAAATCTACTGGTAGAGTTATGGTAAATGGAGGCGAAGAGAAGGTAGAAGTGTGGTAGAAACAAATTGCAGTCATAGCAATTTGAAAAATGAGACAAAGCACATCCAGTACTTCGCCAAAGCAAGAATATGATGACTCCAGTGGAAAATCTGAACTTTGACACCTCAAGTGGGTGGCTACTGTAGATTAGAACAACCAATAAGATTCACATAGGGGTGGCACCGGAAGTGAGGAAAGCCACTCAAGAAGAAGTAAGGTGTATCCTAGTAGAAATTAAGGAGTTCAAATGGAGAGCATAGGTTCAGACTTCTCTTGAAATCTCAGAGAAGATCAGTTAAGAATGAATCACTGGACGGAAAGGTTGTGTCGGTGAATTCTCTGTACCCTGTGAATTTTGTGTAGAGTACTTACAGGGAATTGTGTGTTTTATAATAATAAGTAAGATAAACTAAGTGGTGTTCAACTTCCCCAGAGTCCATCCACGTACCCAAGCTATTACTCCTGAGAGACTGGGTAATTAATCTGATTTCAGAATCTACAGAAGTCCAGTGTAAGTAATCTACAATATAAGTTCCTAAGAAAAGAAAAACTCAACCAAAAGCAATATAGATGACGGTTATCCCATATAACAATGAACAACCTTAACAAATACAACCAAGGCTGCCGAAGAAACGACTGACTAATAATAAAGAGAAGAGAAAGAGAAGAAAAAGAACATTCGCACACACACACACACACACACACATATATATATATATATATATAATATATATATATATATATATATATATATATATATATATATATATATATATATATATATGAGTGAAAACAACAGGATAGGTATCAATGCGTTTTTGCCAGATGATTTGCATAGAGCGCTGCGCTTCTGTTTGTTTGTTTTTTTGTAGACCTGAAAAATGCAGGTTTCCTGTAAGTTTCTTTTTCATGAAGTGCCACCACTCTTTTTTACATTGCAATTTTAAGCCTGTTGCAATTAACTTCCCGGGAATTTCTTTGCAAAACTTTGCAAAATAAAAACAAGCCAGATCTAATCAACCATTTTTCAGGTGGTACTGCCTAAGGTTTGCACACTAAGAAGTCTAAAATGAATTTGCTTTGAATGTGTCATTTTTCCCTGTACTTTTTATGCTGATTTTTATCTCTTTAGATTTCGTGTCGATAGTTTCTTTGATGATTTATGATAATAGCGATCGCTTGCATGCTAACCATGAAATGTTTTTCCGTTCGGTATTTGCATTCCCAGCGGTCGTTCATTGCGATTCATTGGTTTGAATTAATCATTCTTTTCATCGAGTTATCATGTGGAATGAAACGCAGGCTTCCTGTGTCTTGCCATTTCATTATGAATTATTTAATCATTATGTTATCCGTTTATTTATTTATTCACCTCTTTGCCATTACATTGAACCAGATGACTAAATATCGTTTTGCAGGTTAATAAAAAAAATAGGTGCATGATTTTTTACTCTAAAAGTGGAAGTGGGTATGTTGCTCGATGCGTGACTGGAGTTGAGCTTCTAGCTATTAAATGAATATTTTCCTTTTTATATTTGTTAAATAAAATGCGACGATGCATTACTTCGTTTCTATGGTATGCTTAGAGAAATTCATGACTAATACAACTGTAATTCAAAATGAATATATCTGAACAACGAACGACAACAGAGACTATTTTCGCAGAGATAAGTGAGTTTGTTTCCGGCTCACATTCTTGTTTTCGAAATGCAAGGTCTACTGCGAAGTTTTTGTCACTAGTGATGTATCTGACTGATCTGACAAGGAATGACCCTGGATCTTTTGACCTGATTTGTCGGGTCTTTCCTGAATCCATGCGTTGCCGTCGGTATGTTTCCCTTTATAAAGAAAGCTTAGTTCGCCAGGGACTCTTCATCGTCAGGTGGATAAGCAATTTCTGCGGCTTCACCTTTTGACGCCAGAGATTTCTGTCCATTTTTCCTTTCCTTCCAACGTCTTGTCTGTGGTGAATCCTTTGCTTTCCTTCCTTTATAGAACAACATTGCTCACGACAACATGTACATGAAAGGCATGGACCTACAGCAGCATATTCAATAATTCCTTGATGGATTTGAATTAAAAAATAGAAAAGATTTTTGTTCTCATCTTGCTTTGATACGACTAACTGAATTAGATTGTCAGATCTATTTGAGAAAAACAATAGTTCTCTCTCTCTCTCTCTCTCTCTCTCTCTCTCTCTCTCTCTCTCTCTCTCTCTCTCTCTCTCTCTCTCTCTCTCTGTGTATGTATATATATATATTATATATATATATATATACACAGAAAAAAAAAGAAACTTACATATATATATAAATATATATATATATATATATATATATATCGCCACACCTTTTTACGAGATACATTTATCACTACAAGGCTATATTCGAGTGGGAGGTACACAAAGGAGCTTCTGCCTCCCTTGGCAGGATTCGAAACAGCTCACAAGGCTCCAGCTAGTGAAAGCTCTAACACATCATGCTTAGTTCAAAGTATTCTGTTAGTTATTAGGCTACTGTGGCAATAAAAATACTTATACACACATGTAAATACGTGTATAATATATATATTATATATATATATATATATATATATATACTATATATATATATATATATATATATATATATAGATGTGTGTGAGTGAGTTTGTTTGTTTGTTTAACAAACAAATCACGTGTTCATGTGGTCGTAATCACACATACGTAATCAGCTTTAGACTTCCCTGCTTGAAATGATAATATTTTTGCTTGATAGATTTATTAATTTGAATATTCCAGTGTGAATTGTTGTTTCACTTCGAGTTTTTCATGTAAAGACATATTGCATGCAAATACGAAACGTGTTTTCACATCAAAAACAGTCCATCGTTACTTTCAGGGCTTATGGAGCAACCGTTATATGTATTTAATGAAGTATTGGAGGGAATGATTAATTTCTGAAATGGATGATGAAGCGGAATTCGCTCAGACAGAGCTCCCAGTTGACCGGATATTGATCCCCAAAACGATTTACCAGCCGAGGCAGGCAAGCGGATTAAATGATATCAGTTATTACGGAGGCTAAGGGAAATGACGCAAGACAATAGAGGATAACGTCAGTACACTAGATTCCAAAAATTTTTTAGCAACATTTATTGATATTCGAGTGCTTTTGATTGGTTCATTTATTTTGTCCCTTTATCTGTACAGATTCGTATTCCCCCGACACATGCCTCATAAAGTGATTAATTTTCACGGTTGTTTAAAGCTTTGTGAAGCAGTGCACTTAACGGCTTAATAATTGTTTAGTTTATAAGGCGAGAATGAAGTATGCCTGCTACAATATAATATGATATAATATATATATATATATATATATATATATATATATATATATATATATATATATGTAGATATATATGATATATATATATATATATATATATATAGTATATGTATATTTGTATGATGTTTGTGTATGTTCCAGCATAACTCTGAAACGCACCGAGCAACTTCAACCAAACTTGGTATACATATGAATCGCCATCTGAAAAAGAATATTTTTTGGGGTAAGACACCACTGGCAGCAAAGGGATGCTGGGGTGTGGGAAGGGGGTGACAGATATTAGTGTTTTTTTTTCATGGTATTCAAGGTCGATGAGATGAATAATGACACTCTTGATGCCCTTCAAGTCAAAGTTCAGCCCCGATAGGAAGGCGGGGTGTGAGAAGGGGTGAAAAATAAAAAAGTAAAAAAAAAAAAACAGATATTAGTGTCTAATCCATAGTTTTCGAGTTTGCAGAGGTGAATAAAGACACTCTCGATGCCCTTTACCTACCAAGTTTACCTCTGATAGGAATGAGGGGCTGAGAAGTGGTGAAATATAAAATGTAAAAAATGGTGGCCAATGTAACTGCAGCAAATATCTCAACAGGAAAGCTGCAGATTGAGAGAGAGAGAGAGAGAGTAGATGGGGTGTTGCGGGAAGAGAGAGAGAGAGAGAGAGAGAGAGAGAGAGAGAGAGAGAGAGAGAGAGACCTTACCTTACCTTACCTTACAGACCTTACATCTTGTTCGGGTTGCCCCAGGTCCCTCAGTGTGAGGCACCTCTAATGTCTACCAGGGAGTTGCTAGTACTTCTTCCGTTATATTTTGCATCTTCCAATCTTGGATGGTCTGGGATGCAGCTTAGATATTTGTCGAGCTTATTCTTAAACACATCTACCCTCACTCCTGATATATTCCTCAGATGAGCTGGCAACGCATTGAATAGACGCTGCATTATCGATGCTGGTGCGTAGTGGATTAATGTCCTGTGTGCTTTCCTTATTTTTCCTGGTATAGTTTTGGGCACTATTAATCTACCTCTTGCTTGCTCTTTCTGATATTTTTAGCTCCATGATGTTTTCGGCTATTCCTTCTATCTGTTTCCATGCCTGAATTATCATGTAAAATTCTCTTCTCCTTTCTAGACTATATAATTTAAAGGATAGTAGTCTTTCCCAGTAGTCAAGGTCCTTAACTTCTTCTATTCTAGCTGTAAAGGACCTTTGTACACTCTCTATTTGTGCAATATCCTTTTGATAGTGTGGGTACCATATCATATTGCAATATTCAAGTGGACTACGAACATATGTTTTATAAAGCATAATCATGTGTTCAGCTTTTCTTGTTTTTAAGTGCCGTAACAACATTCCCATTTTTGCTTTACATTTTGCCAATAGAATTGCTATTTGATCATTGCATAACATGTTCCTATTCATCATCACACCAAGGTCTGTCTCCATAATTTATTGATTCAAATTTATCAGAGTTAAATACCATCCTATTTACCTCTGCCCTCTTTGTAGCGCATTCCTATCTTCATCACAAGTAATTTCTCTACTTATTCTTGTGTCATCGGCGAAACTACACACTACCGAGTCCTTAACATTACTGTCTATGTCTGCAATCATAATAACAAACAGTAATGCAGCTAACACCTACCTTGTGGCACACCGGATATTACCTTAGCTTCATCCGATTTCTCATCGTTTGCAATAACTATCTGTTTTCTGTTGTGTAAAAATTCTTTTAACCATCTTCCTACTTTATCCACTATATTATGTTTTCTGATTTTCTTCGCTAATATATTATGGTCTACCTTGTCAAAAGCTTTTGCAAAGTCTAGATAAACCACATCTGTTTCATTTCCGCTTTTCATATTTTTGTATATGTTCTCACGGTGGACTAACAGTTGGTTTTGTGTACTTTTTCCGGGTACGAAACCATGTTGTCTTATATTAAACAAATTATTTTTTATTAAATGTTTCATAATATTTTTCTTCATTACCCTTTCATACACTTTCATAATATGTGATGTTAGACTCACAGGCCTATAATTACTTGCCTCTAGTCTTGATCCACTTTTGAAAGTAGGGGTAGTATATGCTAATTTGTGCTCATCATAAATCTTGCCTGTATCTACACTTTGTCTTAATAATATTGCAAGTGGCTTTGCGATAGAATGAACTACTTTCTTTAACAAAATAGCAGGGACACCATCAGGCCCTGCAGCAGCTCCATTTTTAATTTCATTTATAGCCTGCACAATATCAGCTTCATTAATATCTATGTCTGCTAAAATATTCACTATTTTCGTCCCTTACTTCTATATCATTATCTCATTATCTATTCTAGGGGTGAATTCTCTCTTATAATCGTTCTGCCAGTATGTTGCAAATTTCTTTTTTTTCATTCGTAATCTCCCTTCAATCACAGGGCCTATTTCTATTCTTCTTTTATTCATCTTTTTCGCATGCGAGTATAATGGTTTGGGCTTTTGCTTGATATTTACTAGGGTTTTTTCTTCCAAGTCCCATTTTTCATTTTCTTTTGATTGTATAATCTTTTGTTCTGCATTTTCTATATATTTATCCACTATTTTCTCTAATATTTTATAAAATATCTCCGTATTTACCCTTATATCATCACTTACAAAAATGTTATCCGAATCTTTGTTTAATTCTTCATTTATTTCTGACCATTTTATATTTTTACTGTAGAAGTTGTATTTTCCATATCCTTCCCACTTTCTTGCTTATCTCTGTTTTCACTTGCTTTGGAATAGACTCTTAATTCTATGACATTATGGTCTGAAATACTCGCATTATAAACTATTATTTCTTTAACATAATTCACCTCGTTCCCAAATACTAGGTCTAAAGTATTTTCCTTTCTTGTTGGCAGGTGATTTATTTGTTGAATGTTGTATTCTAGTAGCATATTTAATAGCTTTTCGAATTGCCTCTTATCTTCTGCACTACTATTACTCTATTTTTTATATGTATAAATACAACCACAATCTCCTATTCATTCTTTCCAGTCTACGAAAGGAAAGTTAAAGTCTCCGGATAGGAGAATAGTCCAGTCCTTGTGATTTCTACATATATCATCCAATTTTTCTATTATTATGTCAAACTCTTTAGTATTAGGGGGTCTATATATTACTATGTTCATTAATTTTTCAGATTCAAATTCTACCGCTATTAGTTCACATTCTGAGTTACTATATTTCTCATATATTTTTCCTTGTTTTTTGTCTTTCCCATATATTGCGGTTCCCCCTTGATTCCTATTTTGTTCTATCTGATCTATAAGTTTGGAACCCTATTATTTGATCGTCATTCCCAGTCTCTTGGGAATACCAGGTTTCACTTATATTCATTATATCTATTTTCTTTTCCATTTGGGTTAGTTCCTCTAAGTACTCTAGTTTTCTTTTTGAGTTACTTGTAACTCAACCCTGCGCATTCATTACTATGATGGTTTGCGTGTTTTCTCTTCCATTTAATATGGGTAATAATAAGGATTTTCCCATGTATCTTTCCTGTTTTGGTATGTTGTTCTTTTCTTCATTTCCAGAAATTCTGATATTAAAAAATCCAACTTTACCACAATATTTGATCTTCCTTCATCATGATTATTCATTTTGTGTCTGAATCTGCAATTTTCTCTGTATCTGCAATATCCTCTTGCATCATAAATACAGTTCTTATCTCTTGAGCTGTATCTTGGAGCTGATGCTTGGAAATGTTTTGCTGACACTCCATATCGCGTTGCTGGCTTGCTTTTTTCCTTCACCTGATATTCTTTGTTTTTCTCTTTATTTGTTTCTTTCTTATTTTGGATTTTATTATTTGATCGATTATTTATTTGATTTTGATTCATGGCTACAGGGTGCATATATTTACATTTTTTGTCAAACTTACCTTACATCCTTTTCCTTCTTTTAGGTTTTTGCATATTTTTGGATGTAGATCTCTGCAATCATCCTCATAGCCTTCTAGGAGAGAGAGAGAGAGAGAGAGAGAGAGAGAGAGAGAGAGAGAGAGAGAGAGAATTTATTAATTTATTGGTTGTTATTCAGAGTTTTTCCGGGTAAGCGGCGGGGTGGTCAGCTAGTATATATTATGTGTGTGTGTGTGTATGCAGATATATACACCTTTACACAACTATTACTGTTTTGGATGAAAATAACCCAAGATATTCTCAAGGACAAAGTCAGCTACAAAGGTTTATTATTTTCCCCATTAATATCAACGGTGAACAGGTGGACTGACTAGAAATCATAGAGTCATAACTATAAAATGTATTGTAGTAAGTCTTATGAATAACATAAAGAGAGATTAAAGGCTATGAAAGAGTCTCGTCACGAGCAGCACGTACGGTGATGTAAAATCAATATCACCCTTACAAATCGCAAGGAAGACTCCATGAGGAAGAATGTTATTAGCATTATTATTATTTGCAGGAAGCAGACCTTCTTTGGTACATGTTTTGTTAAAAATAACGAAAGTTTTCAACGAATTAATTTTATACAGGGTCTTTTCAAAAGAACTATCAGAAAATTGAAGAGACCCTGTATAAGATTAATTCGTTAAAAACTGTCATTATTTTTAACAAAACATTATTATTATTATTATTATTATTATTATTATTATTATTATTATTATTATTATTATTATTATTATTATTATTATTATTATTATTATTTTGTTTTGTTTATCCAATTCGACTGGGTGGTATTTATAGTGTGGGGTTCCGGGTTGCATCCTGCCTCCTTAGGAGTCCATCACTCTTCTTATATGTGCGCCGTTTCTAGGATCACACACTTCTGCATGAGTCCTGGAGCTACTTTAGCCTCTAGTTTTTCCAGATTCCTTTTCAGGGATCTTAGGATCGTGCCTAGTGTTCCTTTCATTATAGGTTCAATTTCCACTTGCATATCCCATATCCTTCTTATTTCTATTTTCAGGTCTTGATACTTATCGATTTTTTCCCTTTCTTTCTCTTCAACTCTGGTGTCCCATGGTATTGCGACATCAATGAGTGATACTTTCTTCTTGATTTTATCTGGTCTATTTGCACGTATCACCCTATCTGTTCTGATACCATAGTCCCAGAGGAACTTTGCCTAATCGTCTATTATTACTGCAAGGTAGCTGCTGTTTCTTGCACAGCCTCCAGTGGAGGGCTTTTGCCACTGAATCATGCCTCTTTTTGTACTGGTTCTGTGCAAGTGCCGGACATTCGCTTGCTATGTGGTTTATGGTTTCATTTTTCGTATTGCACTTCATACATATGAGAGAGATGTTATTTCCATCTACCGTTCTTTGAACATATCTGGTTCTTAGGGCCTGATCTTGTGCCGCTGTTATCATTCCTTCAGTTTCCTTCTTGAGCTCTCCCCTCTGTAACCATTGCCATGTGTCATCGCTAGCCAGTTCTTTAGTCTCTCATGTATTGTCCGTGCATTGGTTTGTTTTGCCATTCCTCTGTTCTGTTTGTCATTCTCCTGTCTCTGTATATTTCTGGGTCTTCGTCTTCGTTTTGATCAGTCCTTCTTCCCATGCACTCTTGAGCCACTTGTCTTCACTGGTTTTCAGATATCGCCCCAGTGCTCTGTTCTCGATGTTGACGCAGTCCTCTATACTTAGTTGTCCTCTCCCTCCTTCCTTTCGTGTTATGTATAGTCTGTCCGTATTTGCTCTTGGGTGTAGTGCTTTGTGTATTGTCATATGTTTCCTAGTTTCTGGTCTATGTTGCGGAGTTCTGCCTTCGTCCATTCCACTATTCCTGCGCTGTATCTGATTACTGGTATTGCCAATGTGTTTATTGCTTTTATCAAATTTCCGGCGTCAAGTTTTGACTTGAGTATCGCCTTGAATCTCTGCATATATTCTTTCCTGATCGTGTCCTTCATCTCGTGGTGTTTTATATCCCCTCCTTCTATTATTCCTAGGTATTTGTATCCCGTCTCATCTTATTATTATTATTATTATTATTGTTATTATTTGTGACTGGTCGTCCTCGACAATATCAATAGTTCCCGCAGCAAATTCCTGAGATGTATGGTAGTAGTGCACCAGCCGCCGCCGCGGGCGCCCCAATCCTCCTCCTTTTTTTTTTTTTTTTTTTTTTTTTTTTTTTTTCTCAATGCCCCTACATTAGGTTAGGTTAGGTTAGATTGGCGTATCTAATGTAAATTGAGATTATTTTAAAGAAAATTCTATGGTTACTTTTTCAGATATGGCGTCCTGGTTTTTTCAGGGAAAGATCCTGGTTTTCTGTTACATCTCGGGAAACTGTTTTCCTGCAGTCAATAAACTTGCTTATCAAACAAGCGTTGGAGTTGATTTGTCTTTTTGTTTTTAGACTAATCTATGTCATAGGGGAATGAAATTTAGAAACTTAACAAAGTAATTTCATATATATTCTAAATATCCCCTTAAATCAGCTTTTGGATGGGGGGGCGGGGGCGTAGATATGCAAAAATAATCCATGGTCAAAGATGTTCAGACTTTCATGACCCAATGCAAACACATTTATTTTCGAACTCTGATAATTAATTCGAATTCATTCATTTTTCTTCTGTTGAATAAAGTATCTCCTGTAGAATTTTTATTAATGATGATGGATAAATCTCATTTTTTTCTGAACATTTCAAATGCATCTCTCTTTTTGTGGAATATTGAATTTTTTACAACTTTTTCTTATTATACCTTGTGTCCCTCTCATTATTTCTGGAAGAGTAATTACAAAACTTTCAGGTATCATTCCCTCCACTCTTACCCATTCTGCCTTCACTGCCGGAAATGCTCTCTCTCTCTCTCTCTCTCTCTCTCTCCTCTCTCTCTCTCTCTCTCTCTCCTCTCTCTCTCTCTCTCTCTCTCCGTACTTTCATATTTTATCATTTTTTCCTTGCTGGAAGCCGTTTTTGTAGAGATTTTTCCATGCACAATTTTAGTTGAATATGTCTAAATGGTACACTTTGAATTAATGATATTGGTATACATCACATCACGCAGAAAAGACGTTTGACGACTTCACAAGGTAACAGCTAATGCTCCTGTGTTTAGCAAAAGCAAACACGCTGCTAGCAACGCTACCAGTGAAAGCAAGTCACGAATCACATACTAAATCTTATGTAATTGTACTCAGGTTGTCGTGATGAATGTGTACCAAAATTACTGAAGTCAGCTTTACAGGGTGAGAAAAACTTCGAGGCTCTTAGAGGCTTCCACTTTTTTCTGTTAATGAATGAAAGTCTCATTAGTATTAATGTTAATAATTATGAATGAAGAGATACGATAGAGAGAACATTTTTACCGACAAAAACACATGTAGATCAATTATTGACCCTGAAACATTTTGTTTGCACATAGTTGGCTATGGCTATAAGAAAGATTAATTCCATTATTAACCTAGAGGTGCCTTAACGATAGTGTTATGAAAAAACAAGCAGTATTGTGTAAAATGAAAGAAAAAGAGAAACTCAAGATGCTTTGCTTTATTACAGAATATTGAGACGGACCAGAGAAATGCGGCTGCCCGTATACTAGAGTAAATGGAAACATGGAGCATTCTGTTCGTTCTTATTATCATCATTATCTAAGTTTGTGGCGGAAGTTTGGCGTAAGAGAACTGTCAATCATGAGTATACAAAATAAATTTTCTCTTATGTCCTGTTAACTTTGGCCGTTGTGTGAAATGGATAAAAACCTCTTCGAGCGTTCGAAGTCTTTTGCTAAAGTGTTCGTGAATTTAATCCGCAACTTTTGTAAAAGTCTAGACTACGGTCTTATCTCAACACTTTACTGCAGTGGCTTCGTTTCCGCCTGGAAAACGCAAGGCTTCTCAATGTTCGGGGATACGTGCTCCCAAACTCTTATTACCAGGTGCTGATGCGTTAGACCTTTCAATTTACATTTAACTTTTTTGCATAAATTATTTCTTAGGCCTACTATTCAAGTGTTTATGCGTCATTTTTAATAGTAGGCCTAAGAAATGATGCATGTGTTAATGCATTATATCTTGGGTCTCCTACTTTAAAATTGATGCATAAACACTTGATCGGGGAGCTTTAACTTGTCGTCCATTAACAATGGGAATGGTAGCTATGTAGACCTTTTCGGCAGCGGCAATACTTCTTATAGCACGATGCTCCTTACTGATTCCGAGTATGAATCCCTGGGGCCACAATATAAATTTGCTTAAGTAGTGAGCAGCTTGCCTTGTGTGTTACCAGGAGGCTCAATGACATTTGGAGGCATCATCTGTGTTCGTAGTTTTACTGCCCTGTAGTTCAGAGTTAGCATGCTAAATAGATGCTAATTTAATATGGTCTGATACTAACGCCCCGTTCCGGGAGATAAAATCGAGAAATTCGTTTAAGCATGAGCAGTTTACCGGCCCCTCGAGTACTTGCTATTTGCATGAATTACTACTACTTCCGTTCAAGTTAAGGAACGGCTTTAAACTTTTAAGATGCTATAATATCTCATGCAAATTGCTCTACTAAGACCCGTATCGAGGAAATACAGCTGTTGAGGAAAACGCTGAAGCCAAGTATTGAATATTCTGCAGTTATAGCTATGTACCTTGAAGGATAGATAATATCTTTTGGTAGTTGTGCCTGTGCTCCCTGGTTTACTCTCCTTACTGAATTTTTGTTGTGACTCTTTCACTGTCTGTGGACAAAACCCGTCTTCTTGCGTCTTGCGTCTTCGGATGGATAAAGTTCAGCATAAGATTTAGTCGAAAGAAAATTCGATGTCCTAAATACAAGGAAACTTTTCATTAATGTGAAGCAGATCATTATACAATAATGTCAGTATCTTCGTTTATGAGCATTTTGATGCTCTTGTTAGTATATCTATTTGTTTTTGTGCTTATTCACTCAAGTAATTTGTTTGCAGATAATTTTTACTTCTCATTTGCTTCAGTCGTTTGTTGGATGCATTGATAATGAAATGAGAAACAAAAACTAATCATCTGATTGGCAAATGCAAACTACAGTCGCAACGACTATAGTCATCGACGCGGGCAAGAACGGTAAAGTTCTGTCAATATGGTTAGTCTTTTTTCTCCGAAAACTATTTTACAGCAATTACAAGACAATGTATCGTAAAACTTGAAGCAAGCATGCCGTTTCAATAATAGCGAAGTGATGGCAAGAAAGATGAGCTATATTAGATGTAAAGTCGTTGAGAAGTGCCGACAGAAGAAGTTGTAGTATCGTTAATTACTGCACTGAAGTCAAGAATCCCATCTGCAATTCATCACTATAGCAGATATGTCAGGAAATTTCGATATGAAATTAATAAGAAAGCAGGTTTAATCTCCTTTAGACTTCCTCAGCTAATAGTAATTATGAACCGATAATAACGTAATCAGGGTCGCAGCAAGTACCAAGCTTAGTCATAATTAAGGGATTCTGTGGAAAATATTTACGGTTGACACGGAGGAGTGTGTTGTGATTTGTCAACAGCAATGTCTGAAACTGACAAGAGCAGTGGTATCAGTCAGTAGGGGAATTTTCCATGCTGACGACGGTAGAATGAAGTGATATGGATGGAATTTAAGCTTGAAATACTACGGTCGGATATTGTGAAAGTGAGGAAAATCGTTATAATTTTACTCAAATCCGCTTATGTATAGTAATGCGAAACGTCCCGGGGTAGAAGCAACTATATCATATTTCTTCTTCATGTTAAAGCACGAGATGAAACCTCATGAATATGCGGTGCATTTTCCCATAATTATGCTGATGTTAGTGCCTTTGGTCATCCATCAAGTAAGCCGATTCGAGAGACGCTAAAGTATATTATTGGATTCTTTACTTACTTCTTATCGTCTGCAAAAAAGATCAACCACCTTTTCTACCATTTCTTTATAATTCTAAATCTAATTTTTTATGCCTGGAAAGTTTCGCTGAAGCTCCTGACACTACTTGTAACTGATGAGGCCAAGAGCCTTCAAGGAACAAAAAAGTATCCCCTAACAAAAAAGTATCCTCACATTTCATGAGAATTGATGACTAGACAAGACAAAATAAAAACCCAACAACTTCCGAGTTTTACATTCGTCAAGGAATCCATAGTGGTGAGTTTTCTATACAGGCACAGAAGAGATATGCATTAATCATAAAACAATTTTTTTTTCATGTAAAATCCAATTTTTATGTGGTTTTCAGCAGCTAAGCACACTAACATTACACTTCAGTAAGTTAAGTATTATATTAATTGACGTAATTGTAAAATATTTATCGTGGATATATTCTTGATCTCCTACTTTTGATTTACGCAGTTAACTATATTTCACTCAAACATGATTCTTATGGCTTTGTCTATTGACGAATTTTTGTTGCTAGGCGTTGTTATATCCATGTTTTCCTTGGTAGTGTGCTCTTATATGCTTGTAAGTAGACTTCGATCGGTTCTGAATGAATATCGCAATATTGCCGTAATATTCTATTAATTTATTGAATTCTAAAAGTTGGAGGTTTCCTGAAGTAATCAAGCAAAAAACAAGATAAGTAGTGACAAATCCCCATTTGATAAAGTTGACTGAGGATATATATCCCACGTTCAATTTAGCTACAACTGAAATGACACCTTGAATACTATGTAAAATTATGTGCAGAATATAGAATGGAAAAAAAAAGTCTGGTGGTTGATAACTGGAGGCCATAATTAAGATACCAAAACAAGTTTACCTGACTGAATGTTGTAGTTAGAGAGGTATGGCCATGAAAATATTTACTATGCTTAATCTCAGTATGCTGGAGAAGGCTCATCTTAGGAAAGGGAAGATCTGCACGGACCAAATGTGTAGTTGTATTTGGTATTTAGAAAATTTCTTTTGATGGGTTTTATTTATTACGAGAACGCATTCGGTACCTCCGACAAGCCAATATCACTAAGGCATCCCTGTTAAATTTGTAGTTACTGAAATTATCCCAGTTGGTGGCGTCCTGTCAATTCAGTAGTTGGTTACAACATGAAATTGTTATTCAAGCTTTAACTTTGTTGTTTGCCATTTTACAATAAAGAGGTTTGAATGAATCAGCAAAACACCACAAGATTTACACACCTTGTCTAATAGAATGCATCATATACCTATCGCTCAAAATAAATCCAAGATAAACAGCTGGGCTCCTGCATGTTGGCAGACAGAATTACTTGGGTAACATCTATGAGATGG
>NC_061109.1:92375105-92377605 GCF_015104395.2 Macrobrachium nipponense | reverse complement strand
TGTTTCACATTCTTGTCACATAAAGTTCCGTATTTTTATTCTTTTTACGAAAACAAAATGATAAACCTAATCTTTCACGGCATCTTTGTGTTTGTGACGTGCGATCATTTGACAAATGGCGTGTTGTTAAATTTTTTGAAATGGTTAGCACTATCTTCAAGCCCATTACATAGTTTGAATCACTATTACTATTATCTGACAACTACTTTGCTGGGCCCGTAACTCTGTCAGGTGTCATAAACATTGCACTGAATTCGTCCAGAGTTTATGTGTGTGTCTGTATATATATATATATATATATATATATATATATATATATATATATATATATATATGCATTCACTACATATACTATAAGGATCGAAGCAAGATAAAAATTACACTCATTTGGCTGTTATCAATCAGCCAAGATTTCTGAAGAGACTGACGTTAATTAGTTCTCGGTCAACAGGAAAATGACTTTGCTTACGGTAGTCTTACAAGATTATATATATATATATATATATATATATATATATATATATATATATATTACATATATATATAATGTTGTAAGACTAACCGTAATTGATATATATATAATATATATTATACGTAGATTAATATATATAGATAGCAGTTGTAGTTCCGACATAGGAAAATGAAAAAAGGTATATCTCAGAAAATGACCAACAGTTTCGTCCTCCAATGGACCTCTTCTTGGAGCGTTTCCTTAATAAACGCTCCAAGAAGAGGTCCATTGGAGGACGAAACTTGGGCATTTTCTGAGATATACCTTTTTTCATTTTCCTATGTGGAATACAACTGCATTACTATATCTTCGTGCCTATATATATATATATATATATATATATATATATATATATATATATATATATATATATATATATATAATCTTGTAAGATACCGTAAGCAAAGTCATTTTCCTGTTGACCGAGAACTAATTAACGTCAGTCTCTTCAGAAATCTTGGCTGATTGATAACAGCCAAATGAGTGTCATTTTGATCTTGCTTCGTTCCTTATAGTATATGTAGTGAATGTATTATGGTCAGGCCATGATGAATACTTCAAGTAACAAATTGGTGGTAGCAGCCCTGTTAATTGAGGTTTGCGCCTCTGAGCTTTAGGGATAATTTCTTCATATCTCTCCGCCTGATTAATTCTCATCCTCCCACAGAGTATAGAGATTAAGACGATAATAACGATCCGTCAAGGTCCTTGCGGTTGGAATGAAGTTGGGTAGTTTATATGCTAATGACGTAGCACCTTCCGGAGTTAATCAAGAATCCGTCCCAGTTCCTTACGTTGTCTCAGGTGCTCTCTCGCTTCTGACGTATCTCCGTCTCCAGCCTTAATAAGGCGCGTTATGCCATTGGTTGCCTTGCGTATATATAGTCACTTATCATTGGGCGCCTTATGCATTTATCGTCATTTGGCGCCTTTTGCATTTATCGTATGGTGATTCGCATGTATAGCTCTGTGTCGTTTATTGCTTAGCGTCTCCAAGGCATGTGTATTTCAACATATAAAATATCTTTATGTAATTTGTTGCTTAGTGTATATAGCTCATTGCACAGAAGGCCGTTCCTTTAAAAAGTCAAAGTTAAATTCTTGAAGTGTCTGACAATGAATGCATATATTTTTAGTTTTATTATTTTTTTACGTGAATGTTTAGTTTACAATATATATTTGGCTATGAGACAATAATCTCTCTCTCTCTCTCTCTCTCTCTCTCTCTCTCTCTCTCTCTCTCTCTCTCTCTCTCTCTCTCTCTCTCTCTCTCTCTCTCTCTCTCTCTCTCTCTCCCCTCTTCTGCTTTCATTTCAAATACTAATTAATCATCATAGACAGCATCCGTATTGTTCACAGTGTTTGTTTGGTTACTTCCTTTGTAACTCTGCTGCTAGCATAATAAAGAAGTGAAGGAAGTGAGGCAAGAACCCATTTATACTGCTTTTAGCATCGATTCTCTGTTCCCTTTTTGTGGCAACGACGATTAAAGAGTCATTTGTTTTATGAAGAAGGGAGGGCGAACGTGTTCTAGAGGGATACTCTGTGCATGAATGCGTTTAATCAATGGCGGTAAAATTAGTTATTGCGTAAATGAACTCCTAACTAAAACGGGCGATGCAGGATTGATGGGCTAAATATTTCGTGGAATGTCA
This sequence comes from Macrobrachium nipponense, assembly GCF_015104395.2. NCBI lineage: Eukaryota > Metazoa > Arthropoda > Malacostraca > Decapoda > Palaemonidae > Macrobrachium > Macrobrachium nipponense. The sequence continues at coordinate 92,375,439 of NC_061109.1, read as the reverse complement.
ATAGTCTACCGTTTACATAAAATCCCTGGCTCATATTTTTCGTGCGACCATTAATACCGAAGATTATTCCTCACCAAAGATGTTTCTCTATTGCAAGATCTATTAACAATTGCAGATGCAGCATTGTGGAAATGACTATCGACAAATAGTATGTCATTAATTACTCTTTTATAACTTTCATTACGGCAAGTCTTTGTTAAAGCATTTTGAGTAATTAAGATTGTTATATCATCTTACTTCGAGATATGAATATTAAACATACTACTAAATAGAATTGAAATTAATTTGAAGCCTTTATTTTTCATTGAAGTACATATAAAACCATCTTTGAATT
>NC_061109.1:92295105-92370105 GCF_015104395.2 Macrobrachium nipponense | reverse complement strand
TTAAGGATCTTATATATTATTTTAGAATAAGATACGCAACAAAATCCTAGAAACCTCTCAGATGACATTTATAAAAGTTATCCTATTTTTTTATAGATATTTTCATCTTTATTTGACTGTATGTGATTCAGCATAATCAGCTCATTGAAATGACGGTACCATCCACTCAAAAGTCATACGCCATTATCCAGCTTAAATTTTAAACCATGTTCACGCCGATATTTTACATTACGCCACAAGATGGCATTTGCCGAAGTTTGTACCAGCTTTCTTTTGTTCAACAAAATATAAAGTAAAGAAAAATATTGTTTAAAAATGATTTTGGTTTGCGTGATTTTGAGAGGTTTCAAAATCGAATGTATACTTAGGTTTGATGCTTAAAAGAAGAAAGGAATTTATAAGGGCTGTTATCTGAACACACGGAATGTGATATGAAGGATCATAACGTTTGAGCATGACTTGGAAAAGATAAAGGTGACAAATATTCAGCCGGCTCCAGAGACAGACAGACAGACAGACAGAGAAAGGCGGTTCCAGACACTGGATAAAAGATTTAGGCTTAATGAAGCAAGAAAGCTTTAGATTACGCATCGTCAGAAAGACAAGTGAACCCTAATCCCTGTAAATGAACCAGTATTCCAGACGAGTCCCTGTAAATCCCATAAGGACCTTGGATACAGATACGAATGCCAGTACGAATGTTTGTCGCCAGTCTCGATATCATAGACATGAGAGCAATTTGAGTGATGAAAGATAAGGCTGCAGGTACATGTATTGACTTGAAAAATGAAAACTTCGGTCCTTTTTGTGGTAAAAAACATTTATAAGAAAATAACGAAAAAGATTGTAAGAGCGCTGATCACTGAGCAACACAATTAATTGTAGACAGAGGGATAGAGAGATTTACGTAAACCATGAAAATAGCCATTTTGTGGATTGAGAATGAGAATTGCTGCACGATATTCTTATAATGGTTAGGCTGCACAAAGTGAGTAACAGCGAATTCGAGGAATTATGAAGAACAAAGCTACTACAGACATTTTTTTGTTTTACTGAAATATGAGAGACCGATGGCTGATTTATCGTCGGTTACTTTTAGCAAAGACCTTATGTAAAAGAAACTCCTAGTGCAGCCTGGCCAAAGACGCTTTCAGCTTTAGGTAATGAATAAGAAATAGATTTGCAGTTACGTAGTACTCTGGACTATCTCACAAAGATAAATATATAAAGAAGTTTGATTAGTTGCCTGACAGTAAAATTTGCTTAAGATGGAACATGTCACATTGAATCATTAATGAAATTATTCAAATTATTTTGATTTTCTTCAAAGTGTTTATACGTCACATAAGCAGTACTGTATTTCTATTGGTTCTTCCTGTACGTTGGTAAATACCCACGTACAAGAAAGGGAAGTATGTTTCCTCTCATGCAGTAGTTTGCTTTGACCTTTTGACATACATTATGAAACTTAAAAGACACTCCATCTGCATCCCTTTCAGTTAGGAGCTAAATACAGGTTTATAATTCCCAAGAGCTCAAGTGGTATGTCTAAACCTTGTTACTCATCGTGTTGCTTGACAAAATGACCTTATCCGAATGGAAAAAAATTATGAGAGCGTTAGGAACACGAAATTTATTTACAGATTGTAAGGATAATATCTACATAAATTGCAGAATGCTGATTCCCCGCGATATAGCTTTTTGTGTCAGATACCTTCGGCTTTTGACATGCTCTTAGATAAGGCCTTGCTCGACAGGCTTACTTATAGTTTCTTATGGTTTTATTTGATGGAGGGCTATTTCCGTATCGGGTTTTTACCTTCTATTGCAGTGACATCCATCTGGAATCTACCTCTTCGTACAGCCTCATGAATCATCTTTTCTTCAGTGGGAGTCTCATTCCCTCTTAACAAATATACCATTGTATAGTAGACTCGACTCATGAGACAAAGTTTACTTTAGTTGAAGATAATGATGTAAAATAGTGAAATTTAGCTCACGGAAACATTCAGAAGTTTGAGTTTAAACATAAATGATAGCCCGTTTCTAACTAACATGATCGTTTAGTGCAGAGGTATGAATCATTGCGACGAATTTGATTTACTTCCTGCATTGATTCAGCAACTGTGTCGGGCATAACTATAGTTGCATGGCGGAGCGCTCTCATATTTTCTAGAACCCTTCTTTATCCCCTTATGAGTTTAAATAAAAAAGAATAAGCGTTGCCATGGCAACTTGCTTGAATCTTTATCACCACTACCTATCCATTCCAAAGACCAGTAGTTTGTACAAAGCCTCTCATTACCATAAATATCAAATGAAAGTGGTGACTGCCAGATTCAAGGAATCATTCTCTGTTGCAGTCGCAGCTGAAATATTGGACTTCTTGCTCACTTCTATTTGGTTCTGTAAGACATTAAATGTTTTTTTTTTTAAGAAACATGATCGTCAAATGTTTAAGGAAAATATCCATCCCCATGTCCTGCTTCTATATATCTATTTACTTTAAGGGCAGTGCATTGTCAGCATTCACACCGCAAAAAGCTTACAAATCGATTTTTAGTCTAAAACCCTTCATTAAGATATGATATATGTGATAAAAAAAAGTTTGGGCCATTTTTTACGAAATATTATCTGATTCTTTTTCTTTTGATGAAAGAAAATCAATTTTACCCAATTAAATCTTTCCCTCCACACAACCCTACAGAAACGGTCAATAAACCTGGAGGCGCCATTGAAGGCAGTGAATTTTTGAACTTTTGAATAGCTCTTAATTCTTTGATATCAACTCTCCTTTTTGAACTTGGATTGGCAGAAGTTGCTCCTTAAAAATGTAAGAAAGAATCCCTGCCAATTAAGAGAGTGATGAAATTAAAAAAGTTGCCGTTGTTCAGCAGCACTTCTCTCTCTCTCTCTCTCTCTCTCTCTCTCTCTCTCTCTCTCTCTCTCTCTCTCTCTCTCTCTAATTAATGGCATCTGTAAACCAAATCCTGGATGCACCCGAGTCGGTCGTTCTTCTTTGGTTATCCCCCCCTAGACAACACCACTGATTTAGACTCTCTCTCTCTCTCTCTCTCTCTCTCTCTCTCTCTCTCTCTCTCTCTCTCTGTATACACGCTCTCAAATACTCAAGTTTCTCATTCAGATTCAATTTAGCATCGGTTAACAATTTTACTAATGCTTAGTGTTCAACGGCCCAGAATCACGGAGATTAATGTCTTTTTTATTGCTTATATTGTACTCCGTATCATTATTCATATAGGCTACTATAGATATATATATATATATATATATAATATATACATATATTCTCTATATATATTATATATATATGTGTGTGTGTGTGTGTGTGTGTGTGTGTGTATGTATGTATGTATGTATGTATATATATACATATATATATATATATAATATATATATATATATATATATGTATCATATTTACCGGTCAGAAATACTAAGTAATGGAGGTAAACGAATACTTCCGAAAAAATACATTGTCTTTTCGTAAAATATATGTCGTCTCAGTATACAAGATCTCTAGAGATTTGAGGCAGAGATACTCGTAACATGCCACAGAACATTCCATAAAGTAGTCTAGGTTGTCTGATGCAGGAAGCCTCCAAGATCGCGTTGCTTGTGTTTTGACTGCTTGGGGAAGCAGTAATTTTCCCTCTTCATTTTATTTCCTGCCCGCTATCTCTTAGACTTTTTTCACACTCTAATCGCTCTCCTTTCCCGTTCAGTCCTTTTCTCGCTCATGTCACAGTCGGCTTTACATTGCAACTCTCTCTCTCTCTCTCTCTCTCTCTCTCTCTCTCTCTCTCTCTCTCTCTCTCTCTCTCTCTCTCTCTCTCTTATCTTTGGTGGGGATTACGCAATACCTGACAATTTAAGCTCCGTAACTGAAGAATTATGCAGGGAATTTTCCTTTTAACTATTTGCCTGCCTATGAAAGTAAAAATATGATATTCTCATGTCCGTTATGTTGTTTACTACTGTTGTTACTAATATGAGAAACTCCAGGGATGCCCCGATCCTAAGGACGTTATGATAGTATTGTAGTCGTTCTGTATACTTACATACGTAGGGCCAGTAGTAAGAGAGTTTGTCCCGGGTTGGACGGAGTAACTATATTTGTGGAAGTTATTACCTGAGATTATAGCTGTTGTTCACAGGAAGCCCAAATAAATACACGTTGAGATATACAGTGAAGAAAGGATAACGACATTTATACGAGTTCTATACGCAGTCATTCCTTAAGTGGAAATACGTAATCACTATATTACTTACAATATTCTTCATCAACTTCCCTTCTTATTGTAATTGATTTAGCTGAGCGATACTCGTTTATTGCGTTATAAATATTATAACAGTTTTTTTTTTTTATATTTCATGACAAAGATCACTTTTCCATTTACGAAAACGATTACAACCATACTACTTGAAGATAAGACTAGAGAGAGAGAGAGAGAGAGAGAGAGAGAGAGTAGAAGGAAATCTAGTCTTCAGAGCTGAGAAACAAAAGTTTTTAATTGTTATTTTTATTGACTAACATATGCATTTTGTGTTGGGAAGGACAAAGACCTCTTTGCAACTGTTTCATCGGCGAGATTATTATTATTATTATTATTATTATTATTATTATTATTATTATTATTATTATTATTATTATTATTATTATTATAGCCTCATGTACGTACATACATCATGCATTCATGCACCTCATTACGATTGAATTATGAAATATGCACCTATGAACTTGATTTTCCATGCTATAGTTTGCATTAAATGTTTGTGACTTATCCATGTATTCTTATAATAGCATTCATGTAATGTTCATGTAATGTTCACAGATAAGGTGTCAACGCCAAGTTAAACACCTTAGCCCATCATATCTGTTTCTGTTTTTTTTTTTTTTTTTCTTTACAACCAAATCAATATCATAAAAGATAGGAATGTGCCTGTGTGAAAGTATCAGAAATAAACCACCGGTTGGGACTCATATCTTTTAATGCCTCCCGGCTGCGGTGGCAGGAGGTAGGATATGAGAGAGAGAGAGAGAGAGAGAGACGGAGGGAGTTTTCGCTGAGTAGAAAAGGAAGAATTTGTAAGACGGAAAATGGGAGATGGTGCGTCCTTTTCAAGGTCTCTCTCTCTCTCTCTCTCTCTCGTTCCTACAGTCTGTAGTCTTCAGTTCTTGTGAATTGGCTTTATTTGGTAGAATTTTCCATGCAGACGAAAGTTCCAACTATTCAATGTTTTCGAAGAATAGCAGTCAGATTGCATTCATCTCCATTTTTCTTGCCCTTCGCAGTTCGCCTTTGTCCGTCTTATCTTTATTCTGCAGAGCGTCTCTTTTACTTCCGCACCCTACATTTCATAGCAAACATCGTCAAACCTCAGGCTCATGCGTGTGCCTTTCATTGAGGTTTTCGACCATCAGTCTTGTTCAAGTTTGTTTGTGCATTAATCAGCGCTTTTGTCAGTTTTAAATTCTGTGCGATTTTACCTTGAAAAATAAACTATTCAACAGAAATCGGTCGACTTTAATATATTATCCATTCGATTTATCCTAATTAACAGAACTTTTAAATCTTATCCCTCACTGGCTCGCATTCGTGAAACTCCATTTACTGGCTCCTGTTCCATTATTGTGCTGTGCATTTTCGTTTCATGCGCTTAACATTTCAATTAAGGACGTCGCTAAGGAAAGACCAAATATTCTCTCTCTCTCTCTCTCTCTCTCTCTCTCTCTCTCTCTCTCTCTCTCTCTCTCTGAAATTTTCCTTGAAGTAAAAAGCTTAATATTTTTTATCTAGAGTTTTACTTAACTAGTTCCATTATTCAAATGACAAGAATTTTCATATCAGGCTGTAAAAATTTACATTTGAAGCAGCTGCCTCCATCTTCATTCGAGGAAGTGGATCGCATTATCGAACCCGTTTTATCGCATGCGTTTCATATTTCATAGAAAGTGTGTTCATTTTTTTTTTCTGTAAGTGACATTACTTTTAGTATGCTCTTTTGGTGTGTCTCTTATTCAAACACACATTGTAGGTGGTTAGTGAAGACATAATAGCTTGGGAACGGATGCAATAGCAAGAAAGGGAATGGTAGCAGGTATCTCTACTCATCTGTCAACGGCAGTAAAGGTTAATTCGGACGGAAGTTCAGGGTTAAATGAAGATTAAGGAGACAAAGTAGGCTTTTAATTAGGTGTTGTGAAGAGAAACTGTAGTGGTTAATAAAGAAGTTTGGAAGTGTATGAAAGAGGAGAAACTAAACAGTAAACGTGGGTAAGTGTGGCGTTATGAGGGCAAATAGGAAACGGGAACTCAAGCAGCGATGTTAATACATATGGTCAGGGAAAGGTAGCAGTATGTTTCTGCGGTATTTATAAGTAAACTTTTCGAATGTTTGTAGGATTTTATATATATACATACATACATACATACTTACATACATACATACATACATACATACATACATACATATATATATATATATATATATATATATATATATATATATATATAAATGGTGTGTGTCTGTGTAAATGTGCGTGTTCCTACATGCTAACTACTAACTAGACGTAATAGATAAAACGTAGGTTGATTAGGATGACATTTCGGCCAGTGCTTTCAGTAGGTCATAGATATAAGGGTTACTACTATCGTCTAGGCATAAAGGCCAATGGTAAACAAGACGCAGAATAAAGAGATAGTGTATTGAAAGGAGAGAGCCGCATATCAGCTCTTCGATGAAAATGGAAACAAAAAATACCGAAATGTGCATATTGGGAAAAATAATGTAATGTAAAGATGTTTCCATCATTATCTGGGCATACATTTCTCATACATTTTTCGTAATTAACTGAGAAAAAATTTAACCTTTTCTAGCTTCAAGATGAAGAACTGCACAGGAAACTTGCTCTTACTATTTTGGACAATTGTGATTAATTAGGAAAATTATTGGTGATTCTGTGTGAAATTCCTCCGTGAAATTTCTCTCAGATGTTTTCTCTTTAAACATGCTAGCTGCGTGCTTGTTGACATACCACGTAATTCCGTTCGAATATGAAATTAACCTAGGAAGCGCACGGGAAGCATAAAACGCACTCCCCCCCCATCCCTCCCCCACCCCATCCCTCACACACACACACACACACACACACACACGTCAACATAACCACAACATAATAATGCTCGACGTTTGTTCCTAGTTCTTGCGTGGTGTGGTGATAGATAGAAAATAGATAGAATGTGTTTGTGCATTATATACACACATATATGTCTATATGCACATATATATGTATAAATATACATATACGTGTGTGCATAATTATATGTATGTATATATATATATATATATATATATATATATATATATATACACATATATGTGTGTGTGCGTGCATGTGTGTGTGCAGAAATTAATTTCTAAAATGTTATACCTAAACTCATTCCCAGATGACATCATTATTCCGTACTGATATTGACGCACTCCAATTAAGAGTCAACTGGACGGAAAACAAGAGGTCTCCAGATCTTCGTGTTGCCTTTTGGCTCGTTAAGCTAAAAGGTTCGCAGCTATCGTTAACAGAGAAGTTTAAGGCATTTCATTATTAAATGGCTCGAACATAAATTCATGTCTTTAAACTTCGTTGTATTGAAGCCATATTTTGAGTGGGCAATGGTCAGTTTAAATTTTTTAATTGCTTCGAGTAAGTCATTTATAAATTTCCGGAAATAGATGAGGTCAGTTGCTTAGTAAAGGTGTATTGTTGTTGGGTGGTTGCATTACTAGAGGAATAAAGTGTTTTTAAACGTTATTTATCATGGAAGTCGAAAATACTGTACACTCAATGAACAAAACTATTATTTGCAGTTGCATGCTTGATTGCATACAGGAGGTCCATCTCAGCAGTAAAAACCTAATAGAAAAATTATTGATTATCTGTCCATGTGACCATTCGTTTCTGAATCATGAAATTTTTTTTTGTTAACTCTTTCAGATTTTCATTATTCTTTTTGCAAAAGCCTATCCCTCCATCTCCACTCTTCCCGTTTCATCCCATTTGTCATGGTGACTCTGTTTTCAGCGTGCGGGGACAAGCAAGACCGACGATAACAAATAGCTTTTATCGAGAGCCTGGCAAGTAGGGACGGGGGTCTCTCGGGTTCGGGGCTCAGTACCCGGGAGGAGTGAGGGATAGGGGGAGGGGGAGGCTGGTTTGCTCTCACATCACTGGCTCTCCCGGGATCTGGGTAAATACCCTGTCTTATCCCTCGGGGGTTAAAGGATTACCACATCATCGTTATTCATGAAGGGCAGACGCTAATGATACACAGTGAATGTAAAGTCATAAATTTACCTCTTGTGAAATGCGGCCGTTGGCTTCGACTCCTTTCTTTTTCTTATTGGGTCTCCGAGCAGATATTCAGTCCTTTCGTCTGTCTTTCTGGAAGCTTTCTGGAAGCACAAGAAGTATAAAGCACATATTGCTATATGCAGTTGTATCTTTCTCTAGTAAAGAAAGGATGAAAAAAAAAAAACATTCTTATCCTGTGAACGCACAAAGTTAGGCTGTCTTTCATCTGCAACATGTCAGCGAAGATTGCAAACATCTGCCAGTGAAATAAATAGTCACCCAAACACTTTACGTTTCCTTTCACATATTCTGAAACGCAAAAGTTTGTTTACCACAAAACTTTACGCCATTTACGTTTTCTTGCACAAACTGCAGGACGCTGCCTTTTTTTTTATACAGAAACTCCACGGAGAATTATGCAAGATATTGCGCAACACTAAGTTGACAAAGCACATAATTGTAGCCCCACATTTTAAAATCACTGGTTCACATTATTAACATTATAAGAGAGTAGTGTAAACGCCACTAGATCTGAGTATTAGTTTTGATTGTTTCCGGTAAGGGGTTCCCGCACTGGAAGAAGCCCAGCAAACCAACGCCGTTCATCTCTCTCTCTCTCCCTCTCTTTCTCTGGGTTCTGTCTCCAACCAAAGACCTGATTGCCTATGTCTGGTCTCGTGCCTCATTCTTTTTCTTTCTCCTATCATCGGTCCAATTAGTCTTTTATATTATCGCAGAAAAACGGCATCGACGCATTCACTCGAAGAAAACTAAACTTGGCAAAAGAAGAAATTGAGGGAACGAGCAAAGTGTATTACATTTCAGATTTTCAGATACGAGCAAACTGAGCAACAAATTAATTTTTACTATATACATATAAATCCATTTTTTAGAAATAATTCATAAAGAGGGATGGTCAGAATATCCTGCTGTTTTCAAAATATGTATTAGAACCCATTTTAGAATAAAAATAGCGTCATCTGACTTCACAGTGACTGTAACGCAAAGAAATCCCGTCACAGTATTTGCCGATGGAACACAAACGTGTTAAATTATTTATTTAATTTTATATTGGACAGCGAAAGCGTTTATTCTTCATTAAATAACCCAAATGTTTCTGGCATTTTTCATTTCACTCATTTTCATTGTCCTTAAAGCTGATTGATTTTGCCGTGTCTTTTTCATTTTTTTATTGCTGGTTTAATTAAAAGATAAAGGTCACATCGGGAAGGTTTCTTCGCTATAAAAGAAAACGATGAATTATACCAGTTTAATTAGACGAACTTCATAGTGCTTCTGACAACGAGAGAGAGAGAGAGAGAGAGAGAGAGAGAGAGAGAGAGAGAGAGAGAGAGAGAGAGAGGCGGGAGGCGTTTTAGGGTAATCATAGTGGCTCCAGTAGTACATTTGAGTTAACCACACAAAAGCAGTTCAGTGATAGACGTTATGATCTTCTCTAACGTCATTAATGGCCTCTGAAATTTTAAGGGTATCGTTACTGCTTTGACCGGGAGCATTTAACTGCATCGCCTTCGCCATTTAGAGAACAAGGAAACTGGTTATCTACTAGAATGTTTTTGTCTCTTCGGAAAATGTTAATTGAATAGTGGCTCCACCTCAGCTTTATTGAACAGGTTAAGGGAATAATTCATTTATGAAATTGTCTGCCCGTTGGGGGCAGAGGAATTTAATCAGACTAATAACGATGTAATGAATTACTTGCCCAATTAAGTAGAAGCACATTTTTGCGAGCGTCATACTATGAAAATTAGTACGCAATTTTATGGACAACGAAAATTACCTGTGTGAAAATAAGTAATCTTTCAAGTGGTTAAACTAATTCGTAATGACAGTACTTAAAACGATCCGATTCCTGTCGCAGTCAATTAAGGAGCCGATGCAGTATTCGGAAACCTACATTATGTTACTATAGTAGCATTTTACCAAGGGGAAACAATAAAAAACAATCAAACGCACCTGTCCGTCTACTCTAAGGTGAAAGCGCAAGTAGACCTAACATACATTGCGAAGACTCTAGACCTAAGAAATAGTGGACCCTGGCATATCGTTATGTCAGATTTGGTTTACCGTTTCAGTCTATTTTACCGATGAGACTACTAAAATTGAAACCACGTCCATTTGTAAGGGCCTGCCTTTTGAAATGAAATTATATAATGACGCATCCTAGTTTCATTGTCGGCAGTTGTAGGTAGCTCCAGTATTTACACTTCATTAATGAAATTGTTCTTAGTTATTCCCTTTTCATTTGTTTCTACTTTGTTGCAGTTTACCCCTAAGCAAAGCAGATTTCCTTGAAAATTCAATTCCTTTGCCCTGTCAAAGGATGGCACCATATCTCTCTCTTGTTAATCAAGTTAAAGGACAGGACCGGCTTGCTTGATTCTGCTTTAGTTTCTTCAACTCTTTAATATTATTGTCTCAAAACTACACATTTTCTTTGCACTGTAAATAAATAATTTTGTACGATTGCCTCTCCGCAGTTTTGGGCACAATAATGATCACTTCTACTTATTTAGAAAAAAAAATGGTCATTCTACGCTCAACATCAGTGGGTTACTCATGTCTTAACGTTAATGACATGTAACAAAGAATTTCGGTATGATAATAACATCCGTTTTGACTTTGATTTCGTCCGTGTGTCATAAATATGCATGTCTAAACCGAATACCATAATGCGGAGGTATGATCGTCAAAGTTAGTCGCGCAAGAGTCATCCTACACTTAGTGTCATCGCTTCCGTTTGTCACCTGTATTAATCTAGTTTGTATTAAGAAAATCACTTAAGCGAACTGTAAATGATCTTTCATTTGGAAGTTAATCCATGTGCACCCTAGCTACGTAGATTAACTGCGATGTTTGTTTGCTTACTTTGATTAAGTGCATGTCAACAGAGCCTAATGCATATTCTCACTTCACAACACCAGCTCGGATTATGCTAGAAATTCCCAGACGAGAAGAAAATGATAATGAAGTCTCATGACAAACTTAGTGAGAATTAAGCGTCGGCGTCCTTATCTGTTTTCTCTTTAATCTGCTTTCTTCGACGCTTTGGACAAGCATGATTTTGCTCAGTTTTGGGCGTTTGAATGTCTCCGTCTTTTTAAGCTTGAGCTTTTAAAGAGAATTCTTGATCTCTTTCCATTCATGTATAAAGTGTAGATTTTTCACTATGAATGGTTCGCTCATATTTCAAGATGAGTTGCTATAATCTCCGTCTGGCTTCGCATTTCTTTTCGTCCTCTGACCATTGAACCTTCCCTTCTTTCATCTATTTCTGTTACTTCCCTTCTTTTTCTCAATTGCTTTCTTTTTCACTGAAGATCTATCTGCATAATACTAGTGAATGATCTCTTTTGACATGCTTTCCATTATTTCCTTCTATGCTTTAGTGAGTTTAATTGTTCTCTATAAAATTTATAGCCACATTTTCACATATTGATCTATATCTGTTTAATATATATATATATATATATATATATATACATACATACATACATACATACATACATACATACATACATACATACATACAGGTATGTCCCACTACATTACGATCCACAGGAAAGGTCAAGAGTGTTACTTAATTAGGTTAGTTTCCCTGTCATTCACAGGAAACTCGGAGGGATCAGAATAAACTACGGATTCTATAGTGCATATTTATTCCCTTCCCGAAGGTATTGTCATTGTTTACTGTTCAGAGACGGTCTAGCTCAAGATGAGCGTCTCTCAGGTTGGAACTGTGAGCAATGGCTCTGCTAACGAAGGTGTTTAATATTCGGTTTTCCTTGAAGAGATCACAGCATCCCCTTCATGCGTTTATCGCAGGTTCAGCACTCGTAGTTTTTGTAGGTTGTTGCCCGAGGGATTTGATTTCTGTTGCCTTTCATTTTATCAAATAAATTAAACCAATTAAATGAAATTTTATTAATAGAGTTCATAGAGAAAAGGTAGTCATACCAAGAAGTTTGTACTGACATGAACAAAGGGGATGGTTCAGCAGTGTCTGCTTTGCAATGTCGGATCTTTTTATCAAAGTAAATGGCCCAGAGACTTCTTTTTCCCGGTGATTTTTGAGCTTCTACCTTTTATTTAATGTCTCATAGTGAACTCTATTCATCAGCCAACCAGGGCAGTTGATGTAATCAAGAGATATATGGGGTCCCTCCCTCCTTCGATCCGTCAATGAAGCCATGTTTTCGACTACAAAACAGTTACCACTATGTCTTGGAGCGTCCTTTTTCCACTGTAGTCGCGTTTCTGACATTTCTAAGTTCGTCCTCAGAGATCTCACTCACTGTGCGTTTTATTAAGCAAAGCAGCTACTGCTACAAACCGGCCTCTTGTTATACTACTAAACCAATCGTAACATGAGGTATTTGTTGCTTGCGAGCAATTGATTTTATACCTGGTGCTGCGACTGCTAGTCTGGCGCTGGCCTAAATGGATGATTCTCCTTCAAGGACCACTGCTTATTTTCGAGCTACAGTTAGGTGCAATTGCCAGTGCTAGAAATCAGATCCCATGCTTAAGGTCGACACTTTACAAAAAGAGAGAGAGAGAGAGAGAGAGAGAGAGAGAGAGAGAGAGAGAGAGAGAGAGAGAGACTAACGCATTACAAAAAGATGCACACTTCAAATTAATATTTACCAGTTATAAATGAATCATGTCTAATCAGAATTTTTAGGCGAATGGAACAAAAACTAGATATGTGAAATTTTTCCTTCTCTTTGATCACACACACACACACACACAGACACACACATCTACCGATTTTGAGGTTTTAAAAATCTCGTGCTCCATAATTTACACAAATATTCCAGTAACACAATGTTACATACATCAAGCTCTCCTCTGGTTGTTTTTTGAACCCGAAACGCCAATCAGTGAAACAATTACTCTTTCAGTAACGAAATAATTGTGTAAAGCTGTAAAATCGATGGATCCTTGATATTTAAACCGCAGGGAACAGAGTACAAAAGAGAAAAGACAAAGGAGAGGTATTATTCAAATGGCATTTCAGGAAAGGATCGTTTGAAAAGGTTAGTGGAACGTCGCCGCTTCCACGAATCACCGCCGGCTCTGTTGTTACTAAGAAAAGACGGGACCTCTGTTGCCAAGGGGAGCATCGGGTCTGCGGACCGCGGTGACAAACCACTTCGGCTGGAGAGCTGATACAGCCTCGCTTGCAACGTTGCGTCCGGTTCGTTTTTCGGCTTGGTTTTCAGAGTAGCATCTCTTAATCAATATTAGTGTTAACAAACGATGATGCTGAAATTCTGAAGTCTGTGTTTGCGCATATAATTGTAACTATGATTGTTTTGGAATGTTTGTACTATATATACTATATACGTGTATGTATGTGTATATATATATACATATAGATATATACACATATAGATATATTTACATATATGTATATTGTCACGAAGAGGGTTTCAAATACCTGATTATTACTCTTACCACACATAGAATTCAGTTGCCTGACAGCAGCCAGATACTTGAACTTTCATAACAAATAAAATGCGACTGAGTACTAAGTTTACCGAAACAATTGTGAGGTATTCATATAGGCTTGAGTTAATTAAAGGGCATCACTCCATCAAACAACTTCAACTGTCTCCCATGTCTCTCGTCACTTCAGCAAAACTGGAGGAACAAAACATCCATCTCTCTGCCTTATGCAAACAATTAATCTTACCTTTGGCGGTCAATAAATGAAACGATTATAAATATTTTAAATATGAACTTATTTTAAAACTAAAAATTTACAAGTGGAATTCACATTCATATTTTGAAGAAATATTTTACCATTACTTGAAAACACAAAATTTGATTAGTTCTTGAATTAAGTTATTAAACAAAATTAAATAAAACAATGTTAATTTATTAAGAAATCGAATTAGTCAAGCGAAATTTAAACTATTAAAAATATCTAACATTTGAAAAGAAAATGTAAGTAAATGGAAATTAATTCACTGCAATTGTTAAAATGTTAAATTAAATCATGTATGCAATATTAATTACCACAATATAAATTGTGAAACACTAAAGGTTGAAAACACACAGAACATGAAACAATTCAAATGACAAAATTTAACACAGAAATCAATAAATAGTTTCAATCCCCCATCTTCAAACTTCAAGAATTGTATTTAACTATGGTTAAAATACAAAATTCAATTTACCTTATACCCCAGATTTTTGCTTCTGCTGTAGCTTCAAAATTTACCAAACACTTGATAGGCCTGTTACAAAAACACACTATTGTAACGTGTCTATATATTTCACCGTTAATTACACAAATACAATTCCACGAGGCATTTACAAGTTTAAAACCGTGTAATATAAATAAGAGAGAGAGAGAGAGAGAGAGAGAGAGAGAGAGAGAGAGAGAGCGATATTAAAATTGATGTTGCACGCACGGCGCACAGTCTATGAATCATAAGAATTCTATCTTCTTAAATGACACATTGGAATGTTCTAGAAAGAAAAATGACGTCACTTCCTTTGCAAAACCTATTGGAACTTTCGGTTCATTATGGCTCGAACTCAAAATGCAGTGACATCATTTATCAAGAACCCTTATGGGGCCAAGATGCTCTGCAACTTACAACACATGACGCAATCGATGAAGATACGTTCTAGAAATTATATGACTTAATAGTCTTTTGTGGTTTTGTGCAATAACTCGCACGAGACTTGAAGGAAAAATCGCTTTGGACAAAGCCTTGCAGCGTCTACACAACCAGCAGGTGGCTAATCATGATTGACATGTTTTGGAAACACAAAGAGCTCGAAGGCCTCGCGTATCTTAGTTTAGCAGCTTCCCTTATCCTGTTTATTCCCTACAAGAAAGGTGAGCGTTAATGGATTCCTCTTTTGTGTAAGAAACCCAGTGAATCAGTTTTTGTTCAGAAAAGAATCGAGACCTTCATTCATTTTTACAGAAAAGAATGATGATATAAGTGGCGGTGTCAAGACTTGTGGCACTGACGTTGAAAAACTGATTTCGTGGAAAATTCTTGATTGATTAGTGAGAACGGGCGTGACAATGGGTATTATTCACATTGTAACTTTAGTGTACAATCTTCACGGCGATGTAGTTGAAAAGTGAAACCTGACACTTAAAACATACATGCACATATACCCATATGTTAAGAGTCTAATTGGTGACACTACAGCGACTGAGAAAATCTTACGCGACTGGTCGATAATCTCTCAAATCTCTTATCCTAGCGATGACAACTCGAAGCAAAACACAACGATCAAAATCACAAGTTCAGAGCACTTGTCGTTGGGAGACAAAATGTGCAATTATAAATTTACGTTATTCTTTAGTAATGCTAAATTATGCTTATTGTGAAACTTAACAAACGTTACATACAGCACTTTAATAGTTATCACTATTACTCATAATACATGATAACGTGAATGTTAAACATAACAATATTTGGTAAGGTATAAACTTTGAAGGCATTATCATGAATATATATATATATATATATATTATATATATATATATATATATATATATAGTATATATATATATATATATATATATATATATATACACACACAGAAATCACAAAAAAATATGCATGTGATTTTTGTTAGCTGAAGGCAAAGGAAAGACTTGAAAGGAAATGACAGAGCGGCAAGTACTTTCGTGTATTTTAACACATCTTTGATATATATATATTATGTATATATATATATATATAGTATATAATATATAGATTATATATATATATATCTTTAGGTTTTAGATAGTAACATTATATCGAGAGCAATTGAATTATCTCTTATAAAAAAACAATGTTTATTATACTGAACCAATTTTCTGAAAATCGCAACAGTTTTTGGCCCATAACTAGGTGTGCGAATGCAAGCTTCCTCCTTCATAAAAATTATGATATGTATTTAGCTGAAATCATTTTGGGGTAAGAGAACGCTGAGATGATCAACCTTTTACGATTTCAGCTGTCTCTTTGGCTTTGTTTATTTGTTTACTGTACCTTTCTCTGCTGAACACACCGCTGTTTGTACCCTATTGTTATGTATTTGGTGCATTCAGTTACTCACTGCTTAAATCCTCCATAAGCAATTGACTTTTCTAACACTGCTGGTGTTACATAAATCTGGAATTCTCTATTCCTTATCTCTGCAATCCATGATTGGTTCACCGAATTAGAAATGTTACGTCGCAATGAGATATTCATGTACAGGCACATTGTGTTCTCTGCTATTATATTCCGGTGTTCACTGGTTTTCTCAATTATAACTAAAACAGAGATTAATTAAACGTACATCTTCATAGCCTTTGTTTGTTGTGAGTATGTTTTACATTTAAATATTGGACACGAACCATGGATTGTCATTAATATACAGCATTGCTGTTCATGTACATAATTCTGACTGTGCTTCTTATTATACATGCAATGATGCTCACTTATTAACAGATAGACATCGAAAACAGAATGAAGATATGTAGGTAAGTAGATCCTCTCTCTTTCTCTTCCTCACTCTATAATATATTGATATATATATATATATATATATATATATATATAATATATATATAGAACATACTTACATATTTTAACATATTTTAACATATATAAATTTATAAAAGTGGGCAATCCCGGGATAAACAAGACAACAGGTTCTTACAATATCATCTGCTTCATATCTCTACACGGAAGTCTGATCTCCAGCACGTAGGCCATTCCCTATCTCTACTCAGTGCACCATTCGCATCCATATGGCACACACTAGAGCTCCCTGTTATCAGTGGCCCACATTCCTGCCTTCTTGTTCCCACCTAGCAAGCACTTTATCGTTGTGCTCATTTTCACTACGCGTTATATCCCTACAGGCATTTGCATCTTTAAAGATTCTTATTTTATATCCTCCAACAATTCGCAAACAAATCACCTCTATGCCCTTTAGCAGTTTATTTTCATTTACCGTGGGCATAAATAATTAATTTTTATAAAGGAGTGTTATGAATAGAATACATCCATGCCTTTCGAATATCCTTCTGTAATAGATCCTCTTCTCCAAATTTGAACAGAGGACTCTCTGCTTCCCTTGCTTCGTCTGGCACCTGGTTTACTATCACGTATTACTTTGTGTTTTAATTATTTCTTTTTCCACATCATAAAGGGATGAGGCATAGCAGTTTATTCATTGTTTTGGGCATTTTTTGCATATTTGTAATATATCTTGGAGTTTCTATGAACTCTTGCGACACAGTAGGTGGAAAAATGTTTATTATCATGAGTATAACTCCTCAACTGACTTTCATCACTGCAGACTTATTGCAATTCAGAAATTAAATAACGAGGCTTAAATTAGTTTAAATGCAGCACCACGCTATCGCTTGAGTTTCAGTGAATCAGCGCTGCGCGGGAATGATGTGTCGTAATTAATTGACTTTGTTGTCGTAGCCTTCTTTGCCTTTCAGCAGATATCCCGTCGTTTCGACCTTGTTCTCCGCCATCGCTGTCCGTTAAGAAAAGACAGATCTAATGTGAAAAAAATAACGAGATGCTGTCAAAAAAACTTTCGATACAAGAAGGTTAGTTTCTGTTTTAAAGAGGCTCTTTTAGGGGCAGCTATCTTCCTTCGTTTGTTTATCCTGTCTCATAAGTTTCAAAGGCTTTTTCCTCTCTCCCCCTCGGACCTTCTCCAGCCTCTACTTAGGAGAGTATAATATCGTCAGTAATCTAGCGCTACTTGAAAGGAAACCTTTTGTCCTTAGCATTAAGTTCTTTGGAAAAAAATAGGAAGTAAAGAGTACGAGGTTTCTGTGGCCGTTCCCTACTATCCAGTGCACAGGAACTGTTAAAGATTGACTCAGATTTTTTTACCTAGATACTAATGTACGCCTCATATATATTATATATATATATATATATATATATATATATATATATATATATATATATATATATATATGTATATATATATATATATATATATATATATACAAAAGCCTTTCCTACAGGTAAATCTTCTTAAACAGGTCTCTGTGTCTGAAGATTTTTTCTAGCTTACCTTTTGCTGGAAGCTATGCTCACCCCTCCCCGCCCCGACAGACAGCTTTCCTATTGTGCTACATCAGTGATCCTGATTCTTTCCTCCTTGTGGTTAGATGACTTGTTGGGTTTTATGATGCTATTCCCTCTAAGTGTTCCTGTTTCTTGGGCAACGAATCCTGTATTTACAATATAATATGCTATATATATATATATATATATATATATATATATATATATATATATATATATATATATATATATATTATAAATAAAGGCAATGCAACGGAGGAAAATGAAAAAGCGAGAAACGGACGAGATTTTTACTAATGGCAAGACTTACTTATATTTATACATAGCATCACGTTTTATATGTTTCGTGATCAAGTTATACATAGATATATGATATTATAATATATATATATATATATATATATATATATATATATATATATATATGTGTGTGTGCTACGGAGCCATACTAGCTACAATCGCTCTGCATGAGTTCACACCGAAAACTATGAGTGTCTGCGAACAATTCATGTAAGTCTGTAAGAATCTATTGTTAATATGATCATCTTTACTGCTGTATTTAAAGTTAATTTTTAGATTTATTTAGGAAATAATTGATTTTCTTTGGACATTTTCTTCTCCCATTTGAAATTCCTCCTGTTTAATAATCACATTTAGTCTTTCACCATCCTCCGCCTTGAAAATTTCTGGAATGCTAGGTGAAACGTCGGTCCTATTCCAAAGATTAGATTACATTCAAATGAATTTTAAATTTTAATTAACGCCCTAGGTGTTGTAATAAAACTGACATTTTTTTTCCTGATGTTCGACATTCTAACCTTCGGTACGTTGCTCACCATTTAAGCAACTATGAGAAAACCACAATTAGAAGAATAGACAAGAACCTCTATAAAATTAATGCAGCTGATGCAGCTATAATTTTTAATAATAATAATAATAATAATAATAATAATAATAATAATAACTTGACCATGCTCTTATGGAAATAAAATTTTACTTCCAGTGCCTTTGCATAGGTATAGTTTATACCCCCACGTTAATTAATATAACACAGTATATTTCGATTTAAGCCATGGTGAGGGAACATCTGCTGCTAGACCCAAGTGCGCTTGCGCAAGGCGAGCTACAACCACAAAACCCGCGTGCCCGGCAGTCTTGGAAGATA
Source organism: Macrobrachium nipponense (assembly GCF_015104395.2). Classification (NCBI taxonomy): domain Eukaryota; kingdom Metazoa; phylum Arthropoda; class Malacostraca; order Decapoda; family Palaemonidae; genus Macrobrachium; species Macrobrachium nipponense. Next base: position 92,350,472 of record NC_061109.1, on the reverse strand, counting down.
TGAAAGTTATGTCGCAGCATCGGTAGCATAGCTTTTCACCCGTTACAGCGGCCTCCCTTAAAACAGTGCCAGCAATTGAAAGCCACGTGTCGCAGCATGGCTACCATAGCATGGCAGGATTAGCATCACATCCGGTGTGAAACGGCCTTTATATCGGTGGCCTCACGATCAGTGAAGCTGAATGATCCCGGTCGTCGCCTGAGCATGACTTCAAAAAGTGGCCATCATGAGAAGTGGGCATGTCCGAAATCTCCATGAAGCCTTTCCGCAGGTCCTCATTGTCCTCTCTGGGTCACCATCATTCTCACTCCTGCATCGATTCTCAAACTTGCGCTACCCTTTTGTGGCATCCAGCTCTGTCTCCCTGCTATGGTCCCCATTCGGTTATTTCAAAATATTCATTAAATATTTTTGGGAATAATCGTTTTAATTATTTGAAAAAAAAACACGCCAATTCAACCGCCTATTTAAACAAAACCGATGACTTTTTTTTTCACCTCTTCTAATTACTGCTAGCACAGTAGCCTAGACTAAGTGTAGTTTCGGTTAGCTCCGAGAACCCACCTTTCATATCATCAGACAGACAAGTTGGACGGAAAAGGAAAGCGAGGAAGAGAAAAAAAAAACAAGATTTCGAAACTCATTTCTTGGAAACTTGTACTTTTTTCGTGAATCATCCTGTTTGCCTTTGCGATTTTCCTGGAACTTATGCCACCATTCTTCTTCTCGTTCTTTTCCGCCTACTGGATTTACGAGCTCCCGTGTTTGGAGGACACCGTGGTACGGGAACAAATACTTTCCTTTTGCTTTCCTGTTTTACCTCGGACTCTCTCTCTCTCTCTCTCTCTCTCTCTCTCTCTCTCTCTCTCTCTCTCTCTCTCTCTCTCTGAATTTTAGTTACTCAATTCTTAGCACTGAATATGTCGTTATGGTCCTGGGAATTCCCGATTTGTTTATTATTGCTATATTGTACTATTATTTTTTCGTAGCCGCCTCATTAGATATTTTGTTCTGATAGTACTGTGTAACTTGATAAAATACAGATATTCAGCCTTAGAAGAAATTATAGCCGTTGATTTTCAAGTTGCACTTTATTAATAGGTTTGAATTTCTTTATTTTATATTTATACATTTTGTGTGGTCTGTGACCAAACGACATACTATGTGTAATTTCATATCTGATTACAATGAACTAAGTGCTGTTTAAGTAATTAAACCAAAATTACCCTTAGTTTCTCTTTTATTTCAGCTTTATCAAACCAAATTTCATATCCGGCAAAACAAAAGAACAAGATTCCATGTTCGGAATATATCTGTCATTGGGATTGGTCCGTGACGACACCTGGCAACGGTTTGCTTAAAATAGATTCAAGGCAAAAATAACCTCAGGCTGCTACAAAGAACCTTCGCAAAATAATACATTTTAGAAAAAAAAAATAGGCTTCTTTTCGTTCTTACAGAGCTTTTATTAAAATTTATTGTAAGCAGAAGGAAAATGTCCCATGTGTCAAAAGACAGTTTTCCAGAAACTGCCCAGAATTACTTTCATTAGCAATCCAGGCGGATCCACGAGAAAGCAGGACTGGACTAATTTGATAATTAGGCTAGAATATAAACATTCTCCAGGCTACGTATTAAACAATAGCCTAATGAGGGGTGCTAACCTCTCTGAGAATAAGGCCAACCAAACAAAAGTGACCTTGCCGATCATTACATTGTATAGTTTTAAATGACGTGGTTTTAACAACTTTCGACGTAATCGCAGGAACTCCCACTAGCAAATCTGAGCGTCTATATTTGTACAGAATATTTCGCACATTTAATCCAACAGAATATTCCAGGAATTTTATAATGATCCCGTGACAAGTAAAATCATACTGCGGAAAGGAATAAGAAACAATTTTTATTTTAAAGCAAGTAGAAAAACAAGATCTTTGACTTCCTTTCACGCAGAGGGGGAATATCGATAAGTCGATGCAAATATATGTTCACTGAAAAAATACTTTTTTTTTTTTAATAAAAAAGAACAGGAAGTACCTCCCTTCACATTTATTGGAAATCTATAACTTCCAGTTACTTTTATGGAGATTGCTGAACACGCTATTTTTTTTTGGGGGGGGGAGGGGGGGGGGGGTGTTGCGGTGGGTGGGTGGGTAGGGAGTTGGGGTGGAGGGTGGGTTGATAGATACCACCAAAGAAACCTGTTCCCTGCCCAGAGCAAGATGGATATCTCTCTATTTTGCTTGCGGAAGAAAATTTGTTTCTGGTGCCATCTGGAGAGTCCCAGATCGGCAGCAGATGAAATGAGAAAAGTTGGCTTTCTAAAAGGATTCCTGGTCGGAATCCCTCGAGGTAAAGCTCTACAGACATCTCATGCAGTGTGGAACGACATCCCTTCTTTTTTATTTATTAATTTTATTTTATTTTTTGGGGGGAGTTGTGGAGTTGGGGATCAGGGGAAACTAGGTATAGATGTTGTTGCAGCGGCTGAGAACTCTAGATTTCAAATCAGTAGAGTGCGCTACACTACTTTTTTTATGCTGAATGTGAAGGAGATTTATTGGTATTTAAAAATTTAATCATCGTTTACTGTGTGTAATGAATGATTTTCATATGATACCAAATAGAGTATAGAAACATTATATCATAGTCTAACCATATTTAGTTTGGTTTCGCAGATGACTTGCACAAATTTGAATGTTATCTTTCAATTATCTTTTCTGTACGCGTTTAGTCAATAACAATTTTCTGTTTCATCTAGCTACTCTTCCTAATAAATTCTTCATTCCCACTTTTTCATTCTGTTATTATGCTTGTTTATTCAAGCTTAATAAACTGTGCGTTTATCTGCTGATCTTACCTATTTTCTGTTTAATGCATGTCATATACTTCAAGAAAAATCTCTAAACGCATTCATTCCCATTGGGTTTGCCTTACAATGAACACTTAGTACTCAGGACTCTGCCTTGAATAAAAATATTGATGGTTTTTCTCTCCAAATGTTCATCTAATTTCCATCTAAAGTCCATATCGTAACTGTTTACTTTGTAATTGCTCTATTCCACGAATTGAGAGTGTGTGTTTTTTCCGTCATCACAAAGTAAGGTTATAGTCGATCCCAAAGCCACCTTTGGTCACTTCTCCCTCATCACCAATTGCTAACAACTATATAAGCTGTTTATAGGGGAAAACCCCAGATACAACTAAGCTGTTTATAGGGGAAAACCCCAGATATCATATAATGAATACATTAAATAAAACATAACACTCCAAAGGCAACTGTCAGAACCAAAGAAAGGTAAATGCACCTTAGTAGAAATACATGCAGATGAGCTCTTAATAAGTTAACTTGAGAAAGGCAAGAAATTTCACAAGCTAGGAACATTCCCGAACACTATGTGGATTTAGAGAGAAAATTATTTATTAGTGATTTTTACTGGGTGTAGATATCCAGGAGCTTATAAAATTACTGCCATTGATCACTATAAAAAAAATCTTCCTTCTCAAATCAACACCAGCTTCCAGTGAACATGTGAATAGTAAGGAAATTTTTAGAAATCATTCATTTAAGAGACCAAAGTTAAACTCAGTTGTGACTCAGAAAATTATTTATGTGATCTTATGCTCCCACGAAAAGGTCTATATTGATATTGACAACAGTATGGGAACTTCAAGATAAATTTGTTAGCCCAGAGGAAAACAGGAAAACATCAATCATTGAAGGGATGCTCTAAATCTTTGGAAATGATTAAGGAGAAAAGTTTGATTACCACTAAGTCTCGAAAGACATTGAAATATAATAAGGCCTCTGTTAGAACTGAAGACCCACCGACCGGAATTCGACTTGTTTGAGTTCCTTTAAAGGGGAAATTTCTCCAACAATTCAGAAAAGGGAAGCAAACAATTCTGTGGAAGTCCAGAAGTTTGAAAATTAATTGAAGCACGAAAAATAACATCAACATTGGGCGCGTGAATATAGTTCCTTGGCAAAGAAAGAACACAGACTCTCTCTCTCTCTCTCTCTCTCTCTCTCTCTCTCTCTCTCTCTCTCTCTCTCTCTCTCTCAGAATAGTGCACGTAGACCTTAATTTAACAGCATTGACATTATCTAAATAAGTATGCATTCAACATAAAATTCTCAAATGAATAAGAAGAAAAGTCAAAAGAGAGTTCTCATTATACTACATTTAAACATTCGGACACTATTCACCAATTTGTAAAGGATAAGTCTGCAATGAGTGTTTACTTAAACGTTGTTTACCTCAATACAGGATGATTACTAATTCAGCGTTTTCCCCGATGTGGACTGTTTCCTAATTTGCTGTGTACTTGGATAATACCTGTTTACTCATTCGCTCTGTGTCGGAATAATAGGCAGCCCATGGCGTAATGACATTATGCATATGGAGCTACGAACATTGTCCCGCATGCATTATGGAGGAGAAAGTTAGATGAAAAGGATGTTGGAGTCAACTAAAACTCTGATCCTACACTCCTGATGTGTTAATGGGGAATGTTTATCCTGAATGGTAGTGGCAAATAGAATACAAACAAAAGTATGTAGTTACTCCCAAACATAATAAAAGGTAAACTAATCCAAGGGCATGCATTAATTCATTTCATGCACACATGAATTGCTCAGTAACAGAAAGCAAATGTATTTCCTAGTGGTGTGGTCAAACGTGGAGAGGATTCTGAAAACAAATTAGTTCTTTTGTCTTGACAAAGCCATTCATAAAACATTGATCATTGTGGAGAGAGAGAGAGAGAGAGAGAGAGAGAGAGAGAGAGAGAGAGAGAGAGAGAGAGAGAGTCGCGTTCTTAAAACCTTTTGACAAGAAATAAATGATTCGAATGCAAGATCTGGTATTGACAGGTCGTTATGAGAAATGACAAGAGATGGCAACTCATGGGTACTCGTCAGATAAACTTTAAACTTTCGAATTTGGGGGATAATTTTTTCACTACTTTAATTATTATAATTTCTGCGTGAATATATATCGATGTTGCGTTCATTGGGAGGTATCGCGTGATTTATTCTTGCTGTTGGAGTTATCGTTAACTGTAGTATGTTCTTTTCGTCCAACGACTTAGTTTAGCCCACTCGACAACAATAGGCCGTACAAATTCTTGTTTATTGTAGGATTAATTACGAGCCGCAGTTTTACTTCGTATATATTTTCCCGCATTGGAAAAATTGGGATTCCATCTTGCGTCAGCGCATGCCGTCCTCAAAATAGATTGCCCTTTGTGCTCCGTAATGACGCCATAATTCACGCGAAACGCATTTCACCTGTCATGCTTTTTGACTGATAATTTAGGCTCTGTTTAGATTCAGATGATTTGATGGTCAAGTCTGCGTTTATAAGTCATGACTGTTAGATTGATTTCCACATTTTCTTATTTATCAGATAATTGCAAATAAAATGTAATGATGTTTGTCACAGATTTCATTTTGCTTCCTTTTAATGATTGGTTTCTCACAGTTTTAGCCATATGTTAAAATTTCCATTTTCTGTAGTCCTCACCTCTTCAGTTGTGAAGATTTACGTAAGGAGTTAAAAAATGCATAAAGGGTTATTTCTTTTACTTATTAATGTAGCAATTAAGCGGGATTTGTGATTAGGCACAGCTACAGCCTATTGTGTGTACTTAACTTTGTCATATTCATTTGATATTTTTTCTTATTGAACTTGATTCTTTCTGTATGGTACAATGTTCCGTAACTTTCGTGTATGTTGATATTAATTCCTAATATGTATTTTTGCACGGAAAAATACATATTATACTTGGTGTAAAGAAAATATATAATTTTTTTTACTTTCATTATCTTATGCTTTGTTAATTCTAAGGCTTTTGATCGAACTTACAATGAGAAATTCAGCCGACCGTAGTGTACCCAAACGCTACATACGGCTCCTGGATAAATGCCAAGTAATATCATGGACGTTGGCTGATGCTGCCAGAACCCCAGAGAAAGAAAGTATTTCTGTTTAGGAACATTGCCTTTGTCCTCGTCAGCGTCGCTAACAAAACTGTTGCACTTCCTGACGGAGGCATCTTAATTACTTTTCTCATGAGAGTCTTCAGGAAATATCAGGTGCCGAATGGAAGGTCGAATATCACATCTCCATTGCAATATGCCTCCAGTATTTCGTTTATGAAATGATCACACCTAGAATTAAGGGAGGATATATATTTACATTACAAGCTCATATAATTGCAGGATCCCTTAACATGTCTAGTGCTATTCTACTTTCAAAGAATATTATTTCGTAAACGAGAGATACAGAACCTAGCGAAACAAATGCGCATGTGTTACTGTCATTTCCTTCGTCGTTATGCAGAATATGCCACCTTTATCTCCTCACATAAAATTCACGCAAGATTTAATGCAATTTCATAGTACTACATCTCCTCTAGCAATATAGCATATATATATATATATATATATTATATATATATATATATATACATATATATATATATACTATATTATATATATATATATATATAAGATATATATATATGTATATATATATATATATATATATATATATATATATATGCTATATTGCTAGAGGAGATGTAGTACAATGAAATTGCATTAAATCTACATATATATATATATATATATATATATAATATATATATATATATATATAAAACATTGAGGAGTCTAGGAAGACGACAGTGTAAGAAACATGCTTTATTAAGATACGAAACGTTTGTTCATGTTGTTACAACACATCATGTGTGCAAATTAAACCTTTATATAATAAAAGACGAAATAGATGCACAAATTATCAAAAAAATCAGCTAAAATTAAATACCTAATTTAAAACTTTAAAATAGAACACGAGCTTGTGAGGAAGGCTACCTACTCAAGGAAGGGTAAGATCTACGTAAGTGACCACAATAGTTCGTACATTCCCGAACAACACTTAGGTCAGAGAGAGAGGAGGCGAAGAAACATTGGAGTCTGAACCTGGAGAGAGTTGGTGGATAAATAATGACTCGAGGGTCGTTAAGCAAGCTGTTTGTATAGTAGGGCCTACTATTGAAAAAAATATTTTTCTTAACTGTAATTTTGCATTTGGATTCATGAGTTACATACAACATTACATCCATCATACATACATACATACATACATACATACCTACATACATACATACATACCATACATACATATTATATATATATATATATATATATATATATATATTTTATATATATATATATAACTAGATAAGATAGAAAGATAGATATCTCGTATTAACATCAAACTAGTTTTCGGGTCGCTATGTTTTTATGTATATATGTATGTATGTATGTATGTATGTGTATGTACGTGTATGTATGTTGCAAGATAACGGATCTACTTCTATTTTATTTTGTTGTGATCAAGTTGTATACGAAATGAAATTATGACAGAGTAGATTTGAAAATTATAAATGGTTAGGATTACTTGTTGTAACCACCGGAAATGGTTTTTCAACTTGCTTGTCCGATGATCAGTGTCATTTGAATATATTGTTTATGGTTTTTTTTAAGTCTTTCCGTTAAACCCATAGCCGTTAGCGACATATAACTGACAAACCATAAGCAGCAATAGCAAATGCTCAGTATTTTCAAAGCAATCACGATGTCTTTAATAAATGATTGAATCATGATCACAAATGTAGCAGAAAGGTCAGCTCGAATTTATTGTATTTCACTTTGCTTAGAGATTTCCCTTTCGTTCCTCGACTTTTGAATCCAGCATCTTCTCTTATTCAAATAAGTAATGAGAGAATTTATAATGCTCCAGTTCACGTTTCCTGCTTTCGCCTCGCTGAATTCTAAACCGGAACCGACGAATCCCCGATTTCACACGTCCTTCCAGGAGTAAGAAGCTTCCGCGTATATTTTAAGAAGTCTTCTTTAAAGACACATTTTTGGAAACTCTACGGCAAAGGGGGAGTGTGAAGAGACGCATCTCTCTCTCTCTCTCTCTCTCTCTCTCTCTCTCTCTCTCTCTCATGCCGTTACTTGAGATTCCAGCAGTAATCTATGATAACTTTTGCAATTAATCAAAGCTCTTGTGTTGATATGCCTGTTTCGCAAACTGCATAGTTGCCTATTTAGTGCTTAGCAATACGAATGTTTTCCCAATTTTTGACATACTTTTTCCTCACTCATTTCTTCCACGTTGTTATACTGTACCGGCCGTTTTCAGCATTTGCTCAAGTTAACCTAAGTACCCATCAATCCATGATTAATAATGGTCATTCGTAATGCGACTGAAACAGACGAGAGAGGAGAGAAAGAGGAGAGAGAGAGAGAGAGAGAGAGAGAGAGAGAGAGAGAGAATCACTAATGCATTGTACGAGTCTTTGAAGTCCAATTCAAAAGTGATTTGATTTTAGCTTTCAAATGAAATGTTCCCATTTTAATTCTTATTCTCTTATTCATTAGGAGCATTACATCAGCACTAAATTTAAAGAAATAATTTCTTCCAGTAGAGAGTTTTTCATGCGCATTGAATATTTTACCTCAGAAGTATTTCAATAAAGGCGTAAAATTGAAAGTTTTAAGGTATAGAATTATGTTGGAGCGTCACGAAATATTTCCAATTCTTGATTTTTATAAAGAATATACTTTTTTCGTATACATGCAGAAACTATGCGACTCATACTTCTAACGTTGCACATCAAAGCAGGCCATTTTATTCGGGGTTAGTGTTGAAGGGAGTGTTAATGAATAAGAGAGAGGAAAAAAATAAACAGACATAAAACCCGTATTTTTGGGGTGAAGATTTGAAATATGAAACTGCTGCGCGCGTTTGCTTCTTCTCTATGTTTATGTTTCTTTCAATTTCACTGAAGTATGTATTGAAAAACGTAGATCACAGAAACGATTGTGTTCGGTATGAAAGGGCTGCCGAGCGCATGGGAAGAAAGGGAGAATGATAATCGCAGGAAATATGAGAGGCAAGAGGAGAAATTCGGAATGATGGAAACTGTACTTAGCGCGGAGGCGTACCATAATCACCGAGGAAAATGCTGAGAAATGTTTCATCTCGCGAGAGAGAGAGAGAGAGAGAGAGAGAGAGAGAGAGAGAGAGAGAGATGGCTTTTGGATTTAAAAGAGAAGTATCCCGCTCATTCTTCCCTCTCTTCTCTCTCTCTCTCTCTCTCTCTCTCTCTCTCTCAAGCATCCCGCACGTTCTCCCCCCCTCTCTCTCTCTCTCTCTCTCTCTCTCTCTCTCTCTCTCTCTCTCTGAATTTTAGTTACTCTCTCTCTCTCTCTCCCCGTATGATGAGCGTGCGTTTGTCCTTAGATAAAAAGGTGCACTTTTCTTCCGTGGTAGCGATGTCCTGTTTAATACTAATGGCCTGCAAAAATAATGTCTACTATTCCGAGAGAGAGGGTTGGGAGTATTTTGGGATTTCGTGTAAGCGTCTGAATGTGGGATTATCTCGGGATCGGGCTTTTTATTCTCTCCTCAAACAGATATGGCAGTTTTTACCTTTTTTTTAATGTTTGTTACTCGAAATGTACGTGTTTGGATGTGTGATATAAAACGGTATATATGTACGAGTAACATGTGGTTCATACAACAAGAAAGTAAATGCAAAAATTTTCTAGAATTTGTAATATGGTACAAGCAAAAATGTTCTAAAATTTTAATGAAGCATAGTTCATCTAGCACGATCCATATCACAATTTCATCATTTAAAGTAGCAGTGGAGAGGAGAGAGAGAGAGAGAGAGAGAGAGAGAGAGAGAGATGATGTAGAGAGGGGAAGAGAGAGAGAGGGCGGGGGACAGATTAAAATTGCTTCAAGATTTTCTCCTATGAACTGAGAGAGAGAGAGAGAGAGAGAGAGTGGCGGGGGACAGTATAAAATTGCTTCAAGATTTTTCTCCTATGAACTGGGAGAACGGAGATCCTGAAAACACAGTTAACAAGTTTATCTTTTCCATGAAGGGAAACATTGTTAGAAATTTATTTCTCATATTCCTGCTCGACTGGTCTATGTTTCCAGCGGAAATCTTTCCTTTTTTCGTGTTGCGGTAACTCTTTTGATAAGAAAATGTATAAAGGTAATGCCAGTGTCTGAAATTCAGATTCAAGTAACTTCCTCATCATTTTCATGTATTTATTTGTTTATCCTTATAAATGTCATTAGTTGTGTAATTTAATAAATTCTCTGTTTATGAATTCAAACCCGTTATCTGTTATTTTGTTATGTGATTCTAAGCGAGTTTCGTAACTTCTACTTAGCATATTTACAGCAAAGTACAGCTCGGTCCCTTCCTATTTATGGATAGAATATAGATTTCTCTCCTGTTTATATTTTCGTGACACTTACTAAGTTAGCATATATCTTTTTTCAAGTTTACTTCTTATTCGCTCCTTTTTCTGCAGCTCTGCAGATCGGGACAAGGGGTCGACACCGCTCAGCTTAGAAATCGGGAATGAATGTCATATTAATTTATACCAAACATCCAAGAAAATATTCCAAGAACAAAACTATAAAAAGAATAAAGTTATCAGGAACTGGTATGCTTTCATTTCGATCATAATTGATTTCATTGTAGCAAAGCTTTTCATAAATTTAATATTGATTTTTCTCCAAGTGACGGTGAAGATATATTGTTGATATGGAATCAAGGAATCAAATTGCAATACTCGCAAGAAAGAATGGTGATAATTATGCGAAATTAAACTTTTCCACTATTTCAGGAAATTATTAAATTATACCAATAGTTCGACAGTGAAGCGTGCACTATGCAACTTACGTTGCATTCTGTATAGCATTCATAAAACTTGAAGGACAGAAATATTGTATCCTGGGCAGCAGAGTGAGAAGCTCTTCATGGGGATACAAGAGACTTCCAGGAAAACTTGTTAGTCAGATGCAACAGTGAATCATAAAACTTTCGCGGTGCCCCTCCCCCCCCCCCCCCCCCCCCCCCCCAACAAAAAGGTGGGTGGGTGTTGGTTGTAGAGTGTTGCTCCCTGGACTCTGATGGTGGAAATGATATATGGTTTCAACGTGAAAAATGATATACATGACTTTGGAGTTTTTGGAAAACTTCTTTGAATACTGAAAATAACGCAATGATGGTGCTGGAAATATAAAATATAACAACATAGAAATCGAAATCAGACAGTTGCGGATACCATTACTTTGTATTTTATCTGTAAAGGAACACTTGTTCGTTCAGTTTGAGGCATTATTAGTAGTATCCCTTGTTTTATTTAATATGGGCTAAATTCAAAACAATACCAGTAAGTCCCACGTTGAGCCACGAAAACGATAAACTTGACTTATTTTCTTCAAAAAATGAATAAATTGATGGCGGAAATATAACAGACAATTCATTTCCTTAAATGTTTTGGTGGCTACGAGTTGCTGCTATGTATAACGGGTCATGAAAAATCCAACGCATTGGAAACGAGAAAGTCGACTTCGAGTGGATGTAAGACTGGATTAAAATGAACGATGAGTTTCAAGGGAGTCAATACTAAATTTGGTACGGTAATTTTTCTTTCAAGTACCTTTATATCATAGAGTAAGGTTAACTGCCTCAGGCATTCTGTAAGTTGGGAAAAAGGGCATTTGTATGATAAAGTCCTTTTTCATGTAGTACAGTCTTGTTGAACAGGTAAATATTTGGAACCTGGTGACTTGCACAGAAAGCAGAAAAAGCTAAACTAATTAATCAAAAGACCGACATAAAATAATAACTGTACAATTATAAATATATCAAATTTATTTTGGACATCCGAACAATTTATGCAGGTTTATAGTTTTAGATACTGATCCAAGGAACAATGTGCCATATGACTTTACATCTATGAAGGTCATCTATTAGATGTCAGAGTGCATCGTAACGTATTTATGCTTTCCATGGTAGCAAAACAAAATAAATCTTTTCTCGGTGAAAGCTCTTCTCTCTCTCTCTCTCTCTCTCTCTCTCTCTCTCTCTCTCAGCTTAGCTCCCGAAAGAAAAATGAAGCCGTCGAGAACATCCATCTTATGAAAATGTTAAAAGTTCCGGGAACTGCAATTTTAAGGAAAATGGGTTTGACAAGGTAATTGCCATGTTTTTCTTGTTCCGCTTAGGCTCATGGTAATTCGTTTTTCAAACACCGCTTGCCCTCTTTTCATGGTTTCCCTTTTTCTGCAAATAGGCTTCATAATTCGGCACTGAGTTGCGTCATTTTATCGTCTTCTCTTTTGCCACAAGATAATTTCGTTTTTGTTAATCTCTCTCTCTCTCTCTCTCTCTCTCTCTCTCTCTCTCTCTCTCTCTCTCTCTCTCTCTCTGCACAATATAGACACACACACACACACATACACACACACACACACATATATATATATATATATATATATATATATATATATATACATATATATATATATATATATATATATATATATATATATATATATATAACTTAACTCTGTGATGAGGGAGATATGACTATCAGTGTTACATCTAAGTTGAAATTGCCTACCCTCAATAGTATCTACTCCAGATTCATAGTAGGAGTTTACCTAGGAAAGTCGGGCTTCAAGGTTTCAAAGGATTTGTAATATGGGTAACTGATGTAACAGTTTCCGTGGGCAAAATTCTCATTTTCTTTCTGGATCCGTAAATGCCATGACCTCTAATCACAAAAGCCCCGCTCTTTTATATTGTTACCATATATAAGTACGTTGGACGAATGAAACCTTTCCTGAGGAAAGCTGCTGTTGCTAAGATTTGTACAAGTGTATCGACTCTTGTTTACTCGGAAAAGAGACTTTCCTATGCTAGACCTATCGTGAAGTGATACATCTAGTTGTCGGAATAGTTTGTGTAATTTGCGTTTTCTTTCGCAAGCAGTAGGAAGCTGCCATTCTCGTTAATACACATCGGTGACGACCCCCCACCCCCCCCCCCCCCCCCCCCTCCCCCTCCCCCAACACTCACAAAGAAGAAAAAAAATATATAATCCATTCACCATGGGCGGCGCGAAACTTATTAATAAAACCTCATCCCTCATCCCTTGTAACTAATACAATATGTTTAATCTCACAGTTGTCCAGTCCGGGACAGTTTGTATTACCGCTGGCTCCTATATTATTAGGATGTTGAACGTTCCTGGGTCGAGACCGTTCGTTTTGACCTTTTTTGTTCCATAAAGCAGGCATTATTAACGGTTTATACTAGTCTCTTAAATTCATTATAAAATCCCTCTCATTAGTTTTCAAGTTTTCGTTCAATATTATTCGTTAAATCCTGGAAACAGATAGACTGACAGAAGTATAAATCTCTCATGTCTCCTAATTTCGTGAATTGTTTCATATTGTATCGTATAATATAGTTCCCCTTTCTATAGGTCTAAAATTAGAATAAAAAGCGAAATGAATTACGAATTCTTCCGAAATCATCTACTAGTTCACATGCCGTGTATTTCGTTCATCATCTTGAAGGCTTGGTTATTACTATTAGAATTTGACACGTAAGGAGCATTTATTTCAGAATTCTTAATAACTTTATTGCTACTCCAGTATTTATAGTTCTTGAACGTTTCAGCTGCGACTTCTAAATCTGGCACATATTTTTACTATCTTTTTGCTACTTTAGCTGATATTACTCAGTCACTGCTATTATTATGAAGCAGGCAATATCGGCCATATTGTGCTGATTCCTAGAAACAATTTGCGTTGCCTCTGCAATTTCCTGTTACCTTATTAACGTTATTAATTATCCTTCTTTTACCATAGGAAGCCGAGAGCACCTTTGATATTTATTGGATAATCCATCGATGAGTTTCTCATTTGTCTTCCGTTTTCTCCTGCCCATACCAGTAAAGAAAATGAGTATTTGCCGTTTTAGTTCATCATTCATTCTTATCGATGTCACCGGACACAAACTATTCATTGGTTACAAATGATGAGTCGGTCAAGGTTCACAGTCCTCATTAAAATATATGTTCCTCCTTATTCTTTCTTTCCCATTCATACCTATTTTTCCTTACCTTCCGTCTGTCGTATCCTTATGATTTTATAGCTTTAATCACATTTCCAACTGATAAAATACGTTTATCTGAGGATGCAGTGCACCCTGCACCTCTAACTAACGACGCCACTTCCCTTATCCACGCCATGAATCTCTTTGTCAGCGCATCAAAAAATTGAGGAAATTGTTTTTCTTCACGGAACGACAGCCACCCGCGCTGTTGACACCATTCTGTCGATACCGTCCCCGAGGGGCCACACGGAAAAAGGATGATAATTTGTAGCGGTAAACACCCGTGACAGGTGATACATCATTTCATATCCTGTTGTCATGAAAACCATTGATCGCTGTGTTACCTAGTAACGCGGCGCCGAGCACTTTCGAATAAAGTCGAAAACTTATTTTGTGATGATTTACGTCGTGAGCTATGACTTCCATTAATCAGGGTAATTATGAGGTAAATGGTTTGTTGTATTAATAAATGTAATTTATGATTTGTGTGGCCGTACACATTATACTAATTGGTCTCTCAGAGCGTCATATGCTCTAGTGACATGGCCCTGTCTAATGTTGGATTCAACCTAATAAGGTGAATTCAGGCTTAATTATATAGGCTTATGAATAATTGATCATTATTTCTATCATCATATATGTAATATTATGTATATTATATATACATACTTATTCACTCATACATACATTACTTATCGCATATACAAATATATGTATATATAGTATATACATATATATGTACACCCTTACAATTGTGAAATAACGATGGAATGGTTATATCTATATCAAGGCTATAAAACCTTGGCATCTACGTGCCACGGACATTACTGACATTGCGTGTCTGCTACTAGATTTACAACGGAGACATGCACTGAGCATGACAAATTTCTTATATGCGCAAACGTATCATCGCACATGCGGAGATGGGTGTTTGTGCGTTGCATTCCCGAAGTGAAAAGACCTAGTGGTGAAGGGAAGCTTATGTCGTGTCCCACATCGCTGTAAGTAACCTGTATTTATTGAATAGATTTTACTCATCCGAATAAAAATGTAAAAAAAAAAATTAGAATGAAACTTGCCCATAAATGTTATAGAATGAAACTTGCCCATAAATGTTATAGAAAAACTCAAATATCAAGTACTCGATAAACTCTCAGGAGAGGTCTGTCTTGAAATCTATTGAGTCAATCTACAACTGTAACTTCATGGGCCATTTATCGTAGTGGAAAATAAATTGCCAACTCTTGACTTATCAAGCAGCAATAAATTACGCACCACCGACTTCCATCAGAACTCGCTGGCCCATTGAAATTGAATCCCCTGACTCTAATTTCCAAAAAGTGCTTCGAAGGTTTTCCTAAACGTGAGGTTTTCCCATCCGTCTCGGGAAGGAAGCAGTACGTAGTGTGAAATGATGAACCTGAGTTTTTATAAAATGCCCCTCCGTTGCAGCTGACATTCTTTTTCCTCTGTCGTGGTCGCTTGAGCCCCAAACAGTGAATGATACACTTGATTGTTAGACGAATGTTGTGAGCCGCATCTAGATTGGAGGGAGAAGAATGCAGAAGGATAACTGAACATCAGTTTTCATTGTGTGTAGAAATGTATACCATCAAAACAGGAGGACCTCGATAAAGTAATCTTCTCCCTAATATGGTGAAACCATTTGCAAGATATTGATAGGACAATCTTTCTCTCTCGGGCTTTGCAGTTCAGGTCTTCGTGAACGGTTCTGCTAGATATGAAGAGGAGCCTCTGCTGACCAAGAAGTGGTCTAAGTATTGGGTTTTAATTCGATTTTAGGCAGCAGGATATGCAGAGAAATAACGATAACAGGAGTGAATGATCAGTATTCCGTGGAAACACAGTCGAGTGAAAACGGAGAGATTTAATGATTCTCTCTCTCTCTCTCTCTCTTCTCTCTCTCTCTCTCTCTCTCTCTGGCACACGAACCTATTGGATATGTAGTTGAAAAGCCTTCATGCATGTACCAAAGCGTAGATGAGCACTCACGACAAAAGACTTTGGGAAATGGTATAGGAAAGAGACTGCCATTGCCTTTTCAGATATAAGTAATCTGATTTAAACAATTAGCTTATTTTACACCAGTAATTTGTTAATAAAAGTGCTAAGAACAGATACGGCATAATTGGCTTAAATCTAATCAAAGGGAAAGGGGGCTTTGAAAGTATTATCATTTGATTGATGAAGTTAACGACGATGGAGTTAATAACAATAATGGAACCCATAATTGGAGTATTGGATTATCTTGATGAGACATTATTTTTTTTAGAAAATATTGTTCACGTTCATGTTAGGATTTCTTGCTTATTATGATGGAAATCCGCGCACGCCTGCAAGTTCTTTGTATTCTGCAAGAATGATTAGCAAAGTAGTTAAAACGTCAACAAAAAGATTTGATAGGA
Organism: Macrobrachium nipponense; assembly: GCF_015104395.2. NCBI lineage: Eukaryota > Metazoa > Arthropoda > Malacostraca > Decapoda > Palaemonidae > Macrobrachium > Macrobrachium nipponense. The sequence goes on along the minus strand of NC_061109.1, from coordinate 92,334,027 downwards.
GAAGTGTAAACATGTTGGTAGAAAAATACTTCCAGGATTTGCATCCCTCTCAAGCTGAGCATAGCCAGGTATCTTAAGTAAAAAAAAATTATGGAGTGGAAATGATTCGCTGTTTGACGGACGGTTATCAAGTTGCATAAGCATAAAAGAAAGGACGCCGTACTTAGATATTAGATGAATTTAGTTGAATGAAATCAATGAATCCAACATCAGAAGAGCAACGAATGGCTGATGAAAATTCTGGTAGGCAGCGCAAAAGAAATATTACAGTGATTAATAGCCTTTTGGAAACGTTAGTATTTAGAAAGGAAGGGGAGTGTAAAGAGAAATGATAATTCAACAAAGGAGAAATTCTGATGGTGAAGTTACAAAAAAGGGTTAGATGGGATGGACTAAGTTATTCATTAGCTGCAGTAGTTGTTATGAAGAATGTCAGGGAATAGCATAGATTGAAAGTTTCAAGAATTTTTCAATATTAGATAAGCATTGTTTTTAATGTATTCAGGTTAATTTGGAATGATTTGCTAAGACTGCTTTCTGCAGTCGATAATTGGAGAGAACTAAATAGTTGACATCATAGTCACGTCTAAAGTATTTTTCTTTCAAATTTGTTCCATACACCATCCTAAGCCTAATGGTGTTGTATGATGTAATTACTCCAGTCGTAGATACTGTTTGTTTTATCTACAGCTGATAAACCCTTATAATACTCACTGTTAAATCTTTCAATATAAAAGATAGAAGTATTCCTTCAAGCTTTAGAATAAAAATGTCTTATTTTATTCTTCCTGTTCGGAGATCAGATTTCAGCAACTTTTTGTCGCTCTGCCACACTACAAAATATGTTATAATTTATCTCCATTTTTTTTTTATTCGTTCCTAAAACATTTCAAGAGCACGTGTGTCACATTCCCTCCACTCTATATGACAAGTATTCATTTACACACACACATACATATATATGTCCATGCATGTATGTATATATATAATTTACCATAACAGTGTAACATCCGATATTATGAATATCGCAAAGATCTTGCTTTCTTTAAATTGCATGACTTATGGCAGAATATTTTCGAAGAGTCCATACCATAATCGAACGTTGGTAACTTATACACATTTTTGAGAACTAATAACAGCGCAGTCATTCACTATCATTTTTTCTGGTGCGTTACGAATGTGATCCCTGTCAAACTTGCTGCGTTCATCGTCCAGGCTTCATCTTTTTATTCATGTAGCACAACTATTATTCCTTCTCCGATTGTTTGTTGTGATAATAATAATAATAATAATAATAATAATAATAATAATAATATAATAATAATAACTGTCAATGTCCGAAATTTCAAAAGAAACACGGGCCTTTCTTGACAGCCATTCGTAACTGCAAGAATCTTCTCTGCAGAGATATTACGTATTCAAGAGAGAGAGAGAGAGAGAGAGAGAGAGAGAGAGAGAGAGAGAGAGAGAGAGAGAGAGAAATTAACGTTTATGTTTCTTCTCCCCCTTTATTTGCCTACGACAAAATACCCTCTTTGCTTTTATTTGTGTTAGGTATTCCGAAAATTTATGCAATCCTATTTATCATAGGCAGCGTTGACGTGATGCATTAAGACGAGTGGTGGCCATTGTGTATTTATATTTACGACACTTTATCTTTCACTATATCTGGATTTAGATTTGGCGAAATATTGCTAAACTCCGCCGGCAGCTGTCTCCTATATCACTTGTTACTGTTTATTATATGGAAATCTAGTACCGTTGTTATATTAGAAATATTCAGTCGCTTTGGAAAATCTCTCTCTTGTGTATCGCTTATCAAGTCAGAATACTTTGGTCTCATTATTTTAATATATGGGAGTAACTTTGCTTTGATGTATTATAAATCATTATTGCTTACCATTTAATTTTACGGAATTTAATAAACAAGATAGAGTTAAATTTCAATCATCTTTCGCATGAATAATAACAAACTCCATGCAAAAGAGACCTGCAACTTCGTTTTATATATATATATATATATATATATATATATATATATATATATATATATATATATATATAATCATATCAAATTACCTGGTAATGTGGTACATTTTATGTATTTTTATAATATCCTTACCAATCCTTGTGATTTTTTTCCCAATGTAATTTACCCACGGAACCCATTATATTTCTGACAGTTCAGTTGTTTGACCCAATTTCATGGCCTCTCCCCTCACCCTGAGACAGTTAAATCTGTGATGTCTTTGTGGTTCTCCCCTCCTGCAAGTCACGGTTTCTGTTCACCGAATGCAGAGAGCGTTCCTGTCATAAAGCAGCGCCAATTCTAATGCAATCTGTTTCTGGTGTATTTCAGGCTCTTGAAAGTTCAATGCATTTGTAATGAGCTCTGCTTATCTCCAGCAATATTCTCAGAGAATTAGAGATGCAACATATTCACGGGCCTTTTTCTCGTTATGTGTTCCTTCATTAGTCCTTTCATGCAGCTCCTGTCATTCACTTGCCTTTTTATTTCAGCAAATATTCACCACCTTTATTTGCACATGCGTGCAGAATTATTGATTTATTTTGTTTTGTTTTTGTTTATTTCCTCTTTCGATGAACTGAACGCGTATTTCATCAATTCTCTTGTTTGGCATTCACCCTTGACACTCATTATTTCCCTACGTTTACTTTTTCATGATTCTCTGAATGATTCTCATTCACCAAATTCCACATTCCCGTCCATCACGCACCGCCCCTTTTATTTATCGACTTTCACACTACCGCATCTAATCTTTCTGTATGCCATTCACACACAAGTTCATGGAAGCTACCTATTAGTTCCCCTCCTAGTTTTTCCTTTCCCAGCTTCGGACTTCAGTTTGATTACGTTTTTTTGTTATACAAATGGATTTTTAAACTTCCGTAGTATTCCATTAATTTTCCTTCTTTACTTTAATTTGTAGTTGATTATAATAACAAATATTTTCATTGTGAATTTTTTTTTTTAGTCGCCTCAATTTATTTGACAGTCCAACTGAATTGAAACTTAAACCTGGTCCAAGATATTAATCTTTTCTGTTGGTTCATAATCCTAAAAAAGCGAAAGGTTTATTGGAAAATTCCAGAGTAAGGTTTTTTTCACTTTATACGCCTCCGCACCGAGAATCCTTTCGCTACCTCTTTCCACTTCAAGTTTCGCCAATAAAAAGTTCTAATCTAATATTTTATACTCGGTTAAGAACTTTATTTCTTCTCCTTTCTCCCTTGGAACCAGGACAGAATTCCTTGAAACTTTAATTAATTATGGATAGGGGAAAAATGTTAAAGATTTGATCGTGATTACTTATTAGATTGGAAGGACGGTCGCGTTCGTGAAGCCAAAGTAACGGAAGTAATTTTTCCTCTCTAGACATTGTAATTAGAATACAGCTCCTTATCCTTAATGGTACGGCCAACTTATCATTTTGGTCCAAAGCTTTTTTATACATTTTTGTAGCATTTTCTCTCCTTTATATATTGCACAAAAATTAAGCGGAGTGAAAGGTGTCTGCTGTAAGATAAATGAGGAAAAAAATTGCGCTAACCAAGCATTGCTCGTATAAAACCTGATGGTTTGCTAAATTCGGAGTGCTTCGAATTATGGAACGTTTTAGCTTCCAGGCGTTCCCCCTATATTTCCCTTTATGTCTTTTGAAAACGCTGTCCATTAAAACCCGACGAAACAGGGCGAGATATTGCTCCATTGAAATACTTTTTTATTACTAGTTCATAACATCGCATCTGATATTCGAGATATGCTTGAAATATTTTCTTTACGTTATGTACACTTACTCAGGCCGCTATTGAAATTCTCCAGTGCACAGACAGACACTCTATATCAATATGTTTTTGCAAATAGAAAGCTATTATCGGCTTAACGTATTAAATGAAGGGAGTTTTGATATACTGCTTAATTGCTTTAACAACTGTTCTTTTATTTATTAAGAATATGTAACTGTAAACAAGTATCATCCACCTTGTTTAAAAAAGAAAAACTGCTTTGTTTACTTTTACTTTGTTTGTTTGTGCGTAAAATTAGTCGTAGCAAATACAGCTTAAAGAATTTTCAGTTTGTAGCTTCAATGATTGCAAAGTCAAGAAGATTATTAAGTGTGTCTAATCACTGAACTCGGTAGTGTATTTTTACCAAGGTAGGCCTAAAGAAGTTTTGCATACACACACAGACACACACACACACACATATATATATATATATATATATATATATATATATATATATATATATATATAGTAAAAGTTCTTCAGATAAATTATTTTGTTTCCATCTCTCATCTCTAACTTTGTTTAACTGGAATACTTGACTGAAACTATGTATACCGATTCAATAAGAAAATGTCCCTCTTTGGTTTCCGAACGATCTCAGACCCATGCTCACCTGAGAGGTGACAGATCTTATACAAAGTGAAAAATTGTGAGGTGTTGCAGATTCAATATTTAGAGAAGTTTCCAAACGAATGGAACTTGAACTAACACTATACTTTCAACTACGCGGTACCTTAGATGCAGATAACCAGGAAGCTCATTTTCTTGCTGCTCTAACAGATATTCATAGTTTTCCTGCTCAAAGTCTGAAACTTCTACTTATCTACGTATTCGATTTGGGGGCGACTTGGTATCTGTAATTAAAATTCCCTCTCACTGATTTGTCAGTTACAATACCTGTCTCTCACGTGAGGAGGTCCTTTCATACAGGCAATATAATGAAAGTTATCTATATTTGAGGATCGGTTTAAGCTAATTTTGAATCTAGCCAGTTCGTTAAGAGAACCTGCCAAGTGTACCTGTTGGAGCTTGGGAAGTAAGCACTACGTATTTACGGCTATTAAATCATTTATGTACAATATAAACCCACATTTAAAAGATACCTTATTGCCTCGTTTTTTTTTATGTCGACTCGTCGTCTTACGAAAGCAAGGATCTGTTGATGTGTGTCCCTTTCTAGTCTTATATAACCATTCATTTTTAGTATGAAGTATACTTTACAAATTTTGTATAATATTCGTGCTAAAATTCCTACCGTTTCTCATCCTTCACTCTCAGCGACCCACTCTTCTCTTTTTGTCTTTCGTTCTTGTTTCCCCACTTCACCAATTTCCCAATGCTCTTTGTCTCTCGTCGTGAGTGACAGCGCACTGCTCTCTTCCCCTACAAAGGTTTCCTCTCCCTTCGGGTCTCGCTTTCTCTCAGCCTCCTCCTATCTGCAGGCATCATATCCAATTGAGAGGTTTTTTCATCCTCCTCTTCGCCCGTCATCTGTCTTTCTCAGTGAACCTCCTCATCAACGCTGCTGCCTGTCACGGCAATAAATCTCAAAAGGTGGAGCAATGAATCCCCACATTCATCACATATAGGAGAGAGCCATGCGTCTTTCTTATAATGGCTCTTCGCCATGGGAGCTTTTCATCATTCATGGGTAGGAAAGGTTTGGTCCGGGTATTAAAAAAAATGGTTTGTGAGGGCGTCAAGAAAGATCGGGACTGAGCTCAGGAATGACCTAGAGAGAGAGAGAGAGAGAGAGAGAGAGAGAGAGAGAGCATATGGGCGTGGCCCAAGCTCCGGGAATGGGAGAGAGAGCGGAGGGTGTTTTGAAAGGGCGGCTAAAAAATCTTATTTCGGCGAAAGGAGAAGTGGAAGCGGAATGCAGAATAACTGATGATTATCTGTAAGGAATATGAATATCGGTCAGACATGGTAGGAATCGATAGGTGTAGGAGGGGAATTTTTATCGTCATAAAAAATAAGGACTTGGAGGCCCTTGTTAAAAAAGGCTTCGTGGAGCGTGAGGCGAGTTTCACTTTAGAATGAAAGACTCTGAAGAAAATATCTCATGCGTGAACATGCGAGTCTTTTTATACCTTAATTGGGAGAATTCGCGTACACACATAGCTGAAGAATTAATTATACTGAAGTGTGAGAGTATAACAATGAATACCTTTAGAATTTATGAATTTCACTGCATCTAAACGGTTGACATTTGGGAATAGATTAAAAGTTCTGTTAGTCACCATGTTTCCACATATATGTGTGTGTGTGCGTGTATATATATATATATATATATATATATATTATATATATATATATATATATATATATATATAATTCAGAGATTGGTCTCCTTTTTAAAAGATAATTAAAATGAAATTTCGTTCTCTCACTACTTTTGCAAAGATGTATCATAGAAAAGTGAAGATGTAGCAACCTGTGTATTTCTTTCATCAATTTGGAATCGCAGGAAAAGTATGTTTTTGCTACTTTTTTTTTATTTACTAAGGAACAAATAGTTTCACGCTCTATGAATCATTACAGGAGAATTAATGCAATTTAATTTGAACGAAAACTAGAGAAGACAGCACAAACTTCATACGCGTCTACTTAGAGGTTAAAAGAATATATGAATAATTAATCTGAGAGACTTTAATATCACATTTATACTGCTTCTCCTCTTCAAACATTATTTTTCTCAAGGGAAATGAAAAAGATTCCAGACAACTTGGGTAGATGAGATAGAGAAGATCTAGATCGCCTCTTCTTAATATTTCTTATCACTATAGCGGGGGTATTGCCAACTATACTCAGTTCCTTTTATTATACCATTTTTTAAAGTCAGGGTTTTCCATATTAGCAAATCTTCTTAACGTTAAGCCAATACCGAAGGACAGAATAGCTGTTGACTGCAAAACAGCAGTCAGTCTTAGTGCTTGTGCAATAATTCCTTCGATGACAGCCAGTCTGTTTACAGGACATTATCGAGTACTATTCCTTATCTTTTAGATGCATCTATTTACAATCACAATTTGCGTGAAACGGAAATATTCTAATCTTCTTCAAACTCTTTTCAGTGCTTCAGTTTTCATAGTTAAATATACGGCTAGCCCTGAATAGGTTGTGTTTCAGCCGAGATTTTATATAATTTATTAGTGACAAAATTATCTCAAAATTAGAGTAGTACAGTACGGAGCTGATGAAGCGTTCACCGCCTTAATGGAGATCTTGATCGGATCACTATGCGATGTCAGTGAGGGACGAGGAAACTGGACAGTAATAATGCCAAGACTACAGAGAAGATAGTGTCGAGATCACGGTTTATGACTTTGATCCATTACTTTTGGTATATCTGGTTACTGCTTCTGAGGTCTTTATTTTGAAACGAAATTAATCGAAATAAAGGTTTCCTTCTTTTTCAGTCATTGTGATTCTGATTTATACCAGCGTAGGATGATATCCTGCCTGGCCATTTTCGGTAAGTTTTGTTTCATTAAGGTTTAGTCCTCTTCACACTGAAAAAACTGCGGAAGAGAGGGTCTGATGAAATTGTAAATGGAGATGTAAGTAGACTCAAGACACAAGTAAGATATAAATGAGATGGATTTTTGCCATAATTTTTCTTTATACTTGTAAGTTGTTTATCTATCTACATGTCCATTTATTGTTGATTTACTGTTCTGTATGAAGCTTTGGGTTCCTTGTCTATTTCGTCTCCTCTGGAGGAGTAGAAATTGATAATAAGGCACATAGGCACATGGAGAGAGAGAGAGAGAGAGAGAGAGAGAGAGAGAGAGAGAGAGAGAGAGAGAGAGAGAAGCTATGTAGGATTGTCTGAGTACCCTCGAGAAAATCTGACAGGAAGAAGTTCGAAGGTGAGGTAGGGATGGTCGTTACCTCACATAATAAGCTCCTAGGTCGTCTGTATTTGACATGTGATAAACGAGGGCGAAAACCCCGGAATAATTATTTATATATTGGAAACTCCTTTTTTGATCAGAAGAGACAGCGGGAAAGACAGGGAGGGAGAACTTAAATTTCAAAAACTTCATTGGTCGGTTGACTTATATCGAGATGAAAGTACTGGTTCACAACGTATGATTCGGATACGGCCATTTGTTCCAATTCAAAACACAAAGGTCATTGGACATTGTTTTAGTGTTAGAGAAGTAGATTCCTTGATATAAATTCATGTTGAAAAGAACGACCAGGAACTACTGATACATACATACACACACACACACACACACACACACACACACATATATATAAATATATAGTATATATATATATATATATATATATATATATATATATATATATATATATATATATATATATATTTGTGTGGGTTTTTTTGTGAAGTAAAAGTAGTACCTGGTCGTTATTTTAAAAATAAATTTATACCAAGAAATATAGTTCTCCAAAATTTAAACAATGCCCTTTATGTGTTTGTGTATATATAGCATATATACATAATATATATGCATATATATAATTTAAAATGTGTATATATATATATATATATATATATTAGAGAGAGAGAGAGAGAGAGAGAGAGAGAGAGAGAGAGAGAGAGAGAGAGAGAGTACTCATATAAAACAATTACACTGAACTTCGATTATATAAGATAAAATTAGTTTTGAAGGGTAACTTGAAGAAAATGCAGCCAAGTGTAAAAAAAAGAACAAATAATAATAACCTGTGAATATCACATTTATGACATGAAATTGTCTCTGATATTTGGCATTTAGAAAGATAAGTGGTATTTAACAAAGGGTAAGCTGTTGATAATACACAGTTAAAGGAATTTCGTAAATAGTCTTTCGGTGATCCTGGAATGTAATGAAAGTTTAATTCTGCGGAAAATCGTGGTCTTGTTATGTGGGATTTATGAAAATAATATTACTAAGGATTACTCCACAACGTATCTAAAAGAAACGGAAATTGATGGAGAAATTTTTCTTTTTAATTAAGTGAATTTTCATATGCAAATTCCGACGAGAATTTCTGCAGTGTAGACAATCTGCATAAAATACTAGGATTAAATGGATTAAGGAGTATTATATTCCCCGTTAAGTAAATTCCCTTTGCTAATTTATTAATGTCCCAAATCCTAGAACAAACTAGATCATGTTTTTAATAAAAGTATGAACACATATCAGGCAAAATTTATCGAATTAAGTTCCTAGAATTATTCTGGAAATGGAGAAGAATCTGAAATGGTTACGCACGCCTGCTTTGGTATGTAACCACAGAGTAAAGGTAGCGGCTACTGTAAATGATTTCCCATCTGTGTAGGCTGTGCCATAAGGATGTTTTAATTTGCTTAATTTTCCATTATGAACAATAAACTTGATTATTAGAGAGAGAGAGAGAGAGAGAGAGAGAGAGAGAGAGAGAGAGAGAGAGAGTTCTAAAATACCGATATAAAGCTCCGAAAAACCAGTTTATCAAGTTTTGTAGAGAATAGAAAAAATAATCTTTTGCTATTTAACTAAATACATTTCGAATATTCATTCATTACTCATGCAGACAGACTATCATAAAAATATATCAGTAAAAAAAATCATTTTCTTGGACGGAATAAAAAGAGAGAGATTCCCTGTATTACACAACAGATACAAATCTCAATCAGAAGGGGGACCGCCTTATTTTCATCACCTCTAAGCACCTGAGTGAGCCACGAGTGAAAGGGGAAAACCTCTTCAAAGGAAGGCGAAATCACCCTAAAGAGAACATCTACCACCTTCAGAAAAAAAATGTAATCATAATAGAGAGAGAGAGAGAGAGAGAGAGAGAGAGAGAGAGAGAGAGAGAGGTTGTGATTAAAAGGGGGTTGGTTTTGGGGGGAATGGATACTACTGTAGGAAGAGGAAATAGATTAAAAAATAGTACCAAGTGATTAAAAGGTAAAGAACAGGGAAAATTTTTAAGAAAGGAAACACGAGAGTCTGGTACGATAAAAAGAAAAGGAAATAGAATAAGGACGAAGAACAAAATGTAGAAAGAATAAGCAAAATTAAGAAACAAACTAAAAGTATTTCAACAAATATGGGGACAAGAATATCGATAGGGAATGTGACCGAGATACTCCGAAGACCGGAACGCCTCACGGCATAAACATCGAGTCAATGAAACTCTGCGAATGGCCACATCATGTTAGTTTTTAAAAAGTCACCATTTACTTACAAACTATATCAAATCTTCGCAAATGAAAATTTTTAATGAAACTAATTATTATGATTTCTCTGCCTTTGTTTTCTAAACAAAACAACAAGTTCGTCCATCACGGTGAGATTAAAGCCGCCATTACGTGCTGGCAGACTAGTACGGAAGAAGAGAATAAAATCATTGTCATTAACGCTTCAGTTCGTTTTCCTTTCATAAGTAACGACAACCTCTTCCCTTAAACTGAAAAGAAAAACACGTTCTCCCTAAATAAGAAAAGTAAGTATCAAACACTTAAAATCACGTAGATGTTGTTGACAAGATGTTTACCATCTGCGCGCAGTCTCTATGGGAAAGCCAAACGAGGAGTTTGTTAGTCAACATTGAAATGGATAACAACGCAAGCAATAACAGATTCTGAGAAACATGAACGGATCAATCATTTCTGCAACGAGCAAGTTTGTACTGTCTTACAAGGCTTTCAAGTGAAACAAGGCAGGAGGCATGTATGAATCTGAAAGAGGGGAAATCTTTGCTCTCTTAGAGTAAGTAAAACCCGTCTTGGTAGAGCTTATCGAATTGAATATCATTACCGCGTGGGGAGAAGTAAAGTCACGTGCTTAGACTGAGCAGGTAACATGGTACTACAACGTATTCAAATGTATGCGTAGCTTCTTAACGAGTTTCACGCTCCAAAATATGGTGCTATTTACTTACAGCATAAAAAATTACGACGAGGGGAATCAAAATTTCCATATGCCGAAAACATGTTTGGAGGAACTTATGTATACACATATACATATGTGTGTTTGTGTGTATGTATATATGTAAAATATACATGCATGTAATTGTAATAGCCACAACGTCTTCTTAGATTCTCTGTCTCTTCTTTATACATAAGAATGGATGTTATGGAATTTCCACCAAACTTGGCATACATATGATGTACTATCTGGAAAAGAATACTGTGTGGGTAAGACATCACTGGCACCAAAGGGGGTGGGGCTGGTAAGGGGGTGACATATAAAAATAACCTAAAACGACAGATATTAGTGTCTAATCCGCGATTTTTTAGGTCGCTGAGATGAATAGTGGAATTCCTGATGCCCTTTCGTCCAAGTTCAGTCCGGAAAGGAGATGGCGTGAGAACAAGTGAAATGTAAAATGTCAAAAATGTGGGGCAATGTAATTGAAGAAGCTATCAACAGGAATGAGAGAGAGAGAGAGAGTTAGGATGTCTCAAAAACTTATTAGTCCATCCGAGGAGACATCATGTGCTCACTTATCTCTAGGAGGAGGTTTTACTATTTATTACAGTGTCCTAATGATTTTGTCCAGCTTTCTTTAAACTCTTCACACTTTTGCTGTTTACAACTTCTGGTGGCAGATTATTCCATGTCACATATCTTGCATGTAGAGAAGTTCCCACAATGAGATAGATGTGTCTCCATCCATTATTTCATGTTTGGTTTTCGTGAAGTTATTTTCTACATTTGTTATGCCTTTCATTATTTTGAGTAGAGGGGGTGTTAGGGAGGAGAAAGAGGGGAAGAGTGAGGGAAACTTGGAGAGAGAGAGAGAGAGAGAGAGAGAGAGAGAGAGAGAGAGAGAGAGAGAGGACATTTAATAATTGTCATTTAGAGTATTCCCGGTAGCGCCGGGTTGGTCAGCTAGTATATAATATATATATATATTATATATATAGATATATATATATATATATATAATATATATATATATATATTATACATATATATATATATATATATATATATAAATATATATGTGTGTGTGTGTGTGTATTTTTATATATATGTATACATATGTGTGTGTATATATATATATATATATATATATATATATATATATATATATATATGACTGGTAAAAGTGTTCTGTAACAACAGAATTCCATCTAATAAAAGGAGCCCATAAAAACACCAAAATGTAGAGAGAAAAGTACTATATTTCAGAGACTGCTGTCTCTCTCTTCAGGTATATGAATGAGAAAGTTTACAGAAAAGGTGGGTTCTTTATTTTACAAGAGATTCGTCCACAAGTAAGCCAATTTAGGTCACCACCCCCGCTGATAATCTTCCTTTAATCTTCTTAAGCGTTGTTGTTAATGAACACTGAGTCGACGATGTCCGATGTCCAATTCCCTTTTGAGATGTTCATTACCTGCTTCTCTTTTATTAAGGCCGATTCCATCATTTGACTCTTGTACCGGCAGTTGCTGCTATAAATTACACGTGACATATTCCAGTTTATTCTATGGTTATGTTCATTTATATGGTTGAAAATAGCCGAGTTCTGTTGTCCATACCTAACTGACCGTTTGTGTTGTATTAATCTCTGGGGAAGTGATTTACCTGTAAATCCGATGTAAGATTGGTCACAGTCCTGGCATGGGATCTCATATACCCCAGAGTCTTTGGGCGATGTCTTTTGTTGGACGTTAATCAGGGATTTGGCTAAGGTATTTGGGTAGGTAAATGGCAAAAAGGGTTAGTTGGATTTTCCCAAGGTGTGAGTTACTCTCTTAATCGTCTCCAGGCGGGGAATTTTTATTTTATTGTTGGGTGTGTCTCTGGTCTTGTCTTTAGGGGGTCGGTAGAAAATTACGTTTGCTTTTTGATTGCTTTCTCAATTATATGGTCAGGATACTTTAAAGATGAAAGTTGCTTGCGAATTAGTTCAAATTCTTTTTCCAGGAAAAATTGTAATAATGGACAAAGACTTCTACCTCGACAAAATCAACCAGCTCCTTAGCGACACAAATACTTACGAAAACTGACGAAAAATCCCCTCCAGAACGTTCCCACAGAATTTTTTCGGAAAGTAAGATTAATTGGCCAAGACAAAAGAGTATTGAACTATTAGAGAAATTTAAAGTAATTAATCTAAATTACCCTACTTTTATGGTCTTCCCAAAAACTCACAAAGACAATCTTCCATTCAGACCCATCGTTTCATGCGCCGGAGCTTTCAATTACAAAATTTCTAAATGGTTAGCTGGCCTCCTTTCTCCTTTTTTAGGCACTTTTTCTCCCAGTCACATCAAACATTCGGAAGACTTTTGTCACAAATTCAGAGAAGCACATATACCACTTCACAACATAAAACTTTTAAGCCTTGACGTAGACTCCCTATTCACAAAAGTACCAGTACAGGACGTTCTTCAGTTTTAAGGGAAAAATTATCCCCTATTCAGATCATTTCCCTTTGGCACTTGACAAAATAATAAAGTTAGTTGAATTATGTGCATCTAATAACGTATTTTCATTCGGGGAATCATTCTACAAGCAAAAATTCGGGTGTAGTATGGGTAGTCCTTTAAGTCCTATTTTTAGCCAATCTGTACATGGAATACTTTGAAACTACAGTAATAAATGCAATAAAACCCAAAAACAACATGCTGTGGATGAGATACGTGGATGACATACTAACTATTTTGGGCATAATAAGTGGGCGGGGTAATTTTAATGAATTCCTCTCAAAATTAAACGCATTAGTGCCCAGCATCAAATTTAAAGTTGAATGGGAAACAGACAACAAAATTCCTTTTCTTGATGTTTTAATAGTCAGAGACACGACAGAATACAAATTTACCATATACAGAAAACCAACGTTCTCACTTTCATATATTCCACTACTTTAGCTATCATGACAATACTATCAAGATAGGTCTAGCTAGCAACCTATTCTTAAGAGCCTTACGAATTTGTTCCCCAGATTTCCTGGAAAAAGAATTTGAACTAATTCGCAAGCAACTTTCATCTTTAAAGTATCCTGACATATAATTGAGAAAGCAATTCAAAAAGCAAACGTAATTTTCTACCGACCCCTAAAGACAAGACCAGAGACACACCCAACAATAAAATAAAAATTCCCCACCTGGAGACGATTAAGAGAGAGTAACTCACACCCTTGGGAAATCCAACCCTTTTGCATTTACCCTACCCAAATACCTTAGCCAAATCCCTGATTAACATCCAACAAAAGACATCGCCCAAAGACTCTGGGGTATATGAGATCCCATGCCAGGACTGTGACCAATCTTACATCGGATTTACAGGTAAATCACTTCCCCAGAGATTAATACAACACAAACGGTCAGTTAGGTATGGACAACAGAACTCGGCTATTTTCAACCATATAAATGAACATAACATAGAATAAACTGGAATATGTCACGTGTAATTTATAGCAGCAACTGCCGGTACAAGAGTCAATGATGGAATCGGCCTTAATAAAAGAGAAGCATGGTAATGAACATCTCAAAAGGGAATTGGACATCGGACATCGTCGACGCAGTGTTCATTCAACCAACGCTTAAGAAGATTAAAGGAAGATTATCACGGGGGTGACCTAAATTGGCTTACTTGTGTACGAATCTCTTGGTATAAATACCAACCTTTTCTGTAAACTTTTCTCATTCATATACCTGAAGAGAGAGACAGCAGTCTCTGAAATATAGTACTTTTCTCTCTACATTTTGGTGTTTTTATGGGCTCCTTTTATTAGATATAATATATATATATATATATATATCTATATATATATATAATATATAATATATAAATATATATATATATATATATATTATTATATGTCAAGTGTTGAAAATAATGAAGTAGGCAGAAGTCTTTTGGTTTTAGTTAGATGTCCAAACAATGCATAGAACATCTTTAGTTAGCGACAGTACATGTGTATATCAAACAGAGTTTGAGTTAGTGTTACTCAGTATAAATTAACGAGATCCAGACTCCTTACTTCATTTCGTAAAAACCGACACAGAATGTTCACATTTCAAAAGAACTGACTCATTACAATATAGAAATCTACCTCCATGAACGGAACGATTGCTGCAAGTAGTTTTAGTCAAACCTTTTGGTTTTAATAAAATATTACCGGCCAGTTGTCAGGACAGGATCCTGTAAATCAAAATGAAACGTTTTGAGCTATCTCATTTTTAAGATGATTATGTATGTATGTATGTATGTATGTTATGTATGTATGTATATTATGTGTATATATATATATATATATATATATATATATACCTATTACATACACATACATAATCTTCTTAAAAATGAGATAGCTCTAAAACGTTTCATTTTGATTTACAGGATCCTGTCCTGACAACTGGTAATATTTTTATTAAAACAAAAAGGTTTGACTAAAACTACTTGCAGCAATCGTTCCGTTCATGGAATAGATTTCTATATTGTAATGAGTCAGTTTCTTTTGAAATGTGAAAATTCTGTGTCGGTTTTAGGAAATGAAGTAAAGAGTCTGGATCTCGTTAATTTATAGTGAGTAACACTAACTCAAACTCTGTTTGATATACACATGTACTGTCGCTAACTAAAGATGTTCTATGCATTGTTTGGACATCTAACTAAAACCAAAAGACTTCTGCCTACTTCATTATTTCCAACACTTGACAGTCTCTGGCCACATCTTAGGCTCTTCCATGCTAGTGCTTTAGGGGTGAACAGCCATTTACTTTAAAGGGAAGTATGTCAATCATTTGAATGACCTGTCTACGTTATCTAATTTTCCATGGTTGTTGGTATGTCTGTTTGTTCTGAAGCTAAGTTAAAGGTGACGAGAACATTATACTGTATGACTTTACTTTTTTGCGTATGTGTTTTACTGATTATATGTCCTAAGACTTGCCATGTATAATCATATTTTGTTATAGTAAATGCTTAACAAAAGGTGGCATTTTACCAAAAGGTTTGCTGTTCTCGTTTCGCCTTTGAAGTTATGATCCTATTTGGGTAAGCGAAGAAATTATTCTCTGACTAATTTAAACCTTAATTAGGAGCACGAAATGCATTAGCATTAATGGAAAATTATGTAGAGAATTATATACCCACTTAAGATAGGATCATAATATGGGAGGATTTTTTAAATCCCAGAAATAACATGAAGCCAGCGACTCAGGAAATTGCCTCCGCTGAAGATAATTTACTGTATAGTTCGTTAAATTTCTCTGATATCACCGATTTTCTTTTCGTATTTCTGCAGAAATTGTTTAGATTTGGTGCTCATATTTTGAACTATACATATACAAGCGCGCGCACACACACACACACACACACATATATATATATATGTATATATATATATATATATATATATATATATATATAAATATGTCTATATGTATGTGTGTATTGAACACATAACCGTGACATTTGATATACACAAACATAGCCTATTATTTCCGAGGTAGAGCAACCTGGATATTAAACAAAATTTATAACTTGGTATTTTTGCATATAAAATGTCAAGGTGATATGATAAAAATTCATAAATAGCTACGTGTCTCAAAGTCACCAATCGGCTGTCATGGTAGGGGTGGGTTGATGCCAACCTGCACTCGGCGGGGATATATGTACAGCAGAGTCGATATAAATTTATACCTTTCTTGACATTCTCGATCCGTCGAACAGCGAGAACCAACTACTCAGTGATACCTTAGTGTTAAAAGATGTGTAACGTAACGTTCCTTCATTCAACCCGAATTAAGCAGCGAAAACTTTACTGATTCCAGTGCAGTGAGAATGCCGGTTTCAGTCATATTGTATTACGAAAGAAGATGAAACGAGATCTTAAAGGAAATAAAAGCTGACAAAATATTCGATGTAAAAGGTATATTCTCCTCATGACAACATAATAATCTAGAAATCAGGGAAAATGAAAAGTTTAGGGGAATTTCAAAGCTAACACCATGAGTAAAATTGAAGTCACCAAACAAAGCAACTAGAGAAAAGAGTTTTGTTTATTTTCATCTACTTCGGAAGCGACGGCGCCAGAAAGGTACAACTATCTTAGTCTGTATTTAGGGACAAAATATGCTCTTCCCCCGATTTATTCCGCGATATGCTCAGACGAAGGTACCTATTTAAGTGGACTGGTGGACTGTTAGACGGTATGCCGGTAGCAAGCCACAGATCCAGCAAACGTGATGAGAGCGCTATTGCTTCTTCCCAGCTCTTGAATATCGTGGCATACATTTGATGTGCTGTATATAATTACACAAAAGGTCCCCCCCCCCCTTTTTTTTTTTTTTTTTTATTCCCCCCCCCCCCTTTTTTTTTTTTTTTTTTTATTTTCCACGGAACAATGACAGAAGACTTTGTTGAAAGAAGAACTTGGAAAATTTACTGCGTAAAGTTTCCAGTACACGACATCGCTGAGCAAGCGGAAAAATTCTATTAAAAAATTTGAATTTACATGAACACTGAATTATAAGGGAATGTTTTCTTCCTGACAAGGAAAGGGAAAAAGTCTAAAAATGTACGGAAAGAATAATTAGAGGTAATGAAGCCTGAAGTGGAGAATAAATTCAACCCTTGGTCACAATAAATTTTCTTTCTTATAACACGATTCTTACTTTCTCTTATTTTGTATCCTGATGGACTGTTATTCCAGTACTTCCTGACGAGCAAGGTCATCTTTTTTTGATGTTGTTTCCGCGTGGTTGGTTCTCAGATGGTCGTTATGTATTCAGTAGTTGTCGGTGTCTATTCCAAAAATACTAGAAATTCCCTTACTTACTCCTTGTCAGCTTCTCTTTTTATTTGTTGTGTAATTGATTTTTCTTGGTGTCTATAAAACTCCTTCCGACAGGTAAACAAATCGTGATGAACAATATTGGTATCAGTTTGTCTTTTTCATGGTTAAGATTTTTAAATATCACAGTACCTTCAAAACGTAAAGAGGACAAATATCATGAAATCTATTCTTTGTAATATTGCTATAAAAATCTACTAACCATTTCAGACCCGGCGTGGCATCGTTTTTCGGGAATCTTGTCAAGCCCTGTAGTAGGGCAGTAATGACATTCTGACACAATGTTTACAGTGCCCCGCCGCAATTTATAGTGTTAGAAGAGTTAGTCAAATTTATCTATACTTCAGGAGTTTACTCTTATGATTTTAAGTTGCAGTCAGTGAGAACCCACACACATGAGCAAAGGTTCAGATGAGTCGACTTACAACCCTCCCCTTCATCAGGTCCTCCTTCCCCCATCAAGCTCTCTCATCCCCCTCCACACCCATCTTTCTACCAGTTGTTATCTCCCCCTCCCACTCCCACCTATTCCCCCTCCAAGTGTCCCACCCCCTTCTCTCTCTCTCTCTGGTCTGTTCTGAATTACACAACAAACTGGAAATTATAAATACATACATTGTACATTATTATATCACATGAATTTACCACATTATAACTCAATTTAGTAAATCACAACATTGAATTAAGTGATTTTTGCCCATGAGTTCCACTATCATGTTCAACCTCATTCTAATGTGTTGCCTAAGAATTGCTGTTGGAAATTATATTTATGATCTTAGATTGTAAGTGTGTGTGTATGGTCGTTTTTCTGCCCCTGTTGGTTGTTCGTATAATGTGCTGAGATAGAGTGGGCTGTGGGCATAATTATTCTTGAGTTAGATAGTATCAGTAAAATTGTAAAATGAATATTAGTTATAGATTTACACTTGAGTTTGATGGTAGTTGATGATATTAACATTGCTATAATTTTACAAGAAACTGTCATTGTTATGAAGTTTTTTGCATAAGGTAATACGTAAAAAAAGTTACGAGTAATAATTACCTGTTAAAAATTATTTCTAGTGCACCAGCTTTCCTCTCTTGGTTGAACGTTTAAAAAGTCGTAGTGTAATCACATCTGTGCACTCATTTACGCCTCTAAGCAGATGGACCATGGGGAGCGTGATTGTAGCCCCCCATTCAGAACCCAGCGACAAACCACTTTCTGAGATCGCGTGCCAGTGAACATTTTATAGTATTTTACCATAATGGGCGTTACGAGTACGTATGTCTCTGTCTGTCTGTCATTCAATCACGGCCAAACGGCTGGTCCGATGGGCATGAAACTTGGCAGGGTCATGGTGGGGACTCCTAAGATGGTTTATAATGGGGGTTCATCCTACCTCACCCCCCTCCAAGGGTATGGGGGTGAGAAAGGATCCCTGAAATGGAGCTGGTTCTGCCCATGAAACGGGGCTGGTTATGCCCGTAGACTTAATTACTGTACGAATTTATCATACATAATTTCTGTATACATCGATTCATTACTGCACCCAATATTTTTTATTCTTAAACTGTTAAACAAAAATACTATGTGGAAGACTTTATAGTTATCTCCCTGTGTGCAATTCAGAGAGAGAGAGAGAGAGAGAGAAGGGGGGGGGGGGGAGTATTGGAGGGGGAATAAGAGTGAGTGGGAGTGGGTAAAGGTGATAGAAGGATGGATGTGCTATTTGGTGGGGGAAGGAAGGAACTGATGAAGGGGAAAGGGGTAAGTTGTGAGTTATCTGAACCTTTGCTCAGGTTTATCGGTTCTCGCTGACTTCAGCTTAAAATCATAAAAAGTAAACTCCTCAAGTATATAAATTTGACTAACTCCCATATTATTACAAATTACGGCGGGGTGCTGTGAATTTTGTGTTAGAATGTCGTAAATAGTAAATAACCTTGAAGATATTCTCGAAAAACGATACCATATCGGGTCTGAAATGGTTAGTAGAGTCAAATTACACGTAAGCACAAATGAATGTTCAATGAGCGTGTCTGTATAGCATAACGTATGATGTGTATATCATTACAACTAACATGTAGTGTTTCACTCTCGTCCTTGCTGAATATAAACACATGAATAAAGTTTATGCAATGAGACGTGTGTATTGGTTATATGGTAAAAAATATTTTAGGGCTCTTACTTATTTGATATGTCGGTTGCAGTGTAAGGCAAATGCAAATTTGTTTTCCTCAAACCATAAAAAAGGGGGTTTAGCACAAATTTGAATCTTCTCGCATTGGTTATATTCGACAATAGAGAAGGCCAAATCATTCGAGTTTCTGCCATGTGCTGACATTTGAAATCTGTATAATACTCCCGAACTAAAAATCTTCATCCATTGCGAATGAATATTGAGTAGAACATAAAGCCCAAATCTCTCTCTCTCTCTCTCTCTCTCTCTCTCTTTCACACACACACACACACACAGACGGGGCTGATTGCCCCCTCTTTTAAGTTTTCAAAAGGCTAACTCATCTGCAAGGGAATTTTAAATAATTCCTTGAAGTTTGAGTAGTCATTACCAAAAGTTAACGAAATCCTGTTTTAGTCTGGAAGTTACGAAAGCTGTTCGAGGCTTATTAACATTTGAGAAACACGGTTTAACAAGTGTCGGTAACACGTTTAATGAGTTCCTTTTATGAGGGACTAAATGCCGTTTCTAATCAAGCGTGTCCTGGGGGAACTTATGACCTGTTTTGAAGGTCAAATAATCATCTCATCACGCACGTACGCACTTCATATCCGCGTCTTTTGTTCTTTTGTCCACAGCCTGAAGTAACTTTCATTTCAGAAAACTGGAGACAGTGTCGCTGTTCTTTTTATCTGCTTATGGCGGAGGACGCCACTTTAAATGCTAATTTCTAACGATGAGATTTATCTTGGGCGCTAGATGCCTTCTCTCTCCCGCAATGTAGGAATAATCGACTCATTACTCCGCGTGACTGGAAAAGAGGAACCGTACTTTGAGACTCGCTCCGGGGTTTAGGAGCCTTCCAGCTTTCCGGCGGCTCCATTATTGCTCTGTTGATGTGCCTGGAGGGGACTTTTATTCCGTAGTAGATGAGATATGGAAAAAGGTCCCAAGAAGGTCCTGAATAGTTCATTTATCCTCCATTATATGCTATAACTGGAAACCGGTTCCTGGGTCTTGGTTGTAAAGCCAAAGATTATTGCGTTTTTTTCCATTTTAAGCCTCATATCAACGGCGACGCTTTCCTATAATTTCAGTGAGAGTGTGAATGAATTCTCTATCAGAGCCTAATACTTTTTATGTCTATCTTTACTGGTTCACTTTAGCATGTACACACGTGCCCACATATGACATTCTTTATTGTATGAGAGTTTAATTTATTTATTGTTATTATTGTTTTTAGTGTTTTCATGTCCTGTTAGTATCTGTTGTATATTATGTACACTCATGTGGCCTACTGCTGCATAGTGTATATAATCTCTCCTCAAAAGCGAAAAATGAAAGTTGATCCCAATAGAGGCGAAATGGTCTTGTCAAGATAAGTATAATTAGTATAGTGACAGACTCAGTACAGGCATGAGCCTGTGTTCAAATCCATTTCAGTTTTTCGCGTAGTTTCTCTGAAATTGTGAAGTCCTTAATCTGTTGATGGATACGGCATCTTGGCTGTTTGTTTTGATATAGGTGAAATACCGTAAAGTTTTATATCCTTGACGGAAGTCACAATTTCTGGGACCTATTCACGATTTCTTGAGTGGAGATATTTTCAATAAAGCGAGGTCATCTAAGGGCAAAAGGTTTATAGAATAACAAGGGAGGTGGCTAGAACCTCTTCATAACAATCGACAAAAGTGCAAGGCTTTCATTCTTTAAAGCAAGCCCTTCCAACACAAAAACCATATGGTGGAAAAGACCTACCATCATATCCTAAAACTATTGACCACAACCTCGAGGATGGAATCCTTTGAGGCAAGCGACTCTAAAGGCAAAAATCATATAATGGAAAAGGTGAATGGGGGAGAACTCATACCGAAGTAATCCATAAGAACCTGATGGTTTACATCCCTTTGAACAAGCGTACAGTGGAAAAGGTTGTCTGGTTAGCAACCCCTCCAGTTTTGTTAATGAGAAGCAGAAGCTTAACACCCTTTGGACTGAGCACTATAAAAGAAAGTTATCTTGTGTTGATGTACAGGGGTTGTGTCTGCGAGAGTCTTGGATTACTTTCGTCGCACTGCCCGTTTAAATTTATACTTAAGGCGGCAGCCTGAGTAGTTATAACAAATATTAGTACACACACACACACACACACACACACACACACACACACATATATATATATATATATATATATATATATATATATATATAGTTATATAATTATTTTCTAGCTCTGAAATTTCTCATCTGAAAAACTGTATATTAAGGATTTCTGTAACATATGGTATTTTTCTCAACGTGTATATATTATATATATATATATATATATATATATATATATATATATATATATATATAATATATATATATGCAAGCTATATAAATTGTATAATTGTTTGAATTATTGTGGTTTGGTCTGCTAATTTTAATGTTTTTTTCTTTTTTGCAGGTAAAATGCTGACGAATTCATGTTTCAAGATCACATCAGGAATGCCTTACGTATGTTATATATATATGCACTAATGTATACATGAATTCCACTAAAATGTGAAGGGGCTGTATTCCGTTATTTTGATTTTCTTTAATACAAATTGGCCTTTTCTAAATAGAGCAATTTTCCCGTCCCCTGCAGCTCTTCTCTTCTATTCCTTGCTTTTATTTTTTCTTAATATGTTAGCTTGTTTTCTTTTGATGTAAGTTTGTGATAGGAATGTCAAGCTATTTGGATATTAGCTTTCAGCCAGAGATTACATTACTTCTGAAAAGTAGATTCATTGCACAGTTTACGTGATTTTACTCTTCTCACAAATTTCCTAAATGAATCCAACTATTCTCTGAAAATAGTATACCCATTACCTTAACATTACTATTTGAAACTTAATTGCTTGATAGCTTGCTTTTTTTTAGGGTGCTTAGCAGCAATGTAAGCAGCATCTATTACCCATTCTGAGATACAAGGTCTAGCGGTGATGGGCACAGATCCTGAGTGAATTCAGCGATCATAAACTCCGTACCGACAGTGATGTATGGGAGTTTACATCCTAATGGAACAAGGGATTCAGTTTTATTCCTGGGTGACATGAAAGATTAGCTCGAGCACTTATGCGGAAGGAATTTTCCCAATTAATCTTGTCGTGATACATGATTAATGGTGTGTAAGCTGTTGTAGAGTAGCGTGCTAAAGTTGTCTTGCTCAAAGGAACCAGCTACTTTTACTCCAGCAAGTCTTTGTATTTTAATGGATAGTATTGGAGTAACGAGTGGTTCAGTTCATTAGAATTGTATAGCGAAAAATGAATAATACATTATCTTTCCGTTCTGAGTGGAAACATTTTCTTGTATTGAACAATCGATGCATTGCCACTGTAGATCTCTTCAGCAGCGCATTCATTTTAGATCAAAAAATTGTTATTCGACCGCATTGTAGTTATTCATATATTATTGGTTCAGTTGTATTCCACATAGGAAAATGAAAATGGTATGTCTCAGAAAATGCCCTACAGTAAACTATATCTTTCCTTAATAAAGGCTCCAAGAAGAGGTCCATTGTTGGGCATTTTCTGAGACATAGCATTTTCATTTTCCTTTGTGGAATACAACTGAATCACCATATCTTCGTGCCTAAGATTACCAATAATATATTATTGGCATCAAATGCCGATGTTGTTTTCAAGTTTAGGAGAATTGGATCTCATAACTACAATTAAAACAATTTTAGTGTCCCTGGCAATTAAAGCTAGGTCAATTAGGCTTAAGCGGAAATCGGAGCGATTAGTACTGAGAATTAAGTTGATGGAAGCTAAGTAATTTATGTACTCGTACATCTACGCGTTCTCCCATTTCTTATTCCCTGTTTATATTTTATTATTTCGTCTCCTCAAGGCAATTTTTCAGGAAAGCAATAAATAATCATCACTCCAACCAATCAAGAAGACCGAATGCTTTTGCTACAGTCCAAAGAAAGCTTCCGTATTGCGAGCTTGCGCGTGCGTCAGCCTTTGCCTCCAGTTGATCCTCCAAGTTTAGCGCATAACGGATGAGTTGCTCCCTCCCTACGACAGTTCGCCGCTTTTGGTGCTGGCAATTTCTCGTCTCTTCAGCCATTCGACAACTTATAATTTGATAATAAAAGTGGCGCTGCGAGAGGATGCGTAAGCGGATTTCGGTTCCTTGTCTAGCGTCTGCTGATTGCAATCCCTTGTGTCTGTCTGTCTGTCTCCCTGTCTGTTTGTTTCCGAAGGATCATTTGTTACCGTAACGAGAATCGCTGCTCTCTCATCTAATCTTTATTTGCCGTCCTCCTGATTCGTTTAGGAGGCAGTATTATTGATTGAAGAGGAAAAAAGGAGTTAAAATATCGTGTGGGGCTTAGACTACCTGAATGGAATTCTTTAGACGAGTTTCCTGAATGCGTATAGTTTTTACCAATTAGCCTCTCTTTTACCGCATTTTGCCAGAAACACTCAACATATGGTTGGAGTTTTGTCTTTCCAGTAAAGTACCTAGAATCAGTTTTGCATTACTGGTGCCCAATTACACAGATAAATGTGGATATTGTGCTATGGCATATATGGTCATATTGATAGTGGTACAGGGCTCAGATCATGTTTGTTAGGTCCGTGATTCGCGTTCGCTTACTGGCCACTGGTCCAAGAAAAGCGTCTCGGGCTAGCAACCTTATTCCTAAAGACTTGATGAGAAACCAGAAGGCTGTACTTTGGCCCCCTACCCACCCCTTAAAAAGGAAAAATTATATATATATATATACATATACATACACATACATACATAGTACATAGTTACATACATACGTACAGATTCATACATGGGACATACACATACATACTACAGGACACATACACACACATACATACATAGTATATAGTTACATACATACATACAGACACATACACACACATACATACATAGTATATAGTTACATACATACATACAGACACACCACACATACTACTAGTATAGTACTCCATACATACATACAGACATACACACATACAATACATAGTATATAGTCATACAACATACACACATACATACATAGTATATAGTTACATACATACATACAGACACATACACACACACATATATATATATATATGTGTGTGTGTGTGTGTGTGTGTGTGTGTGCGTGTGTGTGTATGTCAAGAATGGCAAAAGAGAAGAGGGCTGGAGAGACTATAATATTATAAAATAAAAAGTTTTTCGAAATAAGAATGCCTTGTACTGATGGTTTCACTGACGAAAGTTAAATAATAAATAATGAATGGTAATCCATACTATGACTGCAACCTTATTATTAATTTTTAAAAACTACGGGGATGCAATGGCCACATTCGTCAGTTTGAATTTTATGAACCAAATTTGGTGAACATTAATTTGGAAACTGTCAAAAGACAATAAGATTATTTTTTTCTTATGGTGCCACCTCCAAGAAAACGACGTCATATTACTGGAAACATTTATTTTGTATGATGAAACTCTTAATAGAATCTTTAAATCGCAGTTGTGATACATGGAAAAATATAAAGATATAGTGACTAATTGCACGAGGGTGGAACTGTATAAGATATTTGTTAATCTATAAAGGGCTCAGCAAAGAAACATTGTGCAGATTTCAGGAGTGATCAGCAAACTAACAACAAATTGTCCCGAGATCAAAAGGCGGCTATCGTGTAGATGCTTGGAAACGAAATCTCAGTGAAAGAAATCGAGTTTCATGTCCGCGGTGAGTGAAAATGGGAAACTGGGAAACTGGCTGGACGAGGGTCGATTATGGGCTATGGAGGGAAGTCTAGAATAACAATAAAAAAAGAAGTTCGTAGACTGTAAACAGATATTAAGGTTAAACATGTCAGCTAGTAATAGGCCCCTTCCTTAGAAATATTGTAATCCTATCTCTCCCGTTTTTTTTTTTTTTTTTTTTTTTTTTTGTCCCACTCGTTGGCAACACTTTTGGTAAAAATCTACTGGTAACTGTCGGTATGACGTACAGAAAAAAACAAACGAATAAACAATAAAATCATAACCTCTTTGGAGGAAGTAACAGCAGTTGACATTCTTCATCATATCTTCAGTAAAATTTTCCTTTGGGAACAATAGTTAATGACGTTACTGCTAGTGTAAAGAACGCATGACCAAGAAACAGAGAACGAGAAAGAGATAGAAAAAAACAAAACGTTCCATAATGGTAGTCTGGACGATGTTTATAATGAGTCATATATATATATATATATATATATATATATATATATATATATATATATATATATATATATATATATATATTTATATATATTAATTTTTGTCGCAGAAAATCATCTTCATTGTTGCATTTATAGTAATTTTGCAGCCCAATTTAGTGTATTAAAAACAAACAGTTGTTACCGGTCATTGTTCAGGCGATAGAATTAATTTGGTGTTACGTTATGGGCCTTTCTTTACCCCCAATAAGACCAGCACCCCTTTTGAGCAAAGAGGAAACTATGAAGAGATTAAAAAAAATGAGTCAGATTAGTTGAACCTACTCGAAAATAAAAGCGACTGAGAATCTACCCTAATTTCCAAAGCAAATCGTTCCGTGTCCCGATGTCTTTAGATTCATTAAGGCTCATAGGCTTAATGAATCTCGATAGCAGAGGCCGGAGGAGGTTTGATGATCTTTTGCGAAGAGTTCGAGCTTCATGTTTTGGCCTTCATTAAACCCCATATTGAAACGTGTTAAGTTTAGATTGGTCCAATTATTGAATTACGGATCTCTCGCCACGGCACTGATTAGAAGCCTGTAGCATCACGTGAAAAGGACGGGGAAGCCGAAACGGGGGGTGGGGTGAGGAGCTGAGGTGGAGGAAACTCTAAATTGATCGTCCTTTAAAGAGAAGTGTTTTATCATATGAATTTACGACGTAAATCTTCGATATTTCGTTAATTCGTATTTGGATGGTACCCGTTGATTAGTCCTGTGTGAAATTTCTAGGACCAGTTAAGACAACAAAAAAGTTGTCATAAAAATGACAACTTATTCTTTTCTGTCATATTTTTGGTTATGATTTCCAGAAAGATTTAACCGAGGCTAATGATGCAGCCCTAAGAGGGTTCATAAAATGAAAGCAGTAAAATCTGTGAAGATTCAGCCAGAAATCAGCTTCGGCATGTTGATGTAGAGATAAAAAATGAAAAGTGGACAATAGTATTTCCGAAAGAAAAGAACGTCGTGTAAACTAAAGGCCCTCTATTATTAGCCAATAGGAAATACAATAAAAAAAGGGCATGCGTGACGCTGTAACATTCCAAGTAAACAATACATTAAATGTGATACGGGTATGTAATTAGTCGAGCTTTTTGTACCCGAGTTAGATATCAAAGTTCTGAAATTTCGGAAGGAATAACCAATCCGAAACTTGCAGTATGGGGACATGAGCATAGTGAATAAAAGTTACTGCCGCGGTGACTGAATGATTTATTGATTTGCGGGATCTCCGCTGAAAAGGTTCTGATTCTGTCCATCAGCTCGAGGGATTATTACATCAAAACTAAAGATCCGATTTCCATGAAACACCAAATCACTGGTGTCCACCCAAAGCTTTCATCATGTAGGGTGCGTCAACCAATGAAATTGTTTCAGGATAATATGTTCATCTGTTCTCAAAATAATTTTGTCTTTTGATTTTGTGTTACCGCGTGAGATATCTCAAGATTTTTACCGCGTGAGATATCTCAAGATTTTCCCACTGATTTTTAGCCGTGATTAAATCAGTGCCTGTTTTTTCCTTAAGTTTTAGCTGGTATAAGCATGTCTACGAGTACGTCCATTTTTTTGACGCTTTGTTCGGACGACCGAGGAAGTTCTAGGAGAAGCTCGGTACCTTTAGATATAAGTGAAATCTGCTTATAAATTGACAGGCCTCCTTCTGTGGAAATCATAGGCATATTCACGTTATCCACAAACGCTGGTTAAAGGTTCTAGCCGTAATTCACCGAGATGAGCGTAGCAAAGGGGTTTATTGCTGATCCTGTAAAAAGAAACATGTCCAAAAAAGGAGTCTCCCAAGCAGGAAGTACTTGAGGTACATTTCAGATCGTGCAACCTTTCATGCGGATATTTAGTTTAATAACTAAAACATGTGACTTCTTCATTTATATTTTTTTCTTGCTATGATTTAGGAAGAAATTGTATACACAGACGATGCAGTCATATTTTTCCCTTCTAAATTATTACGGAAATAACCTTGATAAAGTCGAATGCTAATTATTCGTACTGTTGTCAAGTTCTGCATCAGAACGAACGTTAGCATTTTCACCAGTGTTACAACGATGAAAAATTTATTATCATTAATAATTAACTAATCATTCAATAATGTTTAAGAGGAATTTCCAATCAATGCATTATTTTAAGATACGATCTATGCAGTTGAATGATATTCTGCTTTACTTGTATTTTATTGCCTGAAATCTTAATTTCATAAATCATCATCGGGTGTGGATGGATTAATCACTGAAGTAAAAGATTCCATGGTTATGATCAACCACAAGCGTTATTCAAATTCAAGTATTAATCATCAGTCATTTGCTAGTTTGTGACAAATAATCAGGACGCTTTGATGTAGTAATTCATTAGTCTTACAATCAGAGTTATTCCGTCGATATTCAGAATTGTTTCATTAAAATGAATTAACAAACTCTCCGATTACGGTTTATAAAACTAACAAACCAAGAGCTGAGCCAAGTAATTAACTGTATGATAGTAAATTGGGGATTCATGAAATATGGGTAGATTGTGTTCCTAAATATTCCTAGTTTTCTATCAAATTTTCATCGAATATTTTTTCGGTATGTAAACATCTAGGTAACAGGATTCAGAATAAACTATCGAGCTTTAGACATCTGGATATTTAAACGTTGCTATTCTATCAACGATAATCATGCGTAAGGTGTATTGTTTAATCCAAAGATCAAAGTGCCATTACAAAAAGGCTTAGTAGGAAAATAACTGACACACCGATGCCTGACATGTTTACTGAGCAATAGTTTCACGGCCAAAGTGAAGCGATTTTCCCGCCTTGTTAGTTCACGGTCGTACTGGCATTTGTTTTATATAAAGCAGTATTCATATATTTAATATTAATCAAATGTACAAGTGTAGCGAACGACAAAAGTTATGCATTGTATTTCTAAATGTATAAATTAAATAGTGTATTCAGGACATGAAAAAGTTTATTCGAGCAATAAAAAATGAACCCATCATATCTTTTCAATGTAACGAAAGTGGATTATTGCATCCAGGAGATTTTTCAGAAATGTTCTACATTCCGTTGATGAATATCACCTCTGTAAACGTATGGGTCTGAAAGGGAAAAACCAGATGTGATCGCATTTTTCTCCTACATTTGGCGGGAAACCAGGAAATCCATTAGGAACAGCAATTCTTTTACGTCCCCTTTGAAACAATTATTTTTGGCTTTTGTATTGGGTGATTATGTTGGAAGTCAAAACTGCATGGAGTTGGATAAAAAGTATTAAAGCGAATTTAAACTTGGCTTAAGCCCCAAAAATGTCACAGTAATTGATTAATACTGATACATAAATACTGCTATCTATAAAACAAATTCCAATAGGACTATGAACTAACAAGGTAGGAAAATCTTTTCATTTGGCCTTGAAGGTCTTCCCGAATAAATATTTCAGGCATCTGCTGTTAACGAACATATAACTTCACTATAAAAGTGTCTATTGATTTCATTTTTAGAAATTTAGAAGGCAATATTAATGCCATCATCTTTACAGTCTGAAGGTCGTTATTAAGTCTCATTTTTGAGTTTTCCGATTTAACAGAGGAAATTGGTGGCTTAATGCTGATTAGCATTCTATGTCATATATCAGTTATCGCTTTTAAATGACTAGTGTCCAGATGCACTTAAGTGAAGATTACTTTTATCATAATGTGACAATGACCAAAGTTCATCAGCACCTGCTTTTGATTCATAGAGAAACATTAAACCAAATCCCTTCAGATAATTTTGAAGAATTGGTGTATTTTATTAATTTAGTTTTGTTAGCTCTTTGGTATCTTTAGAAAAAAAATCTCGTTTAAACAAATATAGTGCATGATATATACATTATATATCATCCTTTGGTGTACCCACTCGGAACGGCGTGGTTGTACCCTGGGCTCTAAACATAACTCAGCACTTGGAGAAATAATAATTCCTCCAAGACTCAGCATTGCCCCAACCTCACCCTCAAACTCAAACCCCGCCACCTCTGTCTCACCCCACGTCCAAGGCGAGGGATTATCCATAACGGAGTGAGTGACGAAGTAGTACTTCGAACCTGACAACTTGGTGCTCAAGATTGCCTCTCGAGATTGCTCAAGGAACAGTTATTGCTGTCTTTAGTTATAACATTCTTTGGGTCTATTCGAAGCTAATTACTCCGTTAACCGTGTCAGAATCAAATTTGTTCGTAAACCATAAGAATTAGTTTAATCACCTTGAACATTTTTGACTCCATGGATTTGATACAGGCATGCGTACAGAAGCATACAGATATATATAGTTTATATGTGTCTATATATATATATATATATATATATATATAATATATATATATGATTATTTTATGTATGTATATATTATATGATGTAGATGTAATAATCTGGGGAAGATAAGCTAGCACACATGTGATGAAAAATCCGATGTCAATTCACTTTCTTAGATTTAGTTTCTAAGACTGGAAATAGGAGAACCCCTTCAGCATCACTGTGGTCATAATACATTGCCTAGGTCACTTGTCCTTTACGTTAGCAAGCAGCGCGAAGGGATTGTTATAAAATCCCAATAGTTCATGTTTGATTTCCATACCATTGTGAAGTATCTCTGGAATTAACCTGGGCTCGTTCACCGAGCGTCCAAGTGTGCTCATCACGTAAAAATACATGTATGCAATTTGGAATTGTTTGCATTGGGTTGAAATAAAAGGCCATTTACTTTTTACTTGCATGACTTTGCTTTCGACTAAATTCTTCTTTTATTTCCTTTCTCTTAGGAAACGTTTATATTTTCTCTATATTATAAATCGTGGTAATCCAATCGTATTTGCATTTTTTTGGAAATGAATTAATTATGATAATTTAAAAGACTTTTCGGAGCAGTAATTTTTTGAGAGTTGGTATAATTAATCCGATTAAAGTGACTTTTATGACACCCATCTCATTAATTATTGTTAATTACGATAGCCTTTCATTTAATTAGAGCAGGTTGCTCCCCCCCCCCCAAAAAAAAAAAAAGGGGGGGGGGGGAGGGGGCTGTGGGAAACGGCGCCGCTCAGCAACGTTTTGTCATTTCTTATGTTATTCGTGTAAATAGAAACCGAAATCTTGTTGGTTTTGCCATTTGTGAGGGGGACAGGGAGGGGCGACTCTCTCTCTCTCTCTCTCTCTCTCTCTCTCTCTCTCTCTCTCTCTCTCTCTCCTTAAAAGAAAGAAATCGTATTGCATTACAGGTAGCCCGTTGTCGTATGACAGCATTTGTCTATCAAAATTATTGTTTACATGAAAATTGTCTTGACGCTTTACAATTACTGATGCCTTCAAGGGGCTTGATATTTACTTTTGCAATTCTAATTATTGTTTATTATTGCTATGCATGCATACGCAGGTAAAAGTTTCACATAACACTTCTAGCAGACACTTCGTGATAATCTAAACATGAGATGGAAAACAAAAGTGTTTTCCATCTTCCATTTAAATGAAAAGAACAATTACTGGTCGTAGAGTAGTTAGAGTAGGTATGTCTCAGAAAATCTGCATTTTATTCATGACAACTGTGAATTATATCACTTGCAATCTATCTTACCGCGTGACATTTCTTAGATTTGTCTTAGAAAGCATCCCAGAATGCATGTGCTGTATAGATGTTCAATTTTCTGAGAATTAAGGTTTAATAGAACCATCTCAATCTATAGACAAGAACGACTTTATTACAACAATTGCCTCATAAATCCCGAATGGCATATTCTATCAAAGCCCAGGCCAACCCAAAACCTCATCTTCTGTCTAGTTCAAAGAAACACGAACTCACGTTTAACGAGGCACTCTTTTGTTCGAAGGAGCTTCCTTCTCTCATGAACAACAACACGCAAGTCCTTGCGAGTTCCAGAAGGTCCGGTTACAGTCATCTTTCTTTTTAGAGTTAATTCAGAGTTAATGATCACAACTTGTTCAGCTTCTGGTTCTAGGCATCAGCTGCCCTGAGTCATGGAAAAAGCATACCCTAGCAACTTCATCCCAATAACAAACTTCCCCTCAATAAAAAAAAAAAAAAAAGACAATAGTAAAGCGCATACATACATATATATATATATTATATATATATATATATATATATATATATATATATATGTATGTATGTATGTTTAATGTGTGTGTGTATATATATATATATATATATATATATATAATATATATATATATTTAACATACTACTGTTTTGGTCACAGACATTTTAGGACTGTATACGCCACTTACTCTTTGTAGCTTGCAGTGCAGTATATAATACAAAACTATGGGCTGAATCTTCCCCAAGTTAGGGCAATATAACACTGAAGTGGTTACTTGGATTAACTCAATATTCCTGGCAGTGGAAAACACCACACAAATACATGTGAAGCAATATAAATGTTGACTTCACGTCCAGATCGAACCCAGGAATCTCACACACAACATTTGAAACTAGCAATCTCACACCAAGTAAATGGTAGGTCAGCATTTAGTCCAAACATTAAATTTCAGCCGTTCGACAGGACTATTATTCTCGAGGCCCTTTAGTGATTAGTGTTCGAATGAAGAGGTCTGCCCCATTGTTAGCAGATTAATTGACACATGGCTCTCCACAAAGGAAGGTGGTGTAATCTTTTGGTTTCTTGGCACCAGGAGATTTACCATTGTGTCTTCTAATTGTGAGTCGGAGAGGCCTTTGTTGTACATTTAACAAAGGGACATGAAACGTGAAAGTTGATGATAGAATATCGCTTAAATTTCTCTCGCGTGTTTCAAGCTGAATGTGGAATATTGTTATGTTTTAATTTTTACCTTTTGTAATAATCCAGGAACAAGAGTTAGTGCATGTGCCAATGTTTATTTGTGTTTCACTATGCTGCGCGGTAACAATAGAATCCTCTCTTAGAAACTGCCTGATCTCATTGGAAAGATTGTAATGTTTGTTGACAGATGGAATTCTCCATTTATAAGTCTACGTATGTTCTGCATTTAGCCCAGTGTAGTATATCCCAGTCTACTCTATGATAATGAGGATGGAGTATGTCTTATTAAAGAGCACTATTTGTTACTCTTGGAGGTCTCCCTCTCTCCCTCTCCGAAGGGGGATAGTGCCGTCAGTGCGCCACATGCGGTGCACTGTAGGCAGCACTTAAGGTTCTTTGCAGCGTACCCTCGGCCCCTAGCAGCAATCAGTTTCGATCCTTTTACTTTACCTCATTGCATATTCTCTTTCTTCAATCTTACTTACCACCCTATCCTAACAATTGATTCATAGTGCAACTGCTTTGAGGTTTTCCGCATTCAAAACCGTTTACTCTTAATTTCCGTTTCAGTGCTGAATGTTTTCATCGGTCCCAGTGCTTGGCCTTCGGCCTAAATTCTAAATTCAACTCTCTCTCTCTCTCTCTCTCTCTCTCTCTCTCTCTCTCTCTCTCTCTCTCTCTCTCTCTCTCTCTCTCAGAAGTTAGTGCATGCACGGAGACCTTAATTTAACTGTATTTTGTGTGTGTGTGTGTGTGTACGCACTTCCAATATGGTGGTTAGATTTAGTGATGGAAAATCAAATCCATTGTCACACTTTTTTGTTTTTGTCTTCTCCCTTATTCTTGTAGACCTACGTAAAGGAGATTATGCTGTTTATGTAATTGCATGTGGACTGACTCCAGCAATATCGATATTTGTTCAAGTAACACATGAGTCACGCCATAAAATGTAAATTACCATGTACTTCGAAATTCACATTACATTTGTAGCAGGGGCACATCCTGATGTGATGGACATTTGGTAACAGAGCATATTGTACAGATGACTCATTATAATTATATGACAATTATTACTCTTCTTTTGTGTTTCTCAAGTAGGCCTCTTAGGTGTCAGGCTAATTTACAAACTCTTATGAGGATTTTTTAATGCAACCAAGAATTCGGAAAATGTACAGCTGGGAAACAACTTAATGTATAACTCACAGGAAGGAAGCAATTCACTCATACCTTAAGGAAAGTATTGTTAACTTCAGAGTCCCACCCCTCCGGAACCAGCCAAAGTTACCTTTATTTCAGACAGCATTACATATGAGTGTATTTGTGTGCGCGTACGTATTGGTTTCAAGAACGGCACTTGCATAACATCATACGTTTATTATTAATCTATCCTATAACCTCGTATATGTTTAATCTAAAGAAAGTACACATTGGTGACCTCTTAATTATATTCTGAAATGTTTTTTAACAGGGAAGCAGTGGACTGACCATTGGCATCCCATGTCACTGATTATCGTCAATGTGTGTCTGAAGTGAGCAACAACAGGCAGACAGGCAGTTAAATTATATATGAACAAAACGGTCGTGGTAATGGTGTCTGTGCCATTACCTGTGTCGCAGGTGACATGATGAACTGCAACATTAAACAAGCTGGGAGCCTGCTGCCGATTTCATTTGATTTTTAAAACGACGGTTCCGGCAATGTTCCGGTCACTGCTCGCTGTATCGCGCTCATTTCACTTTGAAAATGAGTCGCTCTGGAATTATTGCAAATTTTGCACATTTGGCTGGATTCATTTCACTGAGAATGATCGCGATGCCCAGAGATACCAATTGGCAAAAGAATTCATTTGAATATTCCGTCAGTCATTTGCCACGACCCAGTAACTCGTGCGATTTCAAAGGAGAATATATGACTTCTTCAGCTGCGTGTTAATATTACAACATTTTAATTCAGGTTTGTAATTTTATAACTTGTACTTATAGATGGATATATCCAAGCTTAGTAAAATGATTCTATAAACTAGGTGAAGAGAAAACGGGCTCTGAAAGTCGCTTGAAAGTGTCATTAAAGATTGACATTTCACGGACAAAATGTTGAAGCAGCATTACTTCAGCCAGATTTCCTTTAATGTTAACGCCAGCGCTTCAGTTCATTTCATTGATGTCTGTTCGTATAGTCCATATAACAAGGGGACATTTATTACCATTACGATTTCTGTCTGGATCATATCATACTCACAGTTACGAGAGAGAGAGAGAGAGAGAGAGAGAGAGAGAGAGAGAGAGAGAGAGAGAGAGAGAGAGAGAAGGATACTGAGTGGACAAAGAGTATACGTCAGGAAAAGTAGTTTGAAATTCCGAGAGACGGTAAGTTTGTATTGGACTTGAGCACATTTACTTTAATCTGTATTTCGGGGAATCCTGATAAAGATTATACATTTACTTTCATAGGAATTCATGAAAAAAACTTTCAAGGACTTTTAGGGCTGAGTGCATAATATCGCAGAATATTTTCCTGTTTGCAGTTCCTGCCTCACGTATACTCGTATTGAGAAAGCCATGCAGTCAAAATAAAAAAAAATCCATCTTTTTTTTTCTTGACAGTGTCATATATCAACATTTGGTTTTAATATTTTTTATTATAGTCTAAAATGTATAAATGCATCTGCAGTTTTATACCATGCGATTTAATTTTCATGGAAACCTAAATTTACTTACAAATCTTTATACTGCATATTGTTCAATTCACTGACTTGGAAAACTGAATGACCACCGATAAATTCTCTCTCTCTCTCTCTCTCTCTCTCTCTCTCTCTCTCTCTCTCTCTCCCTTGTTAAGATAGTTGTTTTAGTGACAATTTGCTGCATTTTTTGGTATATATTTCACCACTTCTCAACCCCCATTCCTATCAGGGTTGAACTTGGCCTTAAATGGCATCAGAAGTGTAACTATTCATCTCAGCGACTTCTAAAACGATGGATTTGACACTAATTTCATTTTTACTATTTTTACATAGCAACCCTTTCCCACCCTGTTCTGGCACCCTCTTCCTATCAGGGCTGAACTTGGACTTGAAGGGCATTAGGGGAGTCTCTATTCATACCAGCAACCTTGAAAACTATGGAATAGACACTGATATCTGTCATCTTTGACATTTCTCACCCCTTCTCAACCTCCCTTCCTATTGGGGCTGAGTTTTGACATAAAGGTCATTGGAAGTGTCACTAATCATCTTACAACCTCAAAAGATATGGATTACACACTACTGGTTTTTGTCTATTTTTAAATGTCATCCGTTCCCACCCCCTTCTCACCCCTCCTTACTATCAGAGCTGAATTTGGACCTTAAGAACACCGGGAGTGTCTCTGTGCATCCCAGCGACCTAGAAAACAGGATTATTAAGCACTAATATCTGTCACTTTTTACATTTTATTTTTCACCCCTTTTCACCCCACCTTTCTATTGGGATTAAACTTGGGCTTAAAGGCAATCAGGAGTGTCACTATTCATCTCATACATTTTTATATGTCACCCCCTTCCCATCCCCTATCACTTTCCTCCCTATTTGGGCTGAACGTGGACTTCATGGGCATCAGGAGTGTCACTATTCATCTCGGCAACCTTGAAAACTATGGATTAGACACAAATATCCGTCGTTTTCGGTTATTTTCACATTTCACTCTTTTGTTGACCGATCTTTTACCCCCAAAGTATTCTTTTCTAGAAGTTAAGGCATATGTATAACAACTTTGGTTGAAATTGCTCGATGCATTTTAGAGTTATGCTTGAACAATGCAGTGATAAGGGGCCTTATATATATATATAGATATATATATATATATATATATATATATATATATATATATATATATATATATGGCCCATTAAAACAATCTGGTTTAAAGCTAAGAACATATTTCGGTGGACTGACTTCCACCCTTATCACTGCATTGTTCAAACATAACTCTGAAATCCAATAAGCAATTTCAACCAAAGTATATATATATATATATATATATATATATATATATATATATATATATATATGCGTGTATATAAACATTTATATATCTGAGACATGAAAAAAATCACTTCTTTACGTGATATGGTCTATTCATGTTAATGTAATCGAGAGCGAGGTAAGCGAATAACTTATATATTTAAGCGGTTTGAACTCTCACTGAATACCCAGAAAAATTTCAAGCACTCTTCAAAATCTCATGTTCCTTCCGCTCAGGTGTCAGAGCTGCATTATTTTGTTTCGACCGCTGTCTGCCTCAATTCCCTACTACTATGTTTTTTTTTTTTTTTTTTTTTTTTTTTTTGTCCTGAATGCGAGCATAAAACACTTGAGCTAACTGGTATTTAATTCTCATTTAATTACAAGTTGCCTAAACAGCGCTAGGCACATAAGCGGCACACCCCGTAGGGGGGGTTAGTGCCGTGAGGGCACCTCATGCGGTGCACCGTAGGCATTACTTAAGATTCTTTGCAGGTTCCCTTCGGCCCTTAGCTGCAACCCCTTTCATTCCTTTTACTGTACATCCAATCATATACTCTTTCTTCCATCTTGCTATCCACCACTGCTTAGGTTTCCTCCTGTTACACCTTTCAAACCTTTCTATTCTCAGTTTCCGTTTCAGTGACCTCATAGGTCCCAGTGCTGGGCCTTTGGCCTAAATTCCATAATCCATTCCATTCCACATGAGCGGCACTGACTACATAGTGGGGAATATGTTTTCCACAGTAGCCGTCGGTAATGATGGTTGCTTGTAACGTCTTCTACATAACACACAAACAAAGACACACATGTGACATACATACATTATATATATATATATATATATATATATATATATATATATATATATATATACACACACATATACATACATACTTACACGTATGCCTTTCATTACAGAGGGCCATGCTTAAACGCTAAGGTCATCAGATTCTCACCTTTCAATGTCCGAGTGGCCATTGTCTTTTTGATGAAGTCCTCCGGTTGTAAAAGTTGGAATGTTAATGACGTGGCGTTAATACCGTCCCTTGAGAAATCCATTCATTAGAACTTTTCCCGCTGCTTGGCGTGAGAGGAATTGCCTTTTTTTACTCGCTCATTACCAGAAATAGAAAAATCGTTTCGAGATGTCAG
Source organism: Macrobrachium nipponense (assembly GCF_015104395.2). Lineage (NCBI taxonomy): Eukaryota > Metazoa > Arthropoda > Malacostraca > Decapoda > Palaemonidae > Macrobrachium > Macrobrachium nipponense. The sequence goes on along the minus strand of NC_061109.1, from coordinate 92,296,081 downwards.
GTGGGTCATGGGATAACTGGAGGATGAGGGGTTGAGGGTGGAGGAGAGGGGAGAAGAATTTGGAAAACAATGCATGATATTGGACATTCGCCATTCCCCTCTCGGTTGCCCTTTCTCCCAAAGCCTTTCCTGGTCCCCCACCCACTCTTCCTTTTATGAGGCGTAACTGTAATGTTTCTGAAACGTGAGTTCTGCTCTACTGGTAGTTGGGAAGGAGGAGGGCCACCCTTCGAACAGGAATCGGGAACATTCCCATTTGACGTGTAGTCTCTCTCTCTCTCTCTCTCTCTCTCTCTCTCTCTCTCTGCTGTGCACAGCGTGTTTTTACTACCATGACTATGCATGTCGAGTTGTTAGACTCTGGGTAATATTCAACCGTACCCTTGCATAATTCCTCGATTGGAATTTTTTTTTTTTGTGCTACGTTCAGAATGTAGAGGGGAAAAATAATACTTTGATCTCTCTCTCTCTCTCTCTCTCTCTCTCTCTCTCTCTCTCTCTCTCTCTCTCTCTCTCTCTCTCTCTCTCTCTCTCTCTCAGTGAATTTTTACTAGCAAACAGTTCATTGTTCCACTAGAAAATCTAATGGTAATGTAAAAAGTTCTGCTACCTAATTTTCACTATTTGTTTTTAACAACGAGGCCTTTTCTAAACAAAAGAAAAAGAGGCCGCTGTAAACGAAAGTTACGCAAGAAGTTGAGCTATCCAACGCTCTTATATTCTGCCAAACTTTTCCCATAATAGTACATTGTTACGTTTCCCAGAGCACTTTTTCTCTTCTCTCTCTGCGTTCTTGTTGTGGGGGCCCTTGCCTTATTGTTTCGTTACATTTTGGTCACGATTTCATGAATATTTTTCTTTTGTAACGGAAGGAAATTGTTAAACCTTTTGAAATAACATTTTATAGGTGGGTAACACCGACCATGAATTACTGGACATAATTGATAGGTTTTATTTACTGTCGTACCCAAGAATT
>NC_061109.1:92232605-92290105 GCF_015104395.2 Macrobrachium nipponense | reverse complement strand
TATTCGGTTACGGCCTGGAACAATAAAATCAACATAATGTCCTAGCATAAAGTAACTCATTCCAATTAGGAAGCGCCTCAGTGGCGTGATCGGTATGGTCTTAGCCAGCCACCTCTGTGGCCACGAGTTCGACTCTTGGTCATTCCACTGACGGGTTAGAGATGTGTATTTCTGGTGATAGAAGTTCACTCTCGACGTGGTTCGGAAGTCGCGTAAAGCCGTTGGTCCTGTTGCTGAATAACCACTGGTTCCATGCAACGTAAAAACACCATACAAACAAACATTCCAACTGAATATGAAAGGTTATGTAATAAGTAAAGAGCATGCAAGTGTATAGATAACGAGTTCTTTTGTGTTTACTAACAGTTATCTGAGAGACCCATTTAAAATATCAACAATATCTTTTTTCATTAACCTCGAAGGAAAGTAATTTTATGTTAAAAATGACTCCAGAACACGTCGCACTATTTTGGTACAGAAAACAAACATTAAAAGAAAAAAAGAAAAGTAAGACCAATCTTATCACTTATTGCGCGACTAGTTTCTTGGTAATGGGATACATAATAAGGACGACGATGGATCTAACCTCTCATCTCTCAGTTGGATCTTTGAAGTTATCAATGATGCTATGGTGAAGATAAAGAAGTTTGAAAGAATTATTGAACTTCAATTTCACCGTCCCTTATGGTTGTAATTAAACTTATCGCACAAGCACAACAATAAACAAATAGAAACAAGAAGCCCTTTAACTTCTCCTCTGCTTATAACGACCGTTAATACTGACGGTCAAGACCCATTCGGCAAAGCTAACTTTATGCAGGTAGTTGGGTGGACGGACTAAAAGCCTGTTAAGTTGTTAACTCGAGATTTAGGAGCAGTTCTATGCGATCGACGAACGCCTATAAGCGGATTCCTAGTGAACAACCATGATGAGTTTCGTAGTCGCTTACGCAGTTCACACAGAGAGAAAGAGACTGAGTGTAAAACAATAATTTACACACACACACACATATATAATATATATACTATATTATTTTATATATATATTATATTTATTATTATATATTATAATTTTAATTATATTATATTTATATATATATGTATGTTATGTATATAAATTATATATAATATATATATATAATATATATATATAGATATATATATATATATTATATCTAATATATAATTTATTTATAGTATATATATTTTTATATATATTTATATTTATATATATATATATATATGGTTGTATGTATATAATATATATATATATATCATATATCTATATATATATATATATATATATATATATATATAATTTTGTGCTTCAGAAGATATAGTGTAATTCAATAATATTTCTGGAACTTGTGAAATGTTAATGCCTTCGCCCTGTTTACTGTCACCAGTTTCCGAGAGGTTTCTTTTGAATTTGAGCATTATAGGATTTTTCGTGATAAGAAAAAGTGCCGTTTGCATTATCGGAATTTCTGACTTTCGCCGAAAAGGCGAAAGTGCGGCGCACAATAATAGTAAGTTTCATCACAATGAACATGCACGTGTAGTACAGTACGTATATACTTGTATTGAAAAGTTTTAGGCCCATTTTCTTTGGGCTAAAGCCAGTATTACGGTAAAGTACGAGTAGGAAGTTGTGTGTGTTGGCACCGACAGCGCCACCAACTTTGTCACACTGTTTTGAGATACACAGTAAAAAATAATTTATTCAGATTATTTAACGTGCATGACAAATGATACCAGCGCATAAAAGAGATTATATCTATATATCAACACGGGAAAATATAATTAGCTGTGAATGCACGTTTATCGCACATACATGTATGCACACAGACATATATAAATATATATGAGTCATCACATTACCGTGAATCATATACATACATCGAGCTACAAATGTCCTTTAATATCTAATTCGCTCAAACCTTGGAATTAATATATGTTCATATATGTTAACTTGAGGGGAATCGACAAAAAATTTCCCTTCGGTTTACATATATGAAAATATATTAATTCCGAGGTAGAGCGAATTGGATATTAAAGGACATTTGTAGCTCGATGATATATATATATATATATATATATATATATATATATATATATATATACATATATATATATGTGTGTGTGTGTGTGTGTGTGTGTGTGTGTGTGTGTATAATATCTAATAAAAAGAGCCCATAAAAACGCAAAAATATTGAAAGTAAGTACCCATGTTTCAGAGACTGCTGTCTCTCTCCTCAGGTGGGTAATGAATGTTCAGTCATTACCTACCTGAAGAGAGGGACAGCAGTCTCTGAAATATTGTATTTTCTTTCTATATGTTTTGCGTTTTTATGGGTTCTTTTTATTGGATGGAATTCTGTTGTAACATTTTTACCAGTCATGTATATATATATGTTGTGTCTGTATGTGTGTTTGTATGTGCGCGTGGTGGTTGTCGCATTTATATGTGTGTGCGTGAGTACAATATATATATATATATATATATATATATATATATATATATATATTATATATATATTATACATATATATATATATATATATACTATATATGTACATATATATATATATAGTCGTATATATTATACGGACGCACACACACATATATAAATGCGTATGTGTGTTTGTAAATCGTGTTTGAGTGTGGCGTCCCCTTGCCCCACCTTTTGAAGGCGCAGTAAGCCACTTTAAGCGTAGCGACCTTGCGACCCAAGGCCCCAATTTTTTCATTTTTGTGGATCTCTCCTGTCCTCCCACCCACCAGCAATCCCAGCTGTAAAATGGGTACATTCGTCGGTTGGAGTCAAAGAAAAACTGCTTGATGCTGTCTACCTCTGCCCTGACGACTTAACGAGAAGCCGGAAATTTGTACTCTTCTTGTGCCACCGACTTTAAGGGGAAAGAATTTTATGACTGACTGATGTACTTATGGAATTTAAGCTGTTAAACCAAGCACTTGAGTACTTTCGGGTATTCAGCGCTTGAGATGGTTAAAAATGTGAGTTGGAGTGGTTGTAGGACAAGAAAAGAGAGTCAGGAATGAAAGGAAAGAAGCGCAAAGAGCTAAAGGTTGAATGGGTCGAAAACCCCCCTGTTGCACTTAGAAGAAAGGAAGCGAGAGCGGAGGTCAAGTTAAAGGCTTAGAAGGTGGATGCTGCTAGGGCACGAAGGGATTCTGCAGACGCCCTCTAGTAATCCCTACAAAGCACCACGCGAGGTGTACTGTAGGAGGGGGGTGAAACAGTTGTACGAGAAAAATATATCCGTTCATATTAAAACACTATTTATGCATATTCGTACAAAGGTCGTCTATTTTTCCGACCTTCTATTTTCCGCATGGCTTCTCATCATTTTTTTTATTTACCATTGCATCGTAATGATGTAAATTAGACTGAAGCCTTTGATATCTTCGTCCTTTGATGGCTTAGATAATTTTGCAAAATGGAAATGTCTCATCCAAATTAAACTTCAAATCCCTCATTCGCTGAATAACGGTGATTAATTCTTTATACAGCGCATCTCGTTATTTACATCATGAGACACGAGCTCTTTCAATACCCGGTGATGCTAGCCTAATTAGGCGATAGGATTTGTCCCTTCCTAAGGTTTTAGGGCTTATTTCATTAGGCTAAGGTATTAATCATATCAGTTGTTTCGTTAAAATGATAAATACATTATTTCATTTTCTTCTTTTTTTGATGAAACGATACTGTTAGGATTGTGTTTTTTTTTATTATGGAAAGATTGACTTCAGGAAAAAAAAACGGGAATGAATAATATGCAAGTGAAGGAAATACAACCAATGCTTGGCCATTAGTGATTCGTTATAAGACATCTGAGTGAACTAAAAACACTGTATACTATAATAGTTGCAACTGGATTAAAAGGCAATCAAACGGCGCACCCGTCAGCTTTCTCTGATCATTCTCAACGTAATTGAGATCCACCGAATGTAGTTCGTTGTGTTATCTCTTAAAACATAAAAAATCTGGCCCATTCGACCTGAACCAGCAATTTAAGCAACACCAACGCCATAGTGACAGCGTAACTTAAGGTATCACAATTATGATGCCGTCACTTACAATCGTCGTACGTAACAATGATTCGTTTTACCTGCTTGAGTATATGTATGCGTTGACACGCATGGAAAGATGCATTGTGTCTTTGATTTTATTTTCGTATAAATATTTTTCTTCAGTCATGATCATTTTTCTATAGAGTTAAAGGCTTTCCGTAAGTTTTCCCCTTCAATGCACTCCATGATTGGTTGGGAAGTTTGAAAATACTGCTGTATGAATTCGCCACATGATTTCTGTATGAGCAAATCTTACACTTAACAACCACGAATAAATACTCCTCTCTTTGCAGGATGTTTGTTGGCAAAAGAAAAAAAAATTAGTAAGCTGAATATTTTTGTTTTATATCGGCAATAGAGATCTCCTGAATAAGTAAATAACGCTTGTTAGTTACTGTGAAATGAATACAAAAATGTCACTGATACGGATGTGTTAACAGCGGCACACGGAATAGATATCACTATCAATATTTCCCGAAGTAGCGGGAGCTTGCGTTCCCGATACTTCAGAGGCATTTTGTGTCAAGTGGTCATAAAACGGCAAGTGGCGATTCCACACTGGGAAGAAAGTAATCTTTGCTAGAGCCCATATTGTCGTCCAAACTGTCATCGAGCGTTGAGGCTACGGTCAGGCAATATATACTTCTTATAAGGTTAGGGACCGTCTGTTTTCTCTAATGCTTAGTGTCACAGAAAGCTATCGTTTGCTTCCCTGTCTTGTTGCAGATGGTGCACGATCGGTTTGTGATAGAAGGTCAGATTTTGCTTAATTATAATATTATGTGAGTGGGGGTGGTAGTATAGTGATTGTAAGAACCCATTATTACAAAAAGCCCATAGAACTGAAAATTTTGAGAAATGAGACATATCCAAACTGAATTGTTGGGTAGAACCAACTTGGAAGCAGGTGTAGCTGATAACTATAATATTATGTAACCGTAAACCCACACATTCATAGAAATGCTTCTTTTGAGAACGTTAGAAATAGTAAATGTTTGACGGTTGCTGTTACCGTGACAAACGCCCCTCTTGCTGAATTTGACCCCCTCGAATCATACTTGTAAATTTACATTATTTTTCGGTGAATGGCAATTTCACTTCAGAATGGTATCAGTTCACTGACCCTTGTCAATTTCGCTGCAAAATGGGATGCTTCAAAACATTGTATACATGTAGTTTTTTTTTAGTCCGAAAATTTGTCCCTTTCATCTTTTAATTGGTTTATGAATTATTCCTTTTCTCTTCCTCTTGTCACCCGAGTGGCTTTTCAACGAAGAATCTAATTCACCATTTTCTATAAATATTTTAAGTTACATCCTTTTCTACAATTAACACGTTTTAGATACTTCTTAAATTTTCAGATACTTTTAAGTATAATTATGGGACGCATTTGCAGAATATGTTGTACTTATAATTAAAATACGGTTCTTCTTCTTCGTATGTTATTTAGAATCTGCTCCATCCAGCAATCAGCAACAAGTTCCCGCCTTCGGTGATATTCCCGAAGTCGCGTGGATTGGATACGAAACGACATTTGTAGCTTAATGATTTTATATATATATATATATATATATATATATATATATGTGTGTGTGTGTGTGTGTGTGTGTGTGTGTATATATATATATATATATATATATATATATATATATATAGTGCTAAAAAAATTTTTATATATATACCACTTTATCTAGATTTGCAAGGATTCTCGCGAATCCTTCTGCCACTGGCCTCGTAAAAACGGGATTTATTACGAAAGTTTGGCATTATTGGTCCAAGAACTCTAAACAACGGATTTTATGGATTTTTTATTGCCCTGCCGTATGGTAACTTTTGACAAGCGCGATGGTTTTCCTGTCAACTTATTTTGGCGCGTTCGTTTATTGTTGGTGGCATTTTGTATTTTTTTGTATTTATGTTATTCAAAATATACTCTGACTTAAAGTACAATTAGGGCAATACTGTTCTTCGATGAGTAGCAACACGTTATCACATGACAAAATTTGACGAATGTAAATGTAGATTAAATGTATTTTGTGTTTAGCTATTTTTATTCCGATTGTTTATTGTATCTATGACAAGTGAAATTTTGGTAGGTATTTAGTGCAAATGTCATGTGCAACTTAGTGGGCTTGGTTTTAGTTTAATAGGTTTTAAAGTGATATTTGACAATGTATAGTCATCTGGAGTCTACAATATGTTCGTCTTAATTGGAAGCATTCATTCATATGAGACCTACTTGAATTAACACCACAGGCTAATTGAAAAAATTCTTAATGAAAAACCTTTTCAGCTTTATATATAAGAATAAATATTAATGCGGTGACTCGTAGGTAATTCGGTTTTGTCAAAAGTTCTTAATACATGAGTCTATATGACCAAGTGAAAAACGTTGCTATTCAAGTTAGGATTAGTAATGTTGAAGTGGGAAATAACAAGGACAATTTCGCATTGGAATGTTGAACAGTTCATTAGCAGGTGGCGAGGTGAAAGTTTAATCCATTAGCTTTTCGGCAAAAGTCTCTCTTTAATTAAGGTCATTAATGAAACCAGACGGCATTTTCGTGTTTTCCACTCCCTGCTTCCATTGTAGTTATTTTTCTTGTCACCGATACAAACCTCGAACTTTTTCCTCGGTTGGTACGGTTCAAGTTCAAGACGACCTTTCCACCTCCCTTCACAGTGCTAAGAGTTAAAATAAGAGAAGTCCACAACAAAGGCATAATCTATGAATTTCTCACAAAGAGAGGTCTTAGCGATGTGAGAGCCTCACAAAATAAGGCATATTTCGAGTCGCTGGCAAGAACTCAGCTTTAACAATCGTTGTTTGGCGATAGTTCGTTGATTCCTTGTGTTTTCACCCGTCATTTATAGCTCTGCGGAGCTGTTTTCTAAAATGAAAAGGGGGGGGGGGGTGCCGCCGAAGGGTAGTTCATAAAAGTAACCAAAATAGATGGTGATATAGGCCTAATGGCTGCAAATTGCATTAGGTTGGTCGGCTCAAATTATGTGGCTGGATTTGTGAAATTTGAATGTACTTTTCAAGAACTAAACTGTGCATTTTCAAGAGATATTTTGCTATTACGTCGTAAAAGGAGGGCAATATACACGCTCGTTAGAAGTATTTGTGCACAATGAAACTTAACAGCAGCAATAAACGTACACTATAGTTTGCTATGGACAAGGTTGACTGCGATTACTAAATTTTTTTTTTACCAAATTAACTATTATGGTGTTCAGTTATTCTGATTATTTGTGTTCTCTTTTGAATTTGCAAAGTGGTGTAGATCTAATAATTTTTACAGCATTATTAATAGGCGTTATTTACAATCTTTGTTTATGGCTTTTGTCATTGTCGTCGATTTGATCATTTAGATAGAAAGTGTATTTTTTTATTCTATTTACCTTTATCCTGATTTATGTTTTTAATACTTCTTTTCCTCTCCGTTTTTACGGATTATGCTCCATGTAAATCATTGATTTTTGGTGATATCCCTTCACTATTCATTGTTTTTACAGACAGTGTTTGGTTTCCAGATAGAAAAAATTCCAATACCTTTATAATCAAAGCCTACACAAGAAAAAGTTTCTATGTAAGCTAGCTGAATTAAGTTCACATAATATCATCTTTTTTTTATAACTCCGTACATCCTTCTGGCAGGATGATTCATGGAAAGGAAAGAGCAGAAAGAGGACAGATATTAATGACAAAGACGGGAATTAGCGATTGATTTTAGCTCGAAAGCTTGAAGCGATCTATGAGCTTGTGTGTTGTCAAAAGATCGATTGGACCGAAAAACAATATAAGAAAAAGTTTTCATAGAACTTTTCCAAGAATCTGTTTCATCATGGAGATTTACAACATTTCGTCAAAGGAATACTTTTCCCTTTCTGCCACTGCAGAACTTGAAAGCGTGGATTGAAAATTCGCGAGTAGAGAAAGACAAAATTTAAAAGCGAATACCATCACAATTCCCCTTTCATTCCTTACATGTACCAGTTTGCTAAAATATGGATGGATGCATCTGCAAATATGCGAAGCCTCGTCGTAATGAAAACGCATGTACTTGACTTCCTCCTGCATACTCATCTCATTATCAACGTCAAGTAGGATACAAATATAAAAAATTATGAAAAAGGAAATGTTAAAACTGTGCCTTTTAATTCATATATTTTTATAGCCTTTTAAGCAGTTAAGGAAAGGGATTTACTACATTCCAGGTTACAAACACAATATGTACGGATATACATATAGGCATATACATGCACACGTGTGTGTGTGTGCGTTTAGTGTGCGAGTGTGTGTGTGCGGTCGCAATAAGTACTTTCTTTTTCCACGATATCGCTTGGCATAAAACGATACAGTGGTTATTTTGACATTAAAATTCTGTTCAGCGATGACAGTTTTGACAAGCTTACATGAGTCTTACACCTGCGCGACGCTATTTCACGGGTGCCTGGTCAGCATTACCCAGTCAGAACACTCACTACCTGTGTCATCAATTCTGTTTCACGGACTATGACGCCTCCCGGGCGTTTTTGCATCCCCGCACCATTCCATTACTTCCTGATTCCACACTCCTCATTCATTCACGAGTCTTCAAGCGATAGTGCTTCCGATTCGCTATGACTGTCTAAGTCATTTACAAGTGAAGATCAGTCTTCCGCTGTGTACTTAACAATGGTGTATCGCCGTGAATTTTTATCTCACTATTACACCTTTTTTCTCGTTATCTGCTCTGAAAAAAACTTCATCTATACAGATATTAATTTTGTTTTTCATATCCTTTTCCTTTCCTATTAAATTAAGTCGCATTTTTAAGAAGGGGACAGAGTTACCTTATACCTCCCCCACCACTTTGTTGCACTTAGTTAAGTACTTTCTGAACTTTCTTGTTTGGTTGACGTTGTTCTATTTATCTGTTCAGCTCTGAACTATTGTATTTCTTTACTGTTATATATATATATATATATATATATATATATATATATATATATATATATATATAGTTAGAACCTTCTCCGTTGTTTTTATATTTCTACCGTTGTTTTTATATTGCTATCGTTTGTGGGAGCTACGTCATGGGGGCATATTGCTAAGACCGATAAAGGGTAACACGATGACAAAAAATAATAGTACTAAGTCACAAAACGCTCCAGTTCCCAAAATAATCCGGACTACTCGGTACTTCAACTCTACATGTCCCTGTATCTTTTGGCTGCCATCATTTATGACAAAAAAACACGTACACACACACACACACACACACACACACACACACACACACACACACACACATATATATATATATATATATATATATTATATATATATATATATATATATATATATAAGACATATATATATATTAATATATACTATATATATTATAATTATCATAATATAAGAGAGAGAGAGGAGAGAGAGAGCGAGAGACTCTGAATGTCTAGCTTGAATCTTCTCTCTCTCTCTCTCTCTCTCTCTCGTCTCTCTCTCTCTCTCTCTCTTTTGATAGTCTTGACGTAACCCAATTACGTGACGTATCAGGCAATTATAATGGTAAGATCCAAGGACTGGCTCGACAGTCTTCGAACATTTATGATGGAAGAAAAAATTTTTTTTTTTTTTATTTCTGTAGAATCTTGAAGAGGATGCGTATGCTTGTTCTCCTTAACAGGATCTGCTTCAGGAAATCGTCTGAGACTTGGATCTTTTTAAAGTGAATTCATTATTCCGTTTTCTGTGAAGATCAAACGATTTCATAGATTGTGATCTGGAAAGATTAATCTTTTCCGTCTAGTTACCTAATCTGTTTTAGATTTTTTTTTTTAGTGCTACTGAAACTGATGTCATTAATGCTTTTCCTTTCCACCTTGAGAAATGTGAGCAATTGCCCCTTATTGAGAGCGAGATGTTTGCTGCTTTACTGTTGTTTCGTGGAAATGTTTTGCTCGCCCCCTTCAATTCCAGAAAGGTAATAATGGCCGCCTACTAGTCACATATGTATAAATGAAGTGAATAGCAAGTATTTTTTCCATATTCTTTTGTTGTTGTCATTTCAACTTTTTTCTCCATTTCCCTAATTCCGGCTCTATTTCTTCTGAAACCATTAACGTTACCTTTTGTCATGGCACTCACCAAAGGCAACGGCGCCCTTCTCTGAGCTTTCTTTCTCCTCGCCGCCTCCTCCCATCCCATGGATTTCTGCTTTGGCCTTTTCCTTCCGTCCAAAGGAAATAGCGTTGAAAATGGCGGGCCTTTCTGGCTGTGTGATCTTAGGTTCGGCGAACGAGGAAGCACAAAATGCCAATTTATATTCAAATGGCCGCTCCAATCACTTCTTCAGGAGGACAATCGAAATCGCCTAAATTGGATCTTCCAGTCGTCTTGAACTCTCACCGACTCGGCCTTCATTTCGATTTGCATTTCATGAATCACGCGGGAGAAAATTTTCCCTTAGTTTAATGACTGGTAGCAGATATTTACTTATGACTCTTTGGTTATAAATCTAATTCACACCGTAACGCTTCTTTTAGTTACTATGGAAATGTTTAACACTGTATCTCTTGAACCATCTTGAACCATCCCTTGAATTGGCTTTGTTATTTGCTTGAGATGTAAAAAGTAAATATTGGACTGATTAGTCTACTTATGACTTAGTATTTTGTATCAATTTATTTTGCTGATATACCAACAAGCTACAGTTGCTGTAATTACCGAATATCAGAGTTTTTATACTATCTCAAGCTACCGTAATGAAAGAAACATCCAAATTTTAAACGATTCATAATTCGAAATATCAAATTAGATCTAACTCAGCAGCAAATAAAAGCTGAAATGTTCGGTAATATCAGATGAAATGAGAACTGGAATTAATCATTTATCCAGCTCTTATGTCCTTCGTTAGTAGCAGAGTCAGATTCTATCAATTATCGCTTGAAAGATTGATTTGACAGAGGTCCTACTGGTTGAACATCCGCGCATTCATTTTTAATTTCTTCCGTTTGAAAATGATGTTAATAAAAGACTCGGTTGGCCATACAGAATGTAGAACGCTCTTGCTCGTTATGAAGGTGAACAACGTAGGACGAGTTAAGCTACGTTCTGTCTGATGACGGAGTGAATAAGGGGTTTTAAGCATTTTTTCAGTAATTGATAATCAGAGGATGCAATTCTTCCTCATCGTATGTTGCTAGTCTGCTAAGAAATATTAAGTTTTGGGTTTTTTGATGACCGAATCTTTTTCCATTCTGTTGTGATTTTCCAAAATTATTTTCTTGTTAGTTGTTATGATGTTCTATCTCACTTGATTATGATTCTGTATCATCTTTCGAAACGTTGTACTTGAAGATGAAACGTAATCATATGAAACTACCACAGGGGCCATTAGCACGTTTTATCTCGTCTTCTAGCAAGTTGCTGTCCATCTCTGCAAGAGGTAGTCAATAACCGACTGATATATTCCGATAAAGAACTAAAGAGCGTTGCATCATAACAGGAGGTGATAATATTAGAAGTGAGTTTATGTCATAGACGACAGCATGGCAACGGACTACGCAAGTTTAATTACTCGCAATATTAAAATGCAAAAGTACTGGCTAATTGGAGCTAATTCCGAGAACAGCAAGGAAAAAATGATGGGAAATCGCGTTGGTACCGTTTGAAATCATGTAACTTTTCCCAAAGAAATTGTGCAGTGAAGAATTAATGGCAATGAATTTATTGATAAACCACTAGGTTCCGGTGCTCACATAGCAGCTAGGTAGCTGCCTTGGATCACATTCTTTTGGAATTCCCTACTGAATTTGAGGATAAACAGTCTCTTATGCTTTCCCCTTTTTTCCCATTCTTCTCTTTTTATTTGTACTTACTCTTCCTTTACGAAACTCACCCCAGATTAGACTTAGGCTGGGTATTCGCGCAGAGGTTTACCTGTAAATCTCCATGTCAGCTCACCCAAACTGACGTTAAAACGTACGTGTGGACGACAGTTTGTGGGCGGAGTCAGTCCACTCACCGGAACTGATGAACTGACGGAATTACTTCAAGCTCTTTCGACCGTCTGACAGGTGATCGCACGTGTGGACAGGTAACCAACGATTTCATGACAGTTCGCCACTGGACTTCGACTGGGAAGGATCTCAGCCGCTCGGACCAGAATATGGATAACTACGTATAGGCCTAATTCGTTTCATTGTTAGACCTTGCGGTGTTATTTGTAGACCGTTGGGACTCCAAACCCTATAAAAACATATTATATATATATATATAATATATATATATATATATATATATATATATATATATATATATATATATATATACACACACACACACGTATATTTCCATGTGATAGACAATTTGGTATAGTCCTAGACCATTGCCCTGCTTAATTTAACGTTATCCATTAATATTGTATGAGAATAGACATCTCTCGTTAATAGGCAATATTTAGACCATACTCTGTTAGGCCTTTTTGCCTCTTTTCTTATTTTGAAGTGAGTTGCAGCCGCTGCTAGTCTATGTAGCTCCACTTCCTCATCAGACAGCGGAGTTTCTATCGCTGCCATATATGTAGTTGTTGCCACGACAAAGGCTGGGCGAGAAATGAGGGCAATGACCTCGAGTTGACTGTCCGACTGACAATTCTACTCTGTACGTGTGGACGCTCCTCCGTCGAACGGTCGTGAACTTGTTTATCGTCCGTTCTATTTTAGCCTTTTTAGCCTTTCTAGGGGGCCGTTGTAGTCTCAAAGTTGTTGTTGTTGTTATTATTATTATTATTATTATTATTATTATTATTATTATTATTATTATTATTATTATTATCCAGAAGATGACCCTATCCATATTGGAAAGAAGTAATAAGAGAAGGTAATGGGAAATACAGAATGAAAAGATCGCTAATCAGAGAGAGAGAGAGAGAGAGAGAGAGAGAGAGAGAGAGAGAGAGAGAGAGAGAGAGAGAGAGAGAGAGAGAGAGAGAGAGAGAGAGTTTCATTAGCGACTTGTGTTTGTGATGGTTAATTTTTAAAAATCATTTTCACATACAATTTACAAATGTCCCCCTACTCAAATCATTCTTCAGTTGAATGCCTGCTGACGGGTTCGTTTGAAACAAGTATGCACACACGAATACAAACACACGCACGCACACACACACACACAAGCGAATCATTATACCATTCTACCATCTTTCTTCGTAATGTCACTTTCAAATTATCACAGGAAATAGCAGCGCTGTCAGCTCATACCGAAACAACGAAATCAAGTTGAAAGCTAAGTGTTCATTAGGCAGAAATCCTACGTTGACTTCCAGATCTCTGTTAAAGGTAGATACGATGGTGAACAGACTCTGCTTGGAGGAAAACTATTACCCTATCAAGGCTGGAGCATGAAAACGGGTACAGATGGAGCCTGTTTTCCCTTATTAGAAAATTGTCAGTAGTTTTTAAAGGTGAATGTGAATAAAACAGAGGTGTTGCTGAGCAGTAGCGAAGATAGAGACAGAATATTATACAAGAAAGAAGAGGCTTGATTGTAAAACAGGCAGAAAAGTTTGGATACTCAGAATATTCTTTAAGCCAAGAGGCTGAAGTTGACAGTAGGATAAAAGAAAGCTGCATGAGGGAAGTGGAGAAAGGTAGCTGGAGTAGTATGTGATTAGAAAATGCCAATTAAGCTAAAGGTCAAGATATATAACACAGTAATAAGACGAGTGTTAATATATGGAGCAGAAACATGGGCTCTAAGAAGAAAAGAGGAAGTAAAGCTTGAGAGATCAGAGATGAGAATGCTGAATGGATTATAGGAATATTTCTGCTTGAGAGATTAGAAAATGATGAAATAAGACGAAGGGAAGGCTTAGTAAAGATGACAGAAGTGATAAGAGAGTCACAATTGAGATGGTATGGCAGTGTTATATATATATATATATATATATATATATATATATATATATATATATATATAAAGGTATATGCCACGAGGGAAAATGAACAACCTTTATTTATGGATTTATCACGTTCCTAACTTTCGTTATTCAGTTATACATACATATATATTATATATATATATATATATATATATATATATATATATATATATATATATATATATATATATATATATATATATATATATCTTAAGTGCCTCCCCGCCGGGGTCGCACACTGGCCTGGTCGCCTCCCTGCTGGGGGTCCACCACCCCCTTGCAGTCTGACCCAGTCACTTCCCCACCAGGGGCCCCACCCATGGCAGCCCAACCCCGTCGCCTCCCCGCCAGAGACCCCAGACCTAGTGGCCCTATCCGGTCGCCCCCCCTACCGGGTGTCCTGCCCATCCCGGGTCCTGTGGCTGGCCTTGCCTGCCCGTACTGGGACACGTGGAGGGCCTCGCGTCCCAAGACACATGGTGGGCCTCACCGGGCATTCAAGACCATCCTGGAAAGCGCTGTGGGCCTCGCTTGCCCGTCACAGGATACACAGCAAGCCTCACTAGCCTGTCCCAGGACACCTGGCAGGCCTCCCCCTGCCCGTCACAAGACCCGTGGTGGGCCTCGCCCATCCGTCCCGTGACCAGTGGTGGGCCTCCCCCACCCATCCCAGGACCCGTAGCGGGCCTCCCCCCACCCGTCCCGAACACGTAGCAGGCCTCGCCCGACGGTCCCGGATCACATGGCGCACCTTCCCCGCCCGTCTCGGGAACCATGGCGGGCCTTGCCCCCCCATTCAGGACCAGTAGTGGACCTCGCATGCCCATCCTGGGACACGTTTCGGGCCTCGCCTGCCAGTCTTGGGACCTATGGCGGACCTTGCCCGCCCGTCCACGGACCCATGGCGGGCCTCGCCCCCCTGTCCCGGGACCTGTGGCGAGCTTCACCTGTCCATCCTGGGTCATGCGGCAGGCCTTGCCCGCCTGTCCCAGGACCTGTGGCATAGCTCGCTCGCCCATCCCAGGACCCTTGGGGATCATCTCCCACATGTCCCGGCACACACGGTTGACTTTGCCCACTCATCCCGGCACCCGTGGCAGTCCTTGCCCGCATGCCCCGGTACCCATGGCAGACCTTGCCCGCCCATCCTGGAACCTGTGGTGCATCTTGCCTGCCTGTCCTGGGACATGTGGAGGACCTTACTCACCCATCCCGGGATATGTGGCGTGCCTCGCTCGCCAGTCCCAGGACATGTGGTGCACCTTGCCTGCCTGTCCCGGGACCCGTGGCGGGTCTCGCCCACCCATCCTGGAACTTGTGGCAGGCCTCGCCCGCCAGTCCCGGGACCCGTGGCGGGCCTCTCCCACCAATCCCAGGACACGTTGCGAACCTCACCTGCCCGTCCCGGGGCCCGTGGGTGCCTCACCCCCTAGTCCCAGGACATGTGGCAGACCTCACCCACCCGTCACAGGGCCCATGGCGCGCCTCGACTGCCAGTCCGAGGACATGTGGCGGACCTCACCCGCCCGTCCCAGGACATGTATTGCACCTTGCCCGCCAGTCCCAGGACATGTGGCAGACCTCACCTGCCCATCCCGGGACCAGTGGCGCGCCTCGCCTGCCAGTCCCAGGACCCGTATTGCACCTCGCACGCCAGTCCCAGGACCCGTTGCGGACCTCACCCGCCCATCCCAGCGCTCCTCACCCGCCAATCCCAGGACACGTGGCAGACCTCACCTGTCCATCCCAGGACCCATGGTGCACCTCGACCGCCAGTCCCAGGACATGTGGATGACCTCGTCTGCCCATCCCGGGACCCGTGGCGGGTCTCACCCACCCATCCCGCCAGTTCCCTGAGAGAGCAAAACCTATGCTTAGCCTTAGAACCCAAGTATGCCACTGAATCCTTTTAATTCCCCTGGCACCTCCACGAATCCTACTGAATCCTCTCAATTCTCCTTTGGCTTCTCTGTATCCTCTGCTTTTTCTCTTGGCACCTCCAATAATCCTACTGAATCCTCTCAATTCTCCTGGGGCGTCTCTGAACCCTCTGCTTCTTCACCTGGCACCTCCACGAATCCTGCTGAATCCTCTCAATTCTCCTGAGGCTTCTCTGAATCCTCTCAGTTCTCCTGGGGCTTCTCTGAAGCCTCTGCTTGTTCTCCTGGCCCCTACACGAACCTACTGAATCCTCTCAGTTCTCCTGGGGCTTCTCTGAATCCTCTACTTCCTCACCTGGCACCTCCACGAATCCTACTGAATCCTCTCAATTCTCCTGGGGCTTCTCTGAATCCTCTACTTCCTCACCTGGCACCTACGCAAATCCTACTGAATCCTCTCAATTCTCCTGGGGCTTCTCTGAATCCTCTGCTTGTTCTCCTGGCCCCTACACGAACCTACTGAATCCTCTCAGTTCTCCTGGGGCTTTTCTGAATCCTCTGCTTCTTCTCCTGGCACCTCCACGAATCCTACTGAATCCTCTAAATACTCCTGGGGCTTCTCTGAATCCTCTACTTCTGCACCTGGCACCTCCACGAATCCTACTGAATCCTCTCAATTCTCCTGGGGCTTCTCGGAATCCTCTGCTTGTTCTCCTGTCACCTCCATGAATCCTACTGAATCCTCTCAATTCTCCTGAGGCTTTCCTGAATCCTCTGCTTGTTCTCCTGGCACCTCCACGAATCCTACTGAATCCTCTGAATTCTCCTTGGGCTTTTCTGAATCCTCTGCTTGTTCTCCTGGCACCTCCACGAATCCTACTGGATCCTCTCAATTCTCCTGGGGCTTCTCTGAATCCTCTACCTCTTCACCTGGCAACTCCACGAATCCTACTGAATTCTTTCAATTCTCCTGGGGTTTTTCTGAATTCTCTGCTTCTCCTGGCACCTACACGAATCCTACTGAATCCTCTCAGTTTTCCTGGGGCTTTTCTGAATCCTCTGCTTCTTTTCCTGGCACCTCCACGAATCCTCTCATTATCCTCACGGTTTCTACAATCCTTCCATATTCATTTTCCTTTCCTTTCCTGGAATCAATAAAACTCTAAAAAAAACATTTCAACATATTCATTTTCGTTCAAGTTTAATTTCCTTCTAGGTTAACTAGGCAAACTTATTGCAAAATAAACATCAAACTTTTCATACAAAAATATTCTTCAAATTTTTCACATCTGATCCGTCTGAGCGAGGCCAGCTCAGACTTGATCGCACCATGCCTTGAAGACCGACAGCAGCTTCTGCAATTTCCCGTTGTCCGTCTCCAGGCGTCTGCATTGCTCCCTGGGGTTCTTCAGGTCGCAGACCAATATCTCCTTCGCTCCTCGCAGCTGTCGAGCCTTATTCTCTAGCTGGTCGTTCCGCTCGCTCTGGACACCGGCCTCCCTTGCCAGCGACTCCAGACGGCGATTTCGTTCCTCTTGAAGGCATGCCAGCTCGTTCCTCTTGAGTCTCGCCGCCTTAACTTCACACTGGAGTCCACACTTTTCCTTAGAGAGGTCTTCCATTTCCTTATGCAGGCGCTGGAACTTTAGCTCGAGGTCTATCCTGTCGGATTCCCGCTTTTCAGTTGCGTCTTTTTGTTCCTGGATGAGCTTCGCCATCCG
The DNA here is from genome assembly GCF_015104395.2 of Macrobrachium nipponense. Taxonomy (NCBI): domain Eukaryota; kingdom Metazoa; phylum Arthropoda; class Malacostraca; order Decapoda; family Palaemonidae; genus Macrobrachium; species Macrobrachium nipponense. The sequence continues at coordinate 92,272,474 of NC_061109.1, read as the reverse complement.
CGCTGCTTCTTTGGTCTTTAGCAGCAGGTCTTTCTTCTTCTGTCGTAGGAGTTTCTCGAGCCTCAAGCAGGCAGTCTGCCTCTGCCAACTGCACTGTCAGTTCCCTTATCCTCTCACATAGGGCACCGTTTCTCTGTCCAATCTCCTTCGCGTTGTCCTTCAGCTGCTGATTTTCTTCTGCCATCTTGAGGATCTTGTCTTCCAGCTGCCGTTTTTCCCTCTTCTCTTGCTCGTTCTCCCTTTTCAGAAATAACGTTTCAGCTTCGAGCGAGTGCGCCCTGTCTTGCCAGGCCTGCTGTTGCAACACCTGAGTGATCTGGATTACACGAGTGCATTCTTCCCTTCCGCCCGCCTTCTGAATCTCTTCATGGTAGTTGAGCCTCTGTTGCAGCTGAAGAATGATTCCTGTCCAAGTTCACGCGCTGCTCTCTCTGGCACTGGATGGGGTCTCGCAAGGCCGCAATTCTCTCGTTCAGTTCCTTTTCCTTGGGCTGTTCAGCTCCATCATCAGTCAGGAGAAACCTCACCAGCGAATAGGCAGCCACAGCAAACAAGATGACTATTCCTCCGTATTTCGAACAACACCTGGACAACAACGTCCCAGCAACAGCTGCCGCCAAGGCCAGTTAGGCCACATTTTCTTCACACTGGAATCCATATCCGAGGCATGTTACCAACAGAAGCCATACCCAATTCATATACTCTTCTCCGTCTCTCTCTCTCGATTTTTCGTCATATTTCTATATTCCACGAGAGATATTTTGATATATCAAAATATAGGAGGAAAGATTTTTAATTATGTCTTGTCTCGTGGTGGATGTTTTTTCTCAAGTTTGCAAGAACATTAGGGATTTTTTGCAGTACGTATCTCTCTCTCTCTCTCTCTCTCTCTCTCTCTCTCTCTCTCTCTCTCTCTCTCTCTCTCTCTCGTGCGGTTTTTTTAATGTCGCCTATGGCAAAAAATTCGGGAATTTTCCTTTATTTACCCGTTTGTCGAATGAATTTCCCTCTCTCTCTCTCTCTCTCTCTCTCTCTCTCTCTCTCTCTCTCTCTCTCTCTCTCTCTCTCTCTCTCATCTTGCCCCGAAGGTCTGGAATTCTTCATTTGTTCCGTCATTTACATTTAAAGCTTTGCATTCGATAAGTTTAGAGAGAGAGAGAGAGAGAGAGAGAGAGAGAGAGAGAGAGAGAACGAGAGAGAGAGAGAGGGAGAGAGACAGCAATTTGCGTAGGAAAAAACAACAGTGTATAGGTATATTTACTTATGGCAGTGCATGTGAAATCACTTCTTTTGGAATATAATAGGAAGTCTAATGTGTGTTCTACCATGCCTCGTGAATAATGCTTCAGTTGAGGTTTTTATTAATATTATTCTGTCCATCTAGGTATATCCTATATATATATATATATATATATATATATATATATATATCTATATATATATATATATATATATATATATATAAGTATATATATTATGTATATGTATGTATGTATATATATATATATATATATATATATATATGTATATGTTATATATTATAATATATATATATATATATATTATATATATATATATATATTACAATATATATATATAATAATATATATATATATTATATATATATGTATGTATGTATGATGTGTATTGTATGTATGTATGTATGTATTTACATCAGCTCATACCAAAACAACGAAATTAAGTTGAAAGCTAAGTGTTCATTAGGCAGAAATCTCACGTTGTCTTCCAGATCCCTTTTAAAAGGTAGACACAATGGCGAACAGACTGCTTGCAAGAAACCGAGATGGTTGAGGGTAACGTACTAAGACGATGACTCGGACTATCACCCTACAAGGCTAAAGCATGAAAAGTGGTAGCTACGTACGTAACCTGTTCTCCCTTATTAGGAAATTATCGTCAGTAGTAGTCGTCAGTTTTTGGTAGAAAGTGAATACTATCGCTTCCTTCTGGTTCGGTAACTATCTGACACACAAAATAAACCTTGTTTAGTACTACCAGCCTCTTGGAGAGAGGCCTCGGCAGCATTCTATAGTTTTACTATCCTTTTTTTTATTCATAACAAACGTATATACGTATGTATGTATGTGTATAGGAAAAGTGTTATTTTTATTTTGATGAGAAGGAAATTATGTCTGGGTCACAGTAGGATCAAGTTGTGTTTTTTGAGGAAACGTTGTGTTGCGTTGTAAGCATAGTTTTTTTAATTATTAGCTTTTTGTAAAAGAAATCTATTGAAAGGGTTTTGTCTGTCCGTCCGCACTTTTTCTGTCCGTCCTCAGATCTTGGTTTAAATATTGCCTATTAACAGTAATAAGTCAGGCTAAATTTGACCCGGGGGCTGGTTCAGTTATTTATGAAATAGACCGTGAAGCCTACTTTCACTAGTAACACCTTTCATAAAAAGGCTGGACACTGGTCTAGGCTTATACCAAATTGTCTATCGCATGGAAATATTTTTTTCTCTTATATTTATCATAAGATTTTGACTGGCAACGGTCTACAAATAGCCCCGCATATGTACATAGGCCTAATTAATGAAATTATTTAGGCCTATATACATAGTTTATTCATATTCTAGTCCGAGCGGCTGAGATCCTTCCCAGTCGAAGTCCAGCTGCGAACTGTCATGAAATCGTTGGTTACCCGTCCACACGTGCGATTACCTGTCAGTCGGTCGAAAGAACTTGAGGTAATTCCATCAGTTCATCAGTTTTGGTGAGCGGACTGATTCCGCCCACATACTGCCGTCCACACGTACGTTTTAACGTCAGTTTCGATGAACTGACAGGGAGACTGACAGGTAAACCTGTGCGTAAATACCCGGCCTATGCGAGATCCTTTTGGAAACTTAACTGTCTTATTCATGTTGGGTCTTACTTTTGTAGGACATGAAAGATTCTTCTAACGTATGGAACAGATTCTATCACATGAATTTACTAGTAATTAGTAGTATTAGTAGCACTGCCTCGGTAGGTGTATAGCTTTCTTGAATTTTCATTTGCAATTGAAATGCACAAATTCACACATTCGCTTGCACGCACCCAGTTTCTCAACACCACCATTGTACCTTATTCGCACTTTGTAGAGGGAGAAGTTCTCAGGCTCCTTCTTGGAGGACAATGCGCCGGGACTTTATGAGAATGAGAGGGCCTTTGAACTTGTAACTAATGCACTAATCCGCGAACAGTGAAGGTTTTAGGATGTTACAGCAGGCGCAGTAGGAAAGCCAAGCAGACGAAAGATGTCTTTAATTCCTAGGTGTATGTTTTAAACGAGTGAATTGTAGGAGAAGCTTTAAAAGCTCTCGTAAAAAGTGGCAGGGTGTGTGGATGAGTTTCAAAAGTGAAGAGCATTAATCTTCTCAAAAAGAAATAACCTCAAGCTGTAAAAGCCAACATTTTATGAACACAAACCACGCATTGCAATAACATTGTTTTAGGTCTGCACTTTTCTTTAGCTTTTGCTACAGTTTTTGCCCAGTGAATTCATTAATATGTAAGATCTCTCTATATTTGGAGTTGTGAGGACCTCTGCAAATGCTCCAACTAGTGATGTGTGGAAAGGGATGACTTTTCTCATTGAAACTTGATTCAGTGCTTAAACATGTATTACTAGTGCTTTTCTCCTTCCTTTCTCTCACAAAGAAATAGCACAAGAATAGCATTACAAATACGCAGGATATATATATATATATATATATATATATATATATATAATATATATATATATTTAGCTAAGGCCCACAGGAAAAATAAAAGGAGTACCTGTGGCCTTGGCTAAATATATTGTCACGCGCTATATATAAGCATATATATATATATATATATATATATATATATATATATATATATATATATATATATCCTTCTCATAATGAATGCTATTCTTGCCCTAAGTGTAAAATACATTAACACAGGCTTCAGTTTGCACCTCGCGTTCTAATAAATCTTAAGAGAAGCAGCCGTTTCCCTGGCTAAAATTGGGAATTGTGAAAATTTGGTCATATTACTTCACGAATGGCCCAAGGTTCCCTCCTGACTTAGTACGACGGATTTCCAATGCAGGAACAGTAAACTTTGCACGTGGCCGACGGGGGATGTTGGGTTGGGGGATTTGGAGGGGGAGGGAGAGAGAGAGAGAGGGGAGAGGGAGGGAGGGGTTATTTGGAATTGCAGCCGCCTCATCTCGCTTTCCATCCCTCTTCTTCTTTGTTTTTCTTCCTCAAGTTTTTCAATTTAAGTCTGGCAGTCATTTACGCCCTCCCTCGCTTTGCTTTCTTGTAGGCAGTTACGATAGCTTTCCTCCTCCTGTGAGGAAAGGCTTTCCATTATAGCCTTCCCAGTTGCGTTCTTGTTTTCCCAGCAAGCACGACTTTTTCTCTCTTCCTGAGAAGGGAAGATTCAGCAGGGTATTTTGTTTCGTGCTTGGCCGATGTTAGATATTATAGCCGCTCTTTCTGACTTCTATAACCCTCTCTCTCTCTCTCTCTCTCTCTCTCTCTCTCTCTCTCTCTCTCTCTCTCTCTCTCTCTCTCGTATCAGTACTAGTGCTTTCAAAACCGAAATGTAAAAGTGTTTCGGCGCTCGAATATCCCACCAGTCTTCCAATAACTTTTACTCAATGAATTGATATGACACCAGTTTAATTCTCATTCCCTTTATATGAAATTCCCTCTGATTTTTCCGCTATAAATTCGTGACCCAAAACCCAGTGGAATTTATTATTTCCATCCGTCTAAATTTATCGGTGCTCGTTAGTAGTATTTTACAAGGACAGCAGGCCTTCTCCCACCTCTCTGCCACCGCTTCTCTCTCTCTCTCTCTCTCTCTCTCTCTCTCTCTCTCTCTCTCAGCAGGCCTTCTCCCACTTCACTGCCACCCCTCCCGCTTCTCTCTCTCTCTCTCTCTCTCTCTCTCTCTCTCTCTCTCTCAGGTCTAAACGTGTCCTGTCCACGTGTTTCATGCTTCTTTAGAATTTTGAATTTTTTATATTACTCTATTAAAAATGCTTCCTTATTTACTAAGTAACCTGGACTATAATTCGCTGAAGCTGGTATACATCTGATGGTTTAGGTTACAGAAAACGTATTTAACCAAATTGAAAATCAGTGTTAATTCCTATTAATAGACTACTATTTTGCCAGAGATACAGATATTATTTCTAAACTGGCGTAATAAATGCAAAAAAAGTTACTTCAGCTAAAGCGATGCTTTCGATTTAACATACCATATTTTTATTCTTTTAATAATTTCTTAAAGAGGCCTCGTCTGTAGTAAAGCTGTTGTCGATAATTGACATGTGTGAAAACTGGGGTCGTGACCAGGCCACTAAGAAACAAAAAGTTAAAAATCAAAGTAACAGTAACACAGAAGCTGTAGTGCTAATGGAGCCTTTCAGTGAATGTGCTTAAGCACTGATAAATTAATCTTATGATTTTAACCTGAAATATATCTGAGGCTCTGCATCCAGTGAGACATTTAGCGACCGTTGCAGAATCATAGAAGTGAAAATGCTGTTTAGGCCTCAGGGTACCATCTTCTGAAAGATCTAATGGGAGGCATGTTGTCTCTCGAAAGCAATGATTGTAATAGATATATATAAGAATAAATTCTCCTTTTTCTGGGATGAAGAAACTACAAAATGTATAAGAAAAATCAAAAGGAAAATGTGCGTGCAAACAAATAGAGCAACGTTCTTTGCAAACATAAATGCGAAAGCATCACTGCTCACATATTAAGCTGCATTGTGTTTTCTGAAAACTGAAGCTTGAGCCAGTGTTGTTGATAAATGAGTTCAAGAACGTGTTTCATATTCTGAGTTACGGCGCATCGTGCTTCACCTGTAACTGGTGATTTAAACCTTAATAACATATGTGTGTGTGTATTGATGGACGCGTGGAACTGTACTATGAAAACGAAAAATTATTTGGAATTACCCCCACTGAAGATTAACCCACGCATAGCATGATCGTGTTGTATCTTAGGTCCAACCCAGGAGCTCGTGATCCACCCCGACCCCGCCCGCAATATCGCTTTAAAAGCGACCCGGAACTTCTGTGGCGATAAGATGCTATCAGCCCGATGGTTGGCATGAGAAGTCGTAAACCATGAGTGAGACCGAGACGGTAATGCCTTCCCCAGGCATGAATTTGGTGGCAAATTGCTTTCTCGGTATTATTGGTTAAGGTAGTATGTAAGCGAGCGAAAATATTCTCTATAAAGCGAGTGTTCGAAATGAGCACAGCCCCGGCTGAGTCATACTGTGTCCATATTTCACGAAGGGAATGGTGGTAAACGTTTTTCATGGCGGAAATACATCCTCTTTGTCAGCATGCGTAAAGCATAATGGTGCATGTGGTTTTTTCCAGACGTATGGCCATTGTTTTGAAATTCGTAGATCGCCATTTCCCAATGCGCATGGTATGAGGATGTGTTGGCTAATGTTAATTGAGAGAAAATAAATGTTTTTATCGGTATTCTGTTTTGTAATGTGAATACTTCAATATCTATTTCTATATAGATTTTTCCTTTCCTTATATCCTTATATCATCATGTTATCAACCCTTGTTATTCCATCGCTTGATGAAGGATAATGGAGGAGTTTAATATATAATATCTCTGCGAGCTATTTGCAAAGAATGGCGCTTTTACTTTCCTAACTATGGTAGTCTTCCATTTCAGGGAATGACTTGGGAAAGAGTTGACTCGCAGCCCTGGCCCCTGCCTGCAAGTGACTCTTAACCAGCCACAGGATAAAAGGAATAGTTTTGGGATTGTTCCACTGCGAGCGCTAAGGTTTTTCATACAGTTAAAATAGCAAGAGACCAAATGCTTTCATTATCCAGACAACTGCTTACCTTAGGTTTTCCTGTTTGTAATATGCGATATGCCTTTTATATTCCCTTTTTTTTTTTTTTAGAAACCTTAATTTTCATGTCAGCAAAGTGTAATAATGTATGCCAAACAATTCATGGAAAATAAATGGAAAAATATGCATAATGCAAAAATAAGCATTTAAACCATCATTACAACAGCATAATAATATATCATGCAGTTGATGTTTGTCATGGTCATGAGAAATTTCCTAATGAATAAAAAAAAATTGCCTGTTTAATTACTACTGCAATGCAGAACCGTTAGTTCTCGTATGTTAATAGTCGATAACTAATAGGTTCGTCTTAAATGTGCTTTAATTAGACAATTTTAATTTGAATAGTGCAGTAGAGTCTGTGTTCTTCATAACGGTATATATATATATATATATATATATATATATATATATATATATATATATATATATATATATATATATACATTTTTCATTTTCACAAAATATATAACCTAGGAATATGGAAACTATGAGAAGCGGTATATCTTATTAACTTACATATTGATTGAAGTTATCAAATGTAAAAGGGGCCGCTGATTTTTGGAAGATTTAAGATATTGTGGAGATATTCTGTTGAATAATTTCTCCTTGTTGTTGCAAACTGAAATCCCACTAATATTTGCCGACAACATAACCAATCAGTGAGAAGATTCAGCTCTTTTGAGAAAAAGGAAAGTGAACGGTATGGAACTGAAAACATTTAGGATAAATGAAAGTCAAATTTGAAAATAGAAAATAGAAAGTCAAAATGGAAACTATTACTTTAATAGAAACAGTACTTTAGTCATTTTGCTTCTTTTATGTTCGCCGTTTCCTTCTACTGAAATCTTTCCATTTCTTATCCTTTCCTTTCCAAGTTTACACGTCTATAAACTCAACCCTTAATCAGCAGACGGAAAATAAACTTGACCCAGTTAACCGCTCGATACGAGCTAATTGGGCACTATCAAACACGAACCCTCCACTCTCTTGCTTTTATTCTTTTTTATCTGACGACACTCTCTCTCTCTCTCTCTCTCTCTCTCTCTCTCTCTCTCCTCTCTCTCTCTCTCTCCTCATCGTGTGGTTCATATCACCAACATCTCATAAATGATGTGCAGTTTTGCATGTTAAATTTTTTTTGGTTAAAATTTCGTCTTCAACACAAGTCCGTTAAATGACTATAACTTTCCTGTGTTGTTTCTCAGTTTTCTCTGGTCCTGGGTAATATAATTTGGGACCCACTGCAACAAGAATACCTTCCCACGATTTTTTCTGCGAGTTTTTGTTAACTTCATTTGAAATTCTTCCCGTAAGCTTCTCATATCATATAACCTTCAGCTATCGCTTTTCTTCTCTTCTGGAGATTCTTTACTTACTTTTGGTGTACTTGTACTTTTTCCTACTTGCACATTAACCATAAATATTCAAGAGAAAAGTTTGCTTCTTAAATGCCATTAAAATTGAGATGTTTACTACAAAGTGCTTATTTGGCCTAAGTTATATTCACTTTCGTTATAGAGATTAATAATACCTTTCATCAAAAGTTTATGGCGGCAAGCATAGTATCTGTTTTACTTGGTCTCATTTTCAAGTACCTTTCAAAATAAAAAAATTTAATTAGTGTGTTTTGCAATGTCTTTGAAAGGCAGCAAGACGTTCAATGTGCTCGTCTCCAGTTACTTGGGGAAATTTGTATATTTGCTCGCATGCATAACCTAATTGTTACGCCACAGCAACGCTCTTCGTGGATCAACTTCTATCGTTGACGTATAGCTTATGGCACACCGTAATCTAGTTATTTAATTTCATATCACTTTGGGCACTACTACACTTTTTCTGTTTTATTAACGAGGTGTTGGCACACACCCGGGGTGTTTTGGGCCTTCTACGTAAGTGTGTTCTAAGTTCGTATATCTTTTGGTTATTTTCCATTAGTAGTATTGTTTGCTGTTATTGTTGGGGCGTCATTGTTATGTGAACAATATAGACATCTCTCACGACCAAAACATTTCTGGGTAATAACAGAAAATGGACCCTTGGCTGATTTGTGTTTTATGAAAAAAAGTCTTTTCCTCCCCACCCAAAAATGTGAATTGGCGAAATTTGCTTCCAAACATATAAACGAGTTGACATAAGCTCTCTTCATGTGAGAAAAGAGGAAAGCCCTAACAAAAGTTAGAACTTGTCCGGTTCGAAGCTGATATGAATTTCAATGGACCATGTGTATTTCAGAGAGGGAAGACTTGCTTCTTAAAGAACTCAAGGAAGCAAGGAGAAAGGAGAGCTTTCCAAAGTTTAAAGGTGAAAGGAAATGGACAGTAACCAAAACAGTAATTTACATTAGAGTTTAAGGATCTATTTTTACGTGGCCAAGGGTTCTCAGAATGTCCTGTGTCCAGCGAAGTCCAGGGACAGCTATTTCTAAGCATATTGGTACCAAATTCAATCTATATTGAGAGAGAGAGAGAGAGAGAGAGAGAGAGAGAGAGAGAGAGAGAGAGAGAGGACACCTAGTGAAGCAAAAACAAAAATATTTATTCAAAACTTTATTTGTTTAGCTCATAGTCAAAACTTTAATCCTGGGATGAAAAAAACGGACGGAAATTTAGTGGCAAGAATAGTCCGCACGGGACGGGGTGAGTCCATCTTCATTGCTGTAGGTAGACAACTGCTCATATTTCCGCGAGGCCTCAGGTAGGCTGCAAATTATTAGAGGAGATGAACTACGAAATAAGTAATTGTGGGATTTAGCTGTACCAGTTTGGAGATTTAGAGTAGACAAAAGTGAAATGACAGTATCACGGAAACCAGAGTGAACATTGAATTACAGATGTAAATGAATTGAATAATATCCCTCAAGACTGGGATCAGAACAAAAATATGGCACTCAGCTACTTACAACTTTGATAAAAAGACGGACTGTTATGTTTTGATGTCAAGGGCGAGTCTTCAGATTCCCTCTAGTTGGTGAGAGGGTGAATAATGAAAAATGAGTTTGCACAGATTACCGTCTCTATTCGTTGGGCAATCCCCGTGTCCACCACAAAAGGCTTTCCTTTGCCTTCTACATCTTTCGACAGATATGGGCAGGCTGGCTGGTATAAGGCTTGCCTAATCTCGTCAAACCAATATATCACTTGATTACCAGGGAGTATTCCGCTGTGAGATCTATGCTGGGGATCAGGAAAAAGCTTGGTTATTTTAAAGTATTGTACCTAAAGAATTTGTGATAAAAAGTACTAAAGGTAATATAAATATGTTCTGTCAAGAAAGTTGCAAGGTCTATAGTGTTGCCTCCATTTTCTTATCCAGTCACACGTTCTTGTAAGTATGGAAAAATGTGGGGAACTTAAATGATTCGGTAATTTTTTAAGTGATTCTGCCCTTTCATGTCTTATCATTTACATCATAACACTATAGTTGGGCAGTTAGCATAAAATATGGGGAGATAACGTGAATTCAAGGCATGAATACTGAGAACGTTCTGGTTGATTGAAAAGTGAGCGATTAAAAGTTATTGCACGTAGAATTTAGCATTTAATTGGCATTTGTTTCTATTTTTACCTGAAAACTGCTCTACTTTATATTTTCAAAAAACAACTTCAAATCTGGGGTGATTTATGAAACGATTTTGCTGTATATCACCTGTGTGGAGGTTCTCTCAATTCCAAGTGTTGGAATAATCCTTTTTTCTGTAAGCGTTCCTACACACACACCCACACCCAAACACACTATATATATATATATATATATATATATATATATATATATATATATATATATATATATATGTATATATATATATATTATATATCTATTATATATATATATAGATATATATATATGTTACACACACACAATGGAATACTCCAACACTTGAACCTAATAAAACCTCCATACAGGTGATATACAGCAAAAACGTTACGTAACTCACCCCAGAATCGTAGTTGTTTTTTGAAGATATAAAGTAGGGCAGTATAAATCTCCATGATTGGGGCTTCCAGTTAGTCCAAGACTAATTTACTATTCTATTTCTTTGGACCGTATGGATTTGCACAATATAATGGCAATCTATCTTTAAAGGGAAAGAGGTCAGGCGAGATGAAGAACATTTTAACAAATTCCAGTCAAAGTTAACTGTTTTGCGTGCAGGCAGGGCGATGCTTTCTAGTACTTTGGATTAGAAATTATAAGATTATTTAGTAATTGATTGTTATATATCGAAAAAATATATATATATTTGCACTGATATATCTGGTTCTTCGGTAGACATTTAGATGCTACGAAAATGTTTACTTATTTTTTATGCACACACACATACACACAAATACATACATAGAACACATACATATATATACATACATACCTACATACATACATACATACATACATACAAACATATAAACATGTGTGTTGTTACGTTTCTGTGTGTCTGTGTATAATGTGCGAGTTTGGTTCATAGTTTGTGTAAGTGAAAGAATATATCAGAATGTAGAAAGAGAGGATACTAGGTGAAATGACCGTATTAAACGGATGAGTATTGTCCGGGTCTGTTTGCAAGGTCTAATATTTTATAATTTTCTGCAAGCGTCTCATTCACGGCATTTTAGGTGTGAGTGGGGCTAACTGTTGTATCAGATTTTTTCTTGTCTATCCCTGTTGGAGTGAATTTACAGATAAGTATACACATATACGTACATACACACACACACATATATATATATATATATATATATATATATATATATATATATATATTATATATATATATATATATATATATATATATATTCTTTCCTGTTCAGCGCCGTAGAATCCGTACGCCTTTTGCATCTGGTCCCGTCCTTGATCTCATCCCCTTAAAGATATCATCCGTCCGTCATCTGAAAAGGCTGTTGTGATGGAAGGGGGCCATAAAAGGCGGCTAGATCTTCCTGACCTTGACGAAGTTCAGGTTTTATTGAGTAAGTTGACTAAGCACAGACGCTCTTATTGGGGAAGCCCTTCCGGGGTTGGGTTGGTGGGGGACCCCTGGCTGAACACGAACTTCGCTCTACTGCTGCCAGGTCATTTTTATTCATTTGTTCGTTCCATATTTTTTATGCTTCAAGTTTCGGAAATTGGAGGCACAGTTATGAGCCTCTTTCCTTCTCTGATATGAAGCTAGACGAGAACTGAGTAGCAATCAATTTCTCATTTACATTTAGATTTGGAAGTCTACCTTTTATAAATAGTTTCCTTGTTTTTTTTTTTTTATGTACGTATATCGCATCCTTACTATGTAAATACCTTAACATTAGTAACTCAGAAATAATCTGGAATATTTCTGAAATTACGTGGATTTTATGGCAGCTGAAGTCAAATTATGGCAGACTTGGTCTTCATAGTTTCCAGATTCTCATCATTTTATTATTTTCTTTCTCTTAAGGAGGACGTTAGACAGCATTAGTTAAAACTTTGTTAAAGCTTTCTTGCAAATGACTCTGTTATATTATAAGTCATGAACTTCTCCTTTAATAACAGATGTGTCGATTCATAAAACGGTTTTAAGTTAATGCATTTTTAGGCGTTTTCTTTTTGTAGTGTTAGTATTTCTGTATAAGCGCAGAATATTCTTTAACGTTATTAGTGTTGGAAAAGGGCTGGCTAACCGTTTCTAATTTGTAAAGTGTCAACGCTCTTTCAACTTCGCTACTCCTGTTTTATTTTCCTCCAATTCATAGTGACGACTATAATTTAGATATTTTCTGTTTCCCAAAGTGTATTTATTGAAAATTGTTCCGGGTGGTTTTTCAAGGCCCTCTTGCCGTCCTTATCAATTTCCGTTGAATTATTCTCAATATTATCTCCAAGTAGGTCCCTTCACAACTGTCATAATTTTGGGCTTAAAGTATCTTCCTCTTCAGGTTCGCATTACTGGTCTCTAGTTCATAGCATTTTCTCTTGAAGAGGATGTGATTTTTAGTGATAGCATGTTCTCTGCGCAGCTCCATTATTCCATCCAAGGATTTACTTCTCGTCATGGTTCCAGCTCGTGCTTCCAGGAGTACGTCAGGTCTAACGTTCTCTCTCCTCATTTTCGACGTAGTTGTCTCCTTGATTCAGATTTAACATCCCTCCTGCATATTGTTGCACGAGTTTTAATTTCACCATGAAAATAACGAATGAACTTAGACAGTGGTCACGGTACACCCCATACATTCTTCATATTTTCCAAGTCGTTGTCACTAGATCCAATTGTGAACGCTTAGTCACCTATCTCCATATTCTAAGTTCTCTTTCCAAAATGCTACTATGTACTTGTAAATCCAAAATATTGGTAATGAACAGAGAAATAACTTTCGATATTTTACAAAATTTTTAGAAAGGCGTTTAAATACCATACAAAAAAATGATAGTTTACTATAATACTTCAAGACGCTAGAGATATTTTGTTTATTACCGAGGAAATGTTGGTGCTGTTGAAAAACCGGAATCTTTAATAATAGAATATTTGGATAAAATGGAAGTAAAAATTTCCTTCCATATACTTGCTTCAAACAATTTCCGTGCAAGTGCTCAAAAAATAATTAAGCACATGTACGCATGTCAAGTACTTCGGCAAAAATTAACGTGAGACAGAGAATCTCTCCTCTCCATTGCCAAAAATTATTTCGTCGTACTAAAATGATGAACTTATTCTATATTCATGTTTGAATTCAGTAATTGATGACTAGGTATCGTCGTTGTGTGCGTTGAAGGACACGGCAGTACAAGCTATTTATAATTGAAATGATGAGATCATATGGATGAACAGATGCTTGTATATTATTTAAAGCCGAAGCTTAACTAATCAGTTTGGTCAGTAAGGTCTTTCAGCTTCTGCCATCACATGAAAGTTTACATAAAAAAATGCTAGAAGTTTGTTCACGGTATTAAAGAAGTATAAGTTTGAAATTGTGAAAATATATGATTGTTTGAAAAAATCGTGTTATTTTCTATGTATTTCCATCACTATGCCCTTCCTCTGTTATCATCACTGCAATATCTACAAATCCTCTTCAGTGGCTGGATAAATTTTCTAAGTGTTATGATGCGTAGAGACCCATTTCTGGCCGAAGTTTACCACGAGTACTATAATGGCTGCATGATGCAAATGAACACAAACTAAGCGTCCATTTACCGTTGTAAACTCTTTCCATTTGGATGCAAACTCCCTTAAATAAAAGGTACTTCGCATCGTCCACCACGTGCCGTTTTCAACAGCGGCAAAATAAAAACAAAAAGAGCTTTGTAAGACAGAACATCTTTTAAGTGAGAATTGCATTTTGTGTGAAGCACCTGCACAGGAAGGCTTTGTGCTTTTAAGTTTAGACTCACCTTGGGAGAACTTGTCCTGAAATTCTCAACCACATTTCACTTAAGGTTAATGGGGTTTAGGCGTGGTGAAATGCTCCGTCGCTGCATCTAACACTCCTGCATTGCAGGTGGAAATATGGCCTCAGGGCGCTTGCGTTTACCATTTGGGGATCATTGCTAAGGGCAAACAAAAACGAAACAAATAAGTCAACAGATTCACGTTTATATATTTAAACGTATTCATTTTTGTGGTGCGATTTAATCTTCGGAGCAACAACCATCTATTTTACGCATTGTAAACTAAATGTCACGAAAGTGTTGACTGTTATAAAAAATTATCGGGTGAATAGTGCCTACGTAGAATTCAGTCCGAAGGATTAATAATAAAGGTTGATGATAAAGGATTAACCTATCAGTATTATCACACCAGCAGCATATATATATATATATATATATATATATATATATATATATATATATATATATATATATATATATATATATATATATATTACTTCTAGGGCACAATTTTTCACGGATACAACATTCATTGAATAGAATGGCTTTTTCACTGTTAACCAGCTTTTTGTTTTTTGAAATTGCTTCATATTTTCTAATTATTTTCTTTACTTCATTGTTCAGGTTACTAATGGACACATAATGGGGTTCTTCCATTTACTCCAGTATTTTTACACGCGACAGCTGTTTCGTCAACCTATACGTATTGACGTTTTCAAGCGTACTGATACAAATATGTTGTTTAAGATTAAGCTGGCCTTGTGCCAGCAGGGCTCTTGCTCACAGAGCAGCCCGTAAGATACAAATATGAGCCTACATACGTTTTTTTTTGTGGACGTCATGAGGACGGAAAGGTAGTACAATTGCCAGATACCTAGTTTTAAGTATTTACAAAAGACTATAGTGAAACATAAAATAAGACAAATAAATAAATATGTTAACAACAGAAATTAAATAAAAAGTTGAAAGTAACGTTATTATATTACAAATTATACATAAAATATATATAATTACATATATGTTTAATTCACTGAAAGTCAGTGTGCGCTCCTGTCCGCGTGTGGAGGCTTTGTTCCACGCGGTTGAAGGACTGCCTCCTACACGAGGGCAAGGATCGGTCTGCCTCACGTTGGATGTTAAGCAGTCAGCATCGCAATGCAACGTCCCAGCCGTAACATCCACGTGAGGCAGACCGATCCTTGCCCTCGTGTAGGAGGCAGTCCTTCAACCGCGTGGAACAAAGCCCCCACACGCGGACAGGAGCGCACACTGACTTTCAGTGAATTAAACATATATGTAATTAATATATATTTATGTATAATGTGTATATAATAACTTACTTTCAACTTTTTTATTTAATTTCTGTTGTTAACATATTTATTTATTTGTCTTATTTTATGTTTCACTATAGTTCTTTTGTAAATACTTAAAACTAGGTATCTGGCAATTGTACTACCTTTCCGTCCTCATGACGTCACAAAACGCATGTAGCTCATATTTGTATACGGGCTGCTCTATGAGCAAGAGCCCGTGCTGGCATAAAGCCAGCTTAATCCTAAACAACATATTTGTATCAGTACGCTTGAAAACGTCAATACGTATAGGTTGACGAAACAGCTGTCGCGTGTAAAAATACTGGAGTAAATGGAAGAACCCCATTATGTGTCCATTAGTAACCTGAACAATGAAGTAAAGAAAATAATTAGAAAATATGAAGCAATTTAAAAAAAGCTGGTTAACAGAGAGAAAGCCATTCTATTCAATGAATATATAATATATATATATATATATATATATATATCTATATAATATATATATATATATATATGTATTTATATTATAATATTTATATATATATTTATAATTAATTATAGATATATATATATTATATATATATTATTTATTTATATTTGAATTTATACGCACATATGCATCTGTATGTATGCTGCTTGGGTAACAACACTGATAGATTTTATCATTTATCATTAATGATAAAGGTTAATCCTTCATTAGTAATCATTCAAACTGAATTCTTTATAATATTCACTCATTGTTTTTTTTTTAATATAAAATTCGAAACTTCACGCGACCTTTTCCCTTTCATGGGGTGGCAATAAAATGTGTTACCTCCCTTGTCCTGACCATCACACACCACATCGTACTAATTTCCAAGAAAGGACTGTTGGGAAGAAACAGCACATCGGCACCTACATAAGATGCACAAGTGTCACATGTCAAACCTCCTACACACATTGTTCTGTTTGTTCTATTTTACAAGCACTTTGGCGCGTCGTCATCGGCACACACCAACCATTTGCCACACCATCCACGACCCATTTCCATATTGTCACTCCCCCTTTTAATTTGATATAAAAAAAAGCCATGGAGACATAAAACACTCTTGTCTCACGATCAGTCTCACATCAAACCATTCTCTAAAACAATCGCTTGCCTTCATATCCCGAAACAAGCTTCGCTCCCATTATAACAAAAACCCTTAAGAACTCTTTTATAATACACATCCTCAACACGCCTTGAATTTCCTCTGGCGATTCTGTCATATACCTTTCTGCGTTCAAAGTTTCTGCTTAACTGTGCTATATAAATAAAAGACCTTGATTTACATACCACCTTCCATGTCCACTTGCTTAGTTATCTCCCCTTATTAAACCTTCTGTCATCCCAGCAGATATTTTCCCAGGTATACTATAGTCGATTTTTTTAAACCTGGCAAACTTGCACTTAACTTGCACTTAGCTGCTTGTCGCTGATTGGATGAATGTCGTGTTGTCCGAATCTCTCAGTTTTGTTTTCACTCTGTTTCAGAATTGTGATTATACGGCCATAGATTGAGATAAAAGCCAAATTATGTAATGTTGTGTAAATACCTGTTGTAATAAACTTAAGTATTAAGAAGTTACATACCAAATTATTATATAATAGTTAACAGTAATGAAACAACACTCTCCGAAGCTGTAGACTTGAAATATGTTTCAAACGCATGAGCTTTAATGTTTAAATTTCTAGCTAGATTTTTAGCGCAATCGTGCCATTGATGGTTTGGAAAAAAGCAAAACGTATTCATTGTACATTGCTGAAGGTTGTATAACGCCTAAGAACAAAATACTATCGTAGAAAATGTAAGCTTGCCTGAAAAACATTTGGGGTGGAGGAGTTGAGAAAGGAACAGCCAGCAAGTTGTCGTCTGCACACACCGCCATCATCAATCAGCTTTGAATCGGCTATCGAGTAGTTGGCTCACTGTCGTCGATTTCACCTATTTCCAGCCATGGCCACAAGAGTCGAAATGGAACAAAGCAGAGATGAAGGCGCTTCAAACACCAGGCATATACATGCTGCTGGCAGTAGGCTTACCAGTCAGTGCCTTAATATAATAATGAATGTTTTTTCAATATTTCGCTTCACAGGGCCCTAGCAAGACAATGAAAGAAATCATTAAGGCGACAGCAACAGCAAACTTTATATATCCTAAAACATTAAATGACATTCCGTGAGCATTACTTTTGAAATGCAAAAAATGAACATTATGATATATAAACATCTTTATTATTTTATGAAGACAAGAAAAGCACAACCCGCATTTGAACCTCCCGCTGAGAGTACGTCAACTTTCTGTCAACCCCGAGGCTGTTCCTCCCACAACTCCTCCACCCCAAATTTTCTGACAAGCTTACATTTCTACAATAGTATTTTGTTCTTAGGCGTTATACAACATCAGCAATGTACAATAATTTTTTTTTTCAAACAACCAATAGCATGATTGGACTAAAAATCTAGCTAGAAATTTAAACATTAAAGTTCATGCGTTCGAAACATATTCAAGGCTACAGCTTCGGAGAGTGTTGTTTCATAACTGTTAACTATTATATAACTTAATTTGGTATGTAACTTCTTAATACTTGAGTTTATTACAACAGGTATTTACATAACATTACACAATTTGGCTCTTATCTCAATCTATGGCCGTATAATCACAATTCTGAAACAGTGTCAAAACAAAACTGAGGGATTCGGACAACACGACATTCATCCAATCAGCGACAAGCAGCTGAGTGCAAGTTAAGTGCAAATTTGCCAGGTTTTAAAAAAATCGACTATAAATAATCTTTACGCGTCTATAAGTCCTGGTCGTCTCTGTCGTTTTACCTTTACACTTTGGAGATTTATTCTTCTCAGTTATTCCTTTGTAACCTTTTCCTCATACAGTCGCAGCTTAAAGGCTCCTGACGAAATATAAATATATATATATATATATATATATATATATATATATATATATATATATATATATATATATATCTGTGTGTGTATGAGAGAGATAGAGAGGGGAGAGGAGAGGAGAGAAAGAGACACAGTATTTATGTAAAGACCTAATTTGCATGTCACTTAATGGCAGCCCATTTACAATTAAATACAAGACACCAGTCTTCCATACAGGGTATCCCTCGTAAGGGGAGCTACTACTCTTCACCATTATGCAGAACTCTCTAAAACGTTTTCCCATTAAAAAAATATCTTTTCGAAGCTGAGACCTAAAATGGGAGGAATTCATTTCAAGAAATATTTGGATTTTACGCGAGGCTCTTTATGCTACTTATGATTTCAATCTCCTGTTTTATTCCCTTAGGTAAGTTTGTGTTATAACTAGTTCGTTCTTTTAAATACTACTGTTTCACCTCATTATTTATATCAATTCATACATACAAACACGTATGCATAGATATGTATGTATGCATATGTGTTACATAGTATATAGAAACATATACATATATATTTGATATATATATATATATATATATATATATATATATATATATATATATATATATATATATATATATGTGTGTGTGTGTGTGTGTTGTGGGTGGGATTTAGAGACTGGTGAAGGTTAGAATTCTTGTTGTCATCGAGACCATTTCGTTGATCTTTTTTTTTACGAACGCGTCCCACATACGAGGCGATGATTCCCAAATGAAGATTTGATACAATCAGGAACATAGATTACAAAGAACAATAATTATAGGAAGAGAGCCAATGATTCCCAAGTAAATATTGGAAAAGAAATGAAGACAGATTACGATTATAAGGAGAGAGTCGATGCTTCCCAAGTGAAGAGTCGAAAAAAAGGAGGACGGATTACGAAGATCAATGATTATAAAAGAATAGAACTTCCGTTGATCCTTTCGTACATATGAAAACTCTTCTATTCAGTATTTCGCGCACTTATGATTTCTTTGGACAACTCTAGTACTGGCTTTCTTTATTTTCTCCAAGAGTTAAAACACTAGACGTCTACAACTTACTAATAATTCTTCTAGTATATATTCCATATTTCTTGAAGGGATGAACTATACCAGATACTATGCTACTATACTCATATTTATTCATTACAAAGTAGACAGCTGTTTCAGACATGATCCCCCTTGCCCTTCTTTGGGGTTAACTAGAATCCGAATGGAACATAAGAGTGCGGCCGAGAAAATTATCTAGAAAATCATCCAAATGTAAATTTAATAAGACTTCACAAAATTAACAAATTTCACAGGCCAGAACATTTCTTCAAGGAATCCTCAGCTCAAGAGAGAGCCTCAAAAGTTGTGAGCTACTCTGCATCCAGCCCATTCATATTGAGAGGCTTTCACGCTCTGCAAACCACGGTGGTCCCAGGCTCTCTGGAACCCCGAAACTACAGTGCTAGCCATCACAAGGACGGCCATCAGTGTCCAACGTGGTTCATACAGAGAGGCTTTTCAACCTCATACAAATTCAAACTTGCAACCTACGCCGATCCCAGGCTTGGTTTCCAGGGATGACGATGTGTCCTATTGCATGCCTGTGTTTGTTGTGTTTGGATGAGATGATTATTGCCTTATCAAAAATATGAAGGATAAGCCCATCATTATAGCACTTGAAGCGCCAGTTGTATGAAAAGCAGCATGGCAGATGTAAAGGAAGTCCTATGCATGCACACACACACACACACACACACACACACACATATATATATATATATGTGTGTGTGTGTGTGTGTGTGTGTGTGTGTAGATGTGTGTATGTATATGATGTATGTATGTATGTATATGAACACTTGCAAGTTTAAAAAGATTAATACACACACACACACACACACACACATATATATATATATATATATATATATATATATATATATATATAAATATATATATATATATAACTGCTATATGGACATACTTTCTCCCTTGCAATTTCTGTTGAAATCAGTGGCATTGTTCGCAGATACCGGCTTACCAAGACTTTGAATCGGTCTGTAGTTCTTTTTCTTTTCTGGTAAGAGTCGCAGGAATAAGGAAAACTCAATCGGAATTATGTAAGTTATTGTGTAGTTATGAGTCTTTGCAGATGCTTCGTGGCTCAAAATATGATAAATTGACCTAACACAGCATCCAATGAATTCTTTTCATTTCCTCCTCTTTTATTGGACATGCAAAGCAAGATTTTCGGCTTAATCATCCATAAAGTTGCTTGTCTTTTTTGGTATTTAATTTCCAATAATAAAAATGTGGGATTTATTCATATGAGCTAAGCTAAGGCAGATGGCTGTAAATGTAAAGTAAAGGGCGTTTTCTGGTAAATTTCTGTCTGGTTGTAAGACTGCCATTAAATTTTATTAAGACTACAGTCTTATGGAAAACTTATTACCACTTAGCGGCATGAATATATTTTTTTAAAAATGCTGTTATTTCTCTTTTGACTTCCACGAAACCTCTTCAGATGCCGAAATTAGGTAATGACAAGCTGGAGCATGGATGTAACTTTCTTGTTTTGTCCAACTTATTACCGCGCACTGCATGTGTAGGACACTTGCCAAGATCCTTTGGGTTGTCTTGTCAGGGGTGGATATGCCAGAAACGGAACAAACCATGGAAGCCAACGTTTCTTGTACCAGACAAAGAGACATTGACATCTGGAAGTGATGCTGAGTGTGGCCCTTTGAATTCCACTTCTCGTGCTCCTCTCTCCGAGAATCTTCTCTCCTTCCTCGCCCACGTCTCTTCTCCTCATTCTCTTTCTCTCCTCCTTCGCTTACATTTCAAACATATCCTCTGAAAGAGACCGGGGGTTGAGGGGGTTGGGTGGATAAGGGACTTCAGAGAGACGGTTGTCCGCTCATCTGACGAGTTTGGGTCTGTGGAGTGTCATCCGAAGGTGCCATTTTTCTTCTGGAGTTGACAGCATGAGAGGCCGAGCTCTCCTTTAACCAGTGGTGCCCCTTGTTCGTGTAACCTTCTGTCGCAATTCTTCTTTTATCAGAGTGGCTTTCCCCTCTCTTCCCTCTTAAAATGCTGTTTGTTAAGTATTTTTTTATTCTTTCCGATTGAAAATTCAAGTCCCACATATCGTACGACTTGCTCTGAGAGTCAGATTTATGGTTTCACCTGGAATACAAATCTTGGAGGAAGACGTAGGTCTGAATAGCAAGTAGTGGTGTAAAATGCCCTTTCTTTCCTTTCAACGCTCCGGTGATTTTTGCTTTCAAATTTAAAGTCATATCGGAAAGTTTGGTTCCACTTTCACTGTTTGTATGACAGTCAGATCATATATAGGACTCAATTGCTAGTTTACATTACTTATTACTTTCCCTATTTGTATGACAGTTAGGTCATATATAGGACTCAATTGCTATTTAAATTATTTATTACTTATTACTTTCACTATTTGTATGACAGTCAAATCATAAATAGGACTCAATTGCTAGTTTAAATTACTTATTACTTATTACTTTCACTATTTGTATGACAGTCAAATCATAAATAGGACTCAATTGCTAGTTTAAATTACTTATTACTTATTACTTTCACTATTTGTATGACAGTCAAATCATAAATAGGACTCAATTGCTAGTTTAAATTACTTATTACTTATTACTTTCACTATTTGTATGACAGTCAGGTCATATATAGGACTCAGTTACTTGTTTAATACTTATTACTTATTACTTTCACTATTTGTAAGACATTCAGATCATATATATTACTCAATTGCTAGTTTAAATTACTTATTACTCTCACTGTTTGCATGACAGTCAAATATATATAGGACTCAATTGCTAGTTTAAATTACTTATTACTTATTACTTTCACTGTTGGTATGACAGTCAAATCATATATAGGACTCAGTTGCTAGTTTAAATTACTTATTACTTATTACTTTCACTATTTGTATGACAGTCAGGTCATATATAGGATCTTGGAACACTTACATACAGAAATGGAAAGTATTGTATTGCTGCTGTAGTCTGCAAACCTGTAATCCATATCCCATGGAACTTAATAGACACAGCTCTCTCAGTAATGATAATTTTTATCATAACTATCAGTGATGGAAATCAATGAGCAATCACATTTCCCTTGATAATAAAAAAAAGGCCCATTAGTAAAATTCGTGTTTCTATTTTCTATGTTATTCGTAAATTTTCACACACACACACAAAATCTTTTCCTGCCATAGTGATATTACTAGTAGCATTTTATCATCTGTGACGGCTGGGTTTCAACATGTAATAATTTATGTAATGAATATACACCAGCTTTACAAAGATAATGCGACGGTGATTAGTTTTGAATGAATTCCTATTATTCATGTCGTTAAATAAGCAAGTAACGGTCCCTCATGCTGCGGCCACTCCAGTCTGTCTCTCTGTCTCTATTTTTCTCTCTCCTTTTGTGTGTACACATACGTATAGTACATACATACACTGATATATATATAAATTGATATATATATATATATATATATATATATATATATATATATATATATATATATATATATATATATATATATTACATGCGTTCATATATATATATATATATATATATATATATATATATATATATATAGATATATATATATATATATATATATATATATATATATATATATATATGCGTTGTAAGCTTACTAAAGAAATGACGAACGAAACAGTTTCAGTCATAAAATGAAAATACAAAATGTCAGCGGAAATTAAAACAAAAAAGTAAAAAAGAGAAATGCTTTGCGACTCAAAAAAAAAAAAAAAATTTAAACCTTTAAAAGGCTTAAAGAAATTGATTGTTAACTATAAGAGTGTGACGATGAATAGCTGGCTTCCTGCTTCCAATGTTTAGTTTTTGCTTAACTGTTTTTAATTTCTACAAGACTTTCAATTATTAATTTATACTTCTCATTGTTTTAACCGTGAAAATGACTTTTCATATTGAGATAACTAATCGCTATCCTCTTGTGTGTGTGTGTGTGTATATATATATATATGTAAATATATATATATATATATATATATATAGATTAATATAAATAATAAAATATATATTTAATATAAATATATACATTATAAATAATATATATATATATATATAATATATATATAGGATATATATTATATATATATAATAAATATATTATATATAAATAATATATAATATATATATTAATATATATATATTATATATATATCCAATTCTTACCGGCGAACTTGATAAAGTAAAGGAAGCACGATTTTACTTTACAGATCACAACAAAACATTTGAATTCAAGCGAATTTCAGGCAGAGGGAAGAAATTCGACTAAACAGTGAAATTATAGAGAACTTAAATTGATATTAGTAAAGTTTTAACGAAAAGCTGAAAACGATGCAATCTAACTTTTCTCCTGAGAAGAAATAAAGAAAACCATTCCCAAATCGAGGGAGGGAGGCCATGCTGGAGGAAATACCTGCCATAAAATTGGGAAACTGCTTCTAAGACTTCAATTTAGTCGAAGCTTGAAATATTAAAGTAGTTGCATTTTTAGAGCCTTCAGCTGTATAAATCTATATGGAAGGACTTCAGTTGATGAAAGAAAATTACATTTTGCAGTTCATTACGTTCCGTTCCTAATGAAAGCATGATTCGATTATTCACAATTTCAGTTAAAAATTAGATTCATGACCCTGCAAATGATTATTAGAAGTAATTTAATTTTAAGCTTATGAACCGTATAGTGATACTTCGAATGAACGTAATAATTACAGGTTTTCAGTTTTCCGAAAAAAAATATTATGTCTGCGCTTTTTATGTCCGCCCTCAGATCTTAAAAACTACTAAGGCTAGAAGGCTACAGATTGGTATGTTGATCATCAACAATCCGATCATCAGACATAAGAAATAGCATCCCTCTAGCCTCGGTAATTTTTATCTTATTTAATGTTGAAATTAGCATAATCGTGCGTCTGGTAACGATGTAAGCCAGGCCAACACTGGGCCGTGGTTAAATTAACATGGGCCGCGGCTCATATAGCATTAAACCGAGACCACCGAAAGGTAGATGATATTTGGTGGCCTTAATTATACGATGTACAGAAGACTCGATTGCGCCGAAGAAACTCCGGCTCATTGTTTACTTAGTCTTATTTCAAGCATTAACAAAGTCAGTGAGATGAAGCATATGAATGTTACTTTATTTTGTTCTAGTTTCAGTTGATCCTGAGATTAATGAGGTTAGAATAAATGTTAAAATTAACGATTTATTATTAGTTTACGGAATGATATTGAAAATGCTACGGAGTATTAATGGTACTATGAATAGACCATATTTGGTTTAATGCGAGAATGATAAACTGCAAATGAAAGTTAAAGTAAAATCTTAATTTCAGCCTTAGATAATATTGATGGGACACCGAGTGGAAAATGATTAGAGTTTGCTTAATCCAGTTTTCAGCTGCAGATGAAATGAATCTGTATAGTGAATGCGTTAAAATGAAAGTGTGATTGTATTCATTATTAGACTAAGACGACATTCATAAAATAATGAGCATTAACTGAAGCTTCGGTAATCCGATGACACTAATTTGACGGTTGAATGTTACAATGGAAGCTTAATTATTCTTATTTTCAGTTTAACACGAGATTAATGAGACTGAGTATGGGAGTTGCAGGAAGAATGAGAACCAAACAAGAAATTTAGCGAAGGGAAGAATCCTCGTCCTAGGAAAAGAAGAATCCAGCCAAGTAAATGAAAAGGATTATCAGCTCGGGTTCCCAGTGGGAATCCAAGTAGGTCGATTTCTTGATTTGCTTCGTAAGTTTCCGTCCCATTTGGCTCAGAAGGTGAAAAAATATCTTTTCGGTTGCTATTTTTTGCCCGTTGGGAGCCCCCCCGGCTGATAATCCTCTTCATTGACTTGGCCGGCTTCTTCTTTTCATAGGACGAGGATTCTTCGCTTCTATGAACTTTCTGTTTGGTTCTCATTCTTTCTGAAACTCCCATTCTCCGTCGCATCAATCTCGTGTTAAACTACATAAAAGTAGGAATAATCAAGATTTCTTTGTACCATTCATTCGCCAATTACTTTCATGGGATTACCGAAGCTTAAGTTAATGCTCATTCTTCCGTCGTTCTCGTTTAAGTGAAAAAAAAAAAAAGATGCGTACTTACCAAGGTTATCAAAAGACTTGAAAATCATTAAAGGAGCGGCTGAACACTCCTGTAGGTTCTGTACAAAGAATCACCAGGCGAAGGTACACTTTCAAGCAAAAATCTATTAACAGTAACTCGGAAGTGCCAAAGATGAAAGTATGTGGCATTTATCCCCGGGTAAGAGTAATCAATATGTAGATTAGTATGCTGAGTTGATTTCCTTAAAAGAGAGTAAGCTTCCAAAATGTCGATGGCTAACAACAGCAAGTGCGTCAGCACAATTTCAACCGGAGATGGTGCCACTTAGCCATTACACCTTGTTCCGTTTCGGAGACTTTGTCACCACGAACTTGTCAAACAGGATTTATCATCAAGGCTGAAGGATCATCTATATAAATTTTTTTCTTTACTAATATTTGTCAAATATATGTTACCGAATTCCATCAGTATATGTTGATGGGATAAAAACTGAACACAGACAGCAATGCCTCCACTTCATGTGCAAAAAGGACTTGACTCCAAGAAAATAGGTGGCCGCAAGAATTTTAGGATTAGCTTCCCGTTTTGCGTTGCTAGAATCTTTTCAGTTATTTTAACTGTTCATAATAAAGAATATGTGCAGCGGTATTCTTGCCCATCTTTTCTTTTAAGTATTTGTTTTATTTCCGCATTTCCTTTGCGACAAATAATTATATAAAACTGTGTATGGCGCAATGTCCTCCTACCTCTCAGAACTGACCAAAAGGGACAGAAATACAAGACACACGGCGGTTATTTATTGAAAAGGTTTTCCTGCGTTTTCATATCAGTTTCCATTCTCATATATATTGCATATGCACTTGTTTAAGTTGTTGATATTCCGTAACATATACGTTGCTTAAATTTCTAGAAGTGTAATGCAAGATGTTATTATTTGAAAAAATAATTTTCATTTAAATCCATTGTATTTACATTCGATACAGCCTGACACTGGCCAAAAACGTCAAGTAATCCGTTATATCAGAAATCCGGTATAACAAAAATTGGTTAAGAAATGTCTTCAGCGAACAAAATGTCAATTCTCAATTGATTAGACCTTCCCTGACAAAAAGTGCTGGAGCACTTCAAGTGCCAAGTTTTACGTTTAAAACGTCATGGGAAGCGGACTGATTCATCCATAGAAAAGGAACTTTGCGTCTCGTAACGCCATTCGTAGAGAAGAGAAACACCATTCTGCTGTTGAATACTGAGCCCGAATTAATTTGCTTGAAAATCGCTTTAGGGCTCATGGAGGCGCCATCTTAATTAAGCGTCACTGGGGATTAGGGGACGTCGCGGGACACGCCCTTCGAGACTATGAAACTATAGCAGCAGCAGCTGCAGAGACAGCAACAACCGCAGAAGGACTGACAGATGAGATATTTAAAAGAATTCTGGAAAAATATTGTCTTCTCTGCAGACAATTTAGGGGTGAATTCTTGTTTGACACTGTTTTTTAATCAGTCAACTAAGAGAAGAGTAGAGTAAATGTTTATAGGAAAAATTTAGTTAAAGATTAAGCCACTGTCCCCGATATATTGATTTAAATGCAAATGATAATTAGGATAACTTTCACAGTATGAGGAACGCAATTAAATTCTCTGGTAATATGGTAATAAAACGAATTATTTGAAAGAGGCAAAGCATCTCTGAATAATTATAGGAAATGGCTCATACTCCGATCATACGACCGAATAAAGTGTGAAACAATACTTCGTTTCCGTCATCAAAATTCTACAAGAGATATCACTTGAGTGTGAAATCGCAACACATTTTGGAGGAAAAGGGAGGATGAAAATTGTGTTGAAAGAGCAGAATTAGGAACCGTCAAGGGGAGAGAGGAAGTTTCAGAGAAGTGGATGGAATAGTAACTTGAGTAATGAGAGAAAAGGAAAAATGGCAGAGAAAGCGCAAGTTCTGTCAACGGAGGAGGATGAGTGAATCAATAC
Organism: Macrobrachium nipponense; assembly: GCF_015104395.2. Taxonomy (NCBI): domain Eukaryota; kingdom Metazoa; phylum Arthropoda; class Malacostraca; order Decapoda; family Palaemonidae; genus Macrobrachium; species Macrobrachium nipponense. Next base: position 92,244,803 of record NC_061109.1, on the reverse strand, counting down.
CAGATAACTGGATGGAAACAAGCAGAGTGACCGCGAAAAACAGGAACGAGATAAACAAAAACAAAAAAAAAGAGGAAAAACGGCGACGAGAGAAAGCAGATTGCTTGGTATATTTAGATGGTATGGCAGCAACTACGGGCATCGGCGCCCGCCCTGACTCAAGAAGGTGTAAATAAAAGTGAAGAAACGAGCAAATCACGAGGAAACTTCGTCTTGTGTTGAACAAGGAGACTTCCTCAGAGACGAAAGTTTTTTCTTCTCTATCTGGTTCTCGCGTCTCCTAATCATGAGCCCAGTACTTGAAGAGCTTCTGGTTGGATGCTCGTACCCACCCCCCGCCACCCCCACCCATCCCTAACCCTGCACCACTCTCCCCCACCACCCACGTCTCCCAACAACACCCTCTCCACCACTCCACTTCCTCCTTTCCTCTTCCTGAATCTAAAGTCACGGATGTCAGGCTTTGATGTTCAATACAATGGAGCGGCCATTGAGGCTGTGCCTCGGTAGTTGGTAGCGTCTTTGTAGATCCCGATTTCCCCTGACTTGGGAAAGACTAACCTAAGATAAGCCTTTTTTTTAGTTGGCAAGAAAAAAGAAATGTAAATCGAAAACTAATAAAGGCTTTCAATTATCGATAGGAAACAAAAGAGATGTAGTAGAAACGAGTCATTATATGAATTAATGGAAAAGAACAGATACAAAAACAAGCGCAGAAAGGTGGATATAGGCTCTGGGTTGACGACATCAAAGTCGCTTACGTTGCAGATGAGAATAACTAAGTTAAACTAACAGATATACCTTGTACAAGATCAGCAAAGTTCAAGAAATATATCTCGAAAAAATGGTTTTTCGCTTTAATTCAGAATGAAATGAAATGGATATGATAAGGAGAAAGGGTGAGCTTTAATTTGCAACGGGTAACGTGTGCTGATCAGATGAGAGAAAAGCGTACAAGATGTATTTCCTTGTGGATGTGCCATCGTTCTTAAGAAGCAGGCCGTGAGAAATGATGGGTCTTAACTATAATGATTTAGGAGACCGTATTGAGAAATGAGATCCCAGCACGAATAATGCAACACCCATTAAAGCTCTCCGCCGAGAACTGAATAAGAAAGAATGATTTACTCGGCGGGATAATAACAGAGTCCGCGTTTTAATGGAGGACAGAAAATGGCCATCGCAAGAAAGATGCTCCGTGTCTTCTTCGGTCGGAGGATGTCGACAAAGGAGGGGAGGGGCGAGTTTGGGATTTGTGTTTCTTTTCTTTCGTTGGACTCTTCTCTTTCTCTCTTTTTATGAGAGCAGATTACGAGTGACTTAACGTTTATTCATTTCTCAATGCCGAATGAAATTGTCCCAATAACTGATATTACTTGGAAGTCATATAAATTGTTGGAAAGCCTAATATCCTTGGACGTTTCCATATTCGTGTAAAGGATCTTGTTCTTTTTATGAACAGACAATGAGAGTTTTTTCAGATTTCGTAATAAAAAACTTTTTGAAGCAATGTCCATGATGTATTTATTTCTTCATATATTTTAGTATTTTGATCTAAAGAAACATCGTTCAGTTTAGAGAACGTATCATTGTTTTGCTCTTGTCTTTTATATATTCACCATTAACTATTCAGGGCTCTTAAACAAAACTTGACACCGCATGATGCAGTTTTTGCCCCACTGCAGTCAGGTGATAAAGGAAAGGGAAAATATTTATGCTCACATTGTCCTTTCCCCGTATTTCACAACAGAAAGTTTTGTAGCTTGTTTTTTCGTCTTGGACGGTCTCAGACGTTTCATTCGGCAAAATATCGCTGTGATGGGTTCGAATCTGGATTTGCCTTCAATGATTTCATTTCCGGGAAGAATTTTTTTCAAGTTTTTTTTTCTGTAATTCTCATGCTGTAGACTCAAATATCTCTGCTCCTCTTCCATTAAATGTTACCAAATATACTCTTATGTGTGTATTTTATATTTGCATAGTCCTGCTAGCATTCGATTTTTCATACTCATTTAAAAAAAAAAATGACGATGTCAGGAATTGAGTAGCCCAGTCATTTATCACCATTTCCCATCGCTTTTCCGCGAACGAGGAAATTATTTGAACCTTTCAGGCGCGTCTTGAAAAATTTAGTGTTCGACTATATTGTTTTTCAATAACTCCTATTTTTGGGGAGGGGGAGGTTAGCTGAAAAATGTGTTTGATCAGTAAGAATTTTTGCCAATTTGGAAGAAGACTATTTCCATTCACATGCGTCAGATGTACTTCAGCAAGGGTTGACTGACAGTTTTTGAAAGTAGCATAAAAGTTGCTTCAGTAACTGGTACATACATATATGGTGGTTCTAATGATCTCTGGTTTATAGAAAGGGGTAGATATATTTGTTTGCAGATCAAGTAATCGATATATGACGTTAAGAATAACAGCGCCGAAACAGTGAGCAAACACATTCATCTGAAAATGATATCTTATGATTTTAGTATCAAAAGCATCTAAAAAATCATAAATTAAGGACAGGTGTTTTTGCGCAGATCTCTTGATATCTGAATTGCAGATACTCTCGTCATTTGTGATATCTACCTTTCCGTTTTCCTTTTGCTAATAAATTTTAAAATTTACGAAACCTGCAATGGTTTTCGTTGGTAGACTTCTTTCACGCCTTTCTAAAAAGCTAGTCATCAACACATTAACAAGATTATTTTTCTTTTTCGGTAATGTCACTTCGTGAATTTTTGTAATGTGCCAATTTTTGGCTCTTTTACTTGTTTGCTAGCCAAACTAAAGACATCTTCGCTATTATTGGAATGATTTCAGTGTCCTTCTGTATGTATGTACGTATATATGTATGTATGTATGTATGAATGAATGAATGAATGAATGAATGAATGAATGAATGAATGAGGGCCCTCCTCCTTCATTCGACCGTTTTGTTTTTAAGAGATAAGATTGCATATGTATCTGAATGTTACGTCTATTCTGGTTTTCATTTTGCATACCTGGACAACGCATGTAATAATAAATTTTTCCTGGATTCTGTTATGTCCGAATGTTTATATTTTTCAACCAAATTTGTCAGTCATCCTTTACTTAGTATATAAATCTAGAGATACCTTTCCTTATGTAGTGCAGAAACCGGCAAATTCGGGAGACCTCTGATTGTGACGGCTGTCTGCAGGGAAATGGAAGAGTCGATTGTAGAGCTCTAGGACCTAGTTATTCGCGACATGCACCGGATGCACCTTTATCTTTATCAAATGTTACTGACAGACGATGGCTTCCATATCAAAGTGCTGGTGATTATCGATGGAAATGACGTATTAATATTCAACGTGGACGGAGGCCGACTGAGAGGGGATGGGAACAGGCTCCGCAACGATGGATATCGCCTTCATATTGGGAGCATAACTCCACCTTCATTAGCTGAATGCTCTTTGAACCGGAGATAGACCTCCATGCATATTCATAGAGCTCATGCAGCTGAGAGAGAGAGAGAGAAGAGAGAGAGAGAGAGAGAGAGAGAGAGAGTACAAATATTTACTTCGACAGTCCCATGAAAAAAAAAAATAAATAAACAATGAAAAAACTGTCTCGGCATTTATTGAATCACGTGTCGTTTGTGTATAATTTCTTATACATATGCTAATTTTGCCCAGTTCTGATATGCATGCACTCGTTCATCAGTAAAATGCATTCTTAATTCAGTTACTTGAACACTAGCTTCCTGGTTGATGTGAAATGAAAAGCGGAGCAACTCTGTGCTGAAAATATTATGCTAAGGTAGAATGGATAAATATAAGTGACTTTTTTCTATTTTACTTTTCGGGCATTTTATCATTTTTTTTTCTATAATACTTGGGAGGAACGTCTTGGGGTTCAGGAAGGTGAAAATCGGTTGTTCCTATAAGAGAGAGAGAGAGAGAGAGAGAGAGAGAGAGAGAGAGAGAGAGAGAGAGAGAGAGAAGAGTACATAAACTTCTCGGAAATCGGATGTTCCTGTAAAATAAAAAAAAAGGAGTAGCCCATAAATTTGTAATGAAACTTTTTGCCGTAGTTTTTGTTTATGTTTTTTTTTTTTATTTCGGCGAAATATTTTGTTTTGCACATTTTTATCAATACGTTAATGAACACCATTTTATACGTATGCGTAAGCACTGTTGCCCCCTGAAAAATGCGGTAACAATCGTTAATCGCTGAAAAGGCGACCGAGGAATCTGTTATCTCGAGGGATATTATGAATATTCGTGGAAAGTTTATAAAGTTGCTGTTGCGTTGGAAGTTTGCGCGCGCAGCGCAGTTCATCTTTAATTTGTAAAAATTTGAAAGTGTTTACTGTTTCCAATATTTTATTATGGGAAATGTTGTGCGTCAAAAAAACAAAGATAGCGGAACTATGAATGGTCGTTGCTGAGACTCATATCCTCCCGAAGGCCCTTGGACCCTTCGGGCGTGTCAGTAATTGTTTTATCCCCTGATAAGTTAGTTTTCATGTTGGGGAGAATGTTTTCTAAGGGCTAGGTACGAAGAGGGCGGTGCCGCCTCTATCAAAACAGGTAGTTCTGTTTATTTGTAGAGCTAACTCGGATTTCGATAAATCTATATTGTTAGATAAAATTGCTTGTGTTTTGTTTCCAACGTGCAGCATAGCAGTGCTCTCCGGAAGTCCAACTTTCCTCCACCGATGGAATAAAAACAAAAATGAAGCGGTTTCCTGTTGTTTGGTAAGGTGAGGGGAACTTTTGTGACAGCAAATTTCCTAAGGTTTTCTGCGCTGAATTTGTCCGTAGTTGTTTTTGAAAAGGAAAATTTAAGGGAATTCTAGTATGGAAAGCTACCATTCAGTTCGAAAATTGTTTTGTTTTTGAGGATCTCTCTCTCTCTCTCTCTCTCTCTCTCTCAATATTTGGAAGTCATTTTCTGTTACCTAATCCAAGAAAGTGAATCTCCGAAGACCCTGAGGATGTCACCTTATTTCCTTAGCAAAGAAGTCCCTTTCCTTTCATTTCGAGTGAAGTAAACTTGATTTCATTAGGGCTAAATGTTCAACAAATACAAATATACTGATATTGCGTACAGGAGATTTTTCTTTACAGAAATAAAAAATTTTCAGTTAAAAAAACTACAGAGGCTAGAAGGCTGCAAATTTGTATATTGATCATCCAGCCTCCAATCGTCAAACATACTTAATTGCAACCCCTTAGCTTCTATAGTTTTTATTTTATATAAGATTAAAGTTAACCATGAATCGTGCATCTGGCAGTGCTTCCTGGAGGTTTGGGACGCACCCTCACCCTAGCGTATCTGGGAAGCAACTGAAGCATCCCCGGTCGTAGCTGATGGTTTTCCAGAAAACTCGATTGCACATAAAGAACTTCTGCGCATTTTTTACCTGTTATTTTATTTCAGTTAATTTCTTGTCCTTAGAAAAGGGAATTTCATCATCATCTGACTTTTTACAACGAGTTTTTTCGCTTGGGGAGAGATGTGTTGACTCCCTTCATGTTGCTTTGGGAAATCTCATGCAGTGGCGATTTTCTTCCCAGATCGTTATCATTTCCTTATTCCCTTTTCCAGTTTTTGTAATATTTATAAAATCTAAATGAAATGTATTCGCAAATTAACGTTGTGTGGGAATCTAGATACATATAATCAATTCCATTAGCCACTGACAAATGAGTGGATATTAGACAATCAACCAGAACGGTTTTAATACTGCATTGATTTTAGCTGGCTGAAACTCAGGTTGTTTTAAATGAAAAATTTGAAGTACTTTACTCGTTAATAGGGAAGTTTTAGTAAGATTTCAGTTCTCTCTCTCTCTCTCTCTCTCTCTCTCTCTCTCTCTCTCTCTCTCTCTCTCTCTCTCTCTCTCCTACCCCAACTGAGTTTCAGACCAAATATCAGGATTCCTCTTCCCATTCACAGTTGTTTCTGAACGTGACATCCAATATTTTGACCGCTTTAATTTAGCTTGCGTCTCTCTCTCTCTCTCTCTCTCTCTCTCTCTCTCTCTCTCTCTCTCTCTCTCTCTCTCTCTCTCGCACACACACACACACACACACACACACACAAATATGTTATGTATGTGTGTGTGTGTGCTTATACAACATTATACTTTGTTTATAAGATGTTCAGACATTTGTATTGCTCTAATAACAAAAATGAGCTTACTGTAACCTTTTTCATTTAATTGTTTTATTTTTGTAACAGAGTCCTAAAAATATCTTTTTGTTTCCATTGTTTTTTTTGAAAAGATAGATGGTAAAATCTCCTTTTGAAAGAGAGGTTAGTAGCTTAAGAGCAATTAGAGGTTAGTTTATTGTTATAGTGCGTATTGACAATTCTCTCTTTAGATGAAGATATCAGACATAAGCTTACATCCTGGATGAATGATAAACCTAAGCATTAAAAAAAGCAAAGTTATGAGAGGGCATGAGAGACTTCAGCTACTTTATTTTGCTTTCACTGTCATAAACTTCATTTCTCCTTTCACTTATTCTCACAACAATAATTGAAAGTGGAAATGATCTTTTGAAACCTTTTCGGTATTAATGCGTTTCTTTATCCGTTTTGTAACGTCAACGGAAACAGGATTCGACGAAAGCAGTATACCTCCGGCAAGGTTCGCAACACTCCTCGATATAAACGGAGTTTGACATTTGGTCTGCCTAGTTAACTATCTTGCAAGGTGTCATTTAGTTACTTGTGTTTATATGTAGGGTTCGGCAAGGTATTAACTTTTTCGAAAATAATTATACTTTACAGCGAGCGAAAAATCATCATCTCAACGATAATTGGTCACCAAAACCCTAAAGGTTATTGCTATCTCGGTTAATCAATATCAGTTCTCCCGTTCTTGAGATATTTTGGGAACTATCAAAGAAGACAATCACAGACACGTCCATTATGCAGAATGCTGTTATATGGAAGAAAGAGCATGGAAGATGGAAGAAGTATGAAGTAGAGCTGAATCTCTGATGAGCTGCCATCATATAAAGGCTAGTTAACTATATGACCAAAGTGTTCCACTTACTGTCAGGACATTTACGATTGTTTCACTGAACAAGACGTGTTCTCCCATAAGCTTTTATATATTAGAATATTGTATTTGTGAGAAAAAAAATCGTCCATAACTGCAATAAATAAGCCGTAATCTTGATTACAATTTCTATAAATTATGTGACTATATCAAATGCTGCCTGAAATGAGTATGCTCCAAATCGTGTTATGAATTTAAAAAGACCTCTCGTGAAGATGGATAGACACAGGTTCCCACTGTATGCAAAGAAGAAAGAGAAATAAGAGAAAAGCAAATATTCAGCAACTGAGAATGCTGTTGATACCCTTATTTCAACTCCACTTTAATTTACTTTCTCTCGTTTATTCGCTTCGTGAAATCAAGTGGGATAATCTTGTGTCGCGTTGGAGTAAGGAAATGAGAGGGATTTATTGAAGTTCATCCAAGTTAATTAAATTCTGATTCTTAGTCTCAAGGGGAAGTGGTAACAAAAGGAGAGAGAGAGAGAGAGAGAGAGAGAGAGAGAGAGAGAGAGAGAGAGAGAGAGAGAGATACGAAATGTGAATTGGACGAACAAGAGATACGAGAGAATAAAGAGAAGCACGTTGAAGATAATCAAAACTTCGGGATAAGAGTCATTGCAAATTGCCTGATAAATTCGTTCACGTGAAGAGTTCGCATCCAAAGAGTGAAGCAGATTTTCTACAACAATTATGTTTTGTCAGTTTACAGTTAATTTATTACTTAGGGAAGAAATTGTTTTCTTTCACATGTATTGGTTTATTATTGAACTTTCTGTACACCATTGACTGACAGAAAGATAACATGTATTCAGTTCAGAAAGATAACATGTATTCAGTTCAGAAAGATAACATGTATTCAGTTCTGCAGCGCTGAAGCAGGCACGCTTCAGCCCTAAGAATATTAAGAAAATTTTGCACACAAGCTTGAGAGAGACATGGCGCTCTTCGGAATGAAAGATTAGAATATCTCTCTCTCTCTCTCTCTCTCTCTCTCTCTCTCTCTCTCGAGGTGAGTATGAACCCTTATCGCTTTGGATTACCCCTGACTGTGATCTAATCAATTACTGTTTGGATCACCCTGTCTTTGGACAATGAAGATATATGAGGCCTCCATTAATAGGCATTATTGTCGGGCTCCATATATCGTAGGCATCTGTGAGGCCGGAGGTGACACTTCATCTTTTTGATGGCACCAGTATTACCACATTACTCTGTCTGGGTTTAGTGAATAGTAAATCTTCCCATTGCCTGCTTTCATTTATTGGAAAAAATAACCTTATATGTAATAGTCTATGTATTATTTTTCGAAAATTTCTTTGCTGTTATTTTCCTGTATGTTATGTACATATTTGAAGGAATCTCTTATGTAGAGGAAGTGAGGTGTATAAGGCTAGTTGTGTAGGTCTTTTAGGAATGTATCTACAGCTTTTTTATGTGTGTATGTTTGTATGTATCTAAATAAGTACACAAACACGCACACATGTACACAAACCCATACATATGTGTGTTTGTGTACTATATATACTTAGACACATACATGCATACGAAAATAAAATTGCTATGAATAATTTGGCTATTTTATTGAAACCGACTGTGGCCTCACTGCTAGCTCAGCAGTATAGGTTTTGTCCGGCATGTGAGCCGTCGAAATCAAATTTTCTGCCAAATTGTGTTAAAGACCTTTTTCTCCGTGTCTTTGGGAGCTTTTGTATTCCATTTTCACTCTACCTTTCCAATGAATTTGATTTCTTTTCCAACTACATGGGAAAGTTCAAGGGTGTTTGAATTAGCTTGACCTATTTTCAGTAAATTAAAAGTTACACTTGAGAGAATGATAGCCATTGTGGTCTAACCTTCGTGGACGATTTGCCATCACCTCCACGTTTCACATTCAAAGTAAATTTTGAATAAATGAAATGTTAGGCTACTAAATATATCTCCTTTTGTAAGAGTATATGGAAGACTTGATTTGCCTTTTACTCCAAGCAATCGCCCAACGAAATCCCTTTAAGGAAAGTCCATTTTGCTGTATTATAAATATATATACATCATAACCAAAATGCATTGTATTCTGCTAACATGTTCTGATATTGAAATTCATGCAGTTAAACAAAATATTCCTTTTCCATAAGCTAGATTATGCTCGAAATACTTAAAATAAATTACAACCTTCTCCTCTTGATAGGGACTTTACTGCATTGCCCCATATAAGAATTTTAATTTATATCTTAAGCCTCAATTTCAAAAATTTTTGGTGGATTGACAATTAGCTGGTATAAAGATCAAATCAAACGTTTACCGCTGGACAAGTTACTAAACCTCTCCCTTTTAGCTTCTAACCTTTTGAAGGACAGTTTAACGGCTTCGCTGTGGAACTGACCTGACCACAAACGCCGTTCATTACTGCCCTGTGTTGATTCCAGAATGAACGAGGCCGTCACCTCAGGATCTGCAAATTCTTCCTTCAGCGCTGAATTTTAAGAAATCTGCCAATTCAGTTTTCACTTGCTTAGAGTGACGTTGATATATATATATATATATATATATATATATATATATATTATATATATATATATATATATTGTACGAAACAACAGACTAGAAATGCGTTTTTCCCCTCTTTTGGATTTTGGTATGTTGACAAGACTGACTTCCTCATGCGGCAACATCAATGTTTCCTTACAATTGCACAGTATCCAACTTTTCATTTTTGGACAGCTTTTTTTCTAACGGTATTAATAAATATTTGAACTTTGGGCACTAGCTCAAAAACTGCTGGAGGTCTTTATACAGTCCATCCCTGTAGTGTTAAAAGAATATTGCCTCGGAAGTGGGTGTTATCAGAGTCCATTTTATCTTTGATAATGTGCAGTAAGTTATCCCCTCCATTTCTCGTAATAAGAATAAAAGGCGATGACTGAGTCTCACTCCCAGTTCGTCCTTCCATTAGTAGGGGTTAACAATTTTGATCTTTTTAAGGGAAAGAACCCCACAAATATTCAATAAAACTTAGCACTTTTTTATTGTAAGATTACTCTCATTGCAGTTTGAGAATTGTACCTCTTGAGAAAAGGATTATTAATAATTCTTAGGCCATCAGATCATTTTTTTATTTGAAGTTAAACTTTAAACAGTTTTCTGAGATGCTTATAAAAACATGGCATCATTATAGATGCAAAAGAAAAACCCACGCTACTAGAAATTAACGCCATTAATCCTCCGTTGTATCTCACGTTAACATTTTCGAAGTCAGTGGTATCAGGATTTTAGGGAGCTGAGTGACTCAACATTCCTTTGATATACAAGTGTCCCATTATTATCTTTGAACGTATCTTGTATGGCTAACTTTGGTTGTTTGGTGACTTCAGGCTAAAATTGTGCAATTATGCTTGTGATATCCTATTACATAGGTATCCCTGAATCTAGTTTTTCCCTTATATATATATATATATATATATATATATATATGCTCATGTCGTTTATCCTTTTGTTCACTTCAGGCTGTCGAAAGGTGATAGAATATTTTTCCTTCCATCAGAATGCGTGAACAGAGTTGCATATGACACGTTCTATTGCTACGTGCAGAAAATCTACTATATTTCCCCGATGATAACAGCCTTTTCTGCTATTCATCTTTTGTGAAGGCTAGTAATTATTTGAAAGGAAATAGTGTTCCACTGACATTCATCTTTTTGATTGGTTACTCACTTCAATGAAAGATACTTGGTAGATATATATGTATATGTATATATATATATATATATATATATATATATATATATATATATACATATATATATATATATATACACATATATATATATATATATACATATATATATATACACACACACACACATATATATATATATATATATATATATGTGTATGTGTGTATATATATATATATATATATATATATATATATATATATATATATATATATATATATATTGACGATCTATCGCTAAAACATGCGATATTTTATGTTGATGTAGAGCTGGAGGAAGGGTCAAGTGATACAAAAAAATCATTATTTGTAACAAAGACTCCTCTGTGGCATATATACGTAAACATAAAAACTGTCGTACTACTATTTAAAAACTAATTGTCTAAAAATCTTGTTTACAATTGGTTCATCCAGCCCCGGAATGTACAAATGGGATCAACTACTTGTAAACAACATTTTAGACAGTTAGTTTGTAAATAGTTGGACGATAGTTTAATGACCCTTAGGAGGTGTGAAGAATACTCGAAAGCACTTGATTGGCTCCTTTCATTCCTTCCTCCAGCTCTATGACATATATATATATATATATATATATATATATATATATATATATATATATAATTTTTGTATCATATCCGTATTTCCCCTTATAGTGCATAGTATTCCTCAACGCAGATATGTAATATTTGTAAGTCCTGCATTTTCTAAAATCAATATGTCAAGTCACCTTTCTCTGATACCTTAGCTTTGAATTCCAATGCCATAATAGTCAGGTTTTGTAATCTGACTCAATATTCTTCAGAACAATCCAGTGGGTATATGAGTTTGTCATTTCATTTTCAACTAACATCGTCCTTGTAGTGATTCCACCCAAATCTGGTGTTTTTCATCTTTCAAAGTTCTTTCTTATGATTCCATTCCAGACACTGAATTCATTCAAAAGCGCATTCAGACCATCGTCAGCTTTTCGTGTGTATGAATCAAATTATCCTGCCGGTAACGCTTAATTAATCATAGCAAAAATGCTATGTCCACCTTTGTGGTTCTTCTTCAAAAGATGATTATTTACCATCCTCCTTTTTACGAGTATTTTCCTCTTTATCTTTTCACCCTTGTCATTTCCATTAACAATTTTGTAGGCCGTCTTACAACCAGCGTCTCTGCCACGAATGTAAGTGTCCATCTCAACATCATGGACTTGTTTTTTTAAAAGTCGTCGCTTCTCAACCATACGGGAGTTTTTTGAAGTCTCTCTGGTGACGAATCGCTTATCACTTATAAATTCCCCTGCAGGTTATGTTATTCCGAAGTTGAGTTATTTTGACAATAAACATATGTAGCGTAAAGTTTGTGAATTAAAACAAATATAATAGTACATACTTAAATATAAACAGGTCACAAAGACTACGAGAATAATGAAACACTTTTAC
>NC_061109.1:92202605-92230105 GCF_015104395.2 Macrobrachium nipponense | reverse complement strand
AGAACCAAATTAAAGAGCAGATGAATTATGAAAAGCTACCTGTATTACGGAGAAAATAGTTTTTAGTGACTGGGTTTACCCCGGATAAATAAACAGTTATGTTTATATAATTGTATATGATAACCTTAGTTAAAACATCTTTATAATACCAAATAGGGGACTTTAACGTTAAAAGAAATTAGAATGAAAAAGGAAATTCTCTATTAATCAAAATTATACTTCATATTGCAGAACCAAAAAATAATCGTAGCAATACTTGCGGTTACCGGAAAATCTGTAATGTACAGATAACAGAGATCATGGGCGATGGTTGGTTGGGTTAGGCAATGTTGATATACGCATCATAAAATAATTACAGATTGTTTGATGAAATATGTATAATGTCTTTACTGAGCTGGGAAGTACATGTGAAATATGCGTATCCTTTTTTTATTAATATGTATAAATTACTTAACTGGTCATAATCACATGAGAGGATAATTAAACATGCTTAAAAAGATTTAGTTCTTTCCAGGTCAAAAGCGATAAGAACTTTCTTTAATTTGGTTATTGAAGGCTGTGCTCTTCACCGTTTTGAGTATAGAGATCATAGCCACGATGTGCATCAAAAAGCGTATAAATCCCTTCAGACCCAATCATGTGAAGTACAGCATATTTCGAGTTGGGAATGATTTTCGAAAAATATAAAACTCAGTTGCAATAAGATTAAAATGTTTTGCATTTACATACAAACCTCAGGCGTGGTACATCTGAAAGACTGATCATTTACCCTTTCTAAGAAATTAATCAGAATCGCCAGCAATTAAATGTAACTAATTAAAAGTTTGTATACTGGCAGTAAATAACAAGAAGAGGAATGTTTACGCCTCAGTAGTTTATAGATTCTCGAAAGTGTGGCATCTTGAGAGTTTCATGAATTCTGGTGATCGAAGAATTCTGGAAGAAGTTTCTCTCAGCTTTTGGTCAGAATGGAGTAATTTATTTTGAAAGTTGCGGATACTTTCCCCTAACGAAAGAGAAGAATGGCCATTGTCAGACGGAAACGAAAGGGAAAAATCGCATTTGACATCTTGGGACAGAAGTACATCAAAGAAAAAATCAGTTTCCTGGTAAGGAAAATTTAATTTCTTTCGTCGACTGACAAAGAAACCCCTCGCAGAAATTCAAGTTTTCTTAGACGGCATAAAAGAAGATCAAACGTAGATGTGAAAAATGCATCGATGCAAAAAAGAATTTTAGTCGTTACTTTTGTTTAGCTGGAGGGACGCAAGTTTTTTTTCTTTTTCTTTTTTTTTTGCACCATTTACTCTGGAATATAGCATGGGATCGGTTCATGCTGTATTAGCTAGAGGAGATTGATGTCTAGATAACCTTACTATTGATTATGTCGCATATATGACGTTTCATTTTTTATTATTTTATTCAATTCCTAAAGGTATTGCAGAAAATGAAATACATTATTTCCATAATCACCAAACGATCGTTAATTCAAAAAGATTCCGTGATCCCCCGAGCCTTGTTTGTAGATCTTGCTACAGTATGTATATCTGTAAATCGTTAGGTACTATAGATAAATTTTGTTATGCATGCAACATATGAGACGAGACAGGCAAGTATCTACAAAGACAAATGGCATATTTAACTTGCATGCCACCTTCTAATTAGTATTCACGAAGTATTTAAATTATGTGTCATAATTAAACTCTTAAACTGTTGAACTCGGCACGATCTTACTGGCGTACCCACAGAAGTTTAGGTATTAGGCCATTTTCGTTTCCAGTTTCTTGCATGATTATTTATTGCTATCTAATGAATTAAAAACTTTCTTTTTCAATATTAAAATGGTTTTACCCAGAACGAAGAATTTGAATTCGGATTCAATTTTATGAGTCATGGATAAGTTTTCTTTCCACTATCCTACTCTCTTCTGATTGTGTCTTATTGCAGTGAGAAAAGGAAGTATTCATGTGTCAGTCGAGACAATTACGAGAGGAACATATGCCAGATCGTGACTGTTGCCTTTTCCTTAACTTAACGAATGTATCTGCTATTCCTAACTTAACGGGGGTCATCCATCCTAGGCCGGGATTTGCAGACGAACACATACAAACACACTTAACGCCTTACTTGCCTACTGACTGGGTATTTAGTGAGATGATGAAAGCTCGAGCGCAGCTGCTGTAAGTGTGCCACAGCTGGAGGTAGAGGCGCGTGATTACCGCTTTGCAGCTGCATAATATCCTGTTCTACTGGTTTACGTGGCGGTAAAGACCCGGATAAATGTCAGAGACTCATGGTTGCCATTTCCGGATTCCTCTAAATCATAACGGATCTTTGGGTCGGAATGGCCATCGCTAGCGCTTAATCGAGCTTCTTGTCATGTTAGCCTATTTTTCCTTATTTTTTCTTTCATTTTTTCTTTCTTTCATTCCTTCTTTCTTTCTGTTCGTATATTTTCGGATGGCAGCGGAAGTGATTTTGGAGGAAAGCTGTATCGTTCCATTTTTATGTGCTCTAAAGAAAAATGGACCCATTCCAGAAAGTGGGACGAAAATATTACATACAAAAATGAGTGGATACAAAGTACGAAAGGAGGGTTACGGATCTAATCAAACCAGGATATTGAAGCGATGAAAATCCCTCCACGTTTTATAAACCATTACGTCCTTACTGCCGATATTTGTGAAAACTTTGCAGATATGCAAAGAGGTAAAGTGTAAAGCTAACGAGTAAGACCTGAAATTCTAATTTGGTTTGAAGCTTATGAAGAGGCAACTGGTTTAATTCCTTTTTATCCCGGATCGAGATATCACTGAGTGTTAGGTAAATAGAAAACGAGTGTTCATTTTTATTCATCTTGATTGGTTTTAATATCTTTTGGCATTCACAGAAATGAACCAAATCTAATATTTTTTCATTTTCCTTATTTTCTTGCAATTCAAATTATACGACTCTATAAATTATACCTGTCATTGGAATACCACTCTGACTTTAAGTAATTCGTGTATACTTTTGCCGGATAGGTTATTTATTTATTCATGTATTCAGACTAGAGATAAAAGGAATTCTGTGATATATTCAGATAGTGGACGAGCCTACTGTTGGATTTTGTAATCTTTAAAGCATTTACTGACGAACGAAACTCTCAGTTGTTAAAAATTCCATCTAAATATTGTCAGGGTCATTTAGATCTTTTATTTCTTTTTTTTATTTTAGCAACTTCTACAAACTCATTTCCTCCTCGTCTTGTCCTTCCTCTTCTTCCGCTCGGCCTTCTTCAGTTTCGTCCCTGTTTAACCCTCCTGTCAGCAACTGTCTTAAGGAAAAGTTTACTGTGTCCGACAGGATTTTGTTCTTAGGGAAACTTTTTATGGTTGACACGTTTAAGGATTTCGGTGGCCCGCGACATATTCTTTCTGGACACCCTGACAGCAAGTTTTACTCCTCCATTATGTAAAGTAGTCTGTCACTCCTCGTTTTGCAGTTGTGTGCAGATCCTTTCTGTTTGCCTATATTACCACCATTCTCAAGAGTCCTCTGAAAAATATGTCATTATTTTTATTCTAGGCATCTTTACGTAACCTTGGCTTTTAAAAGAGAATGTGTCCTTTTACCGCGGTTAATTTTGTAAATGACTGCTATTGTTTACGATTCTGTAAGAGGAAAATGTTTTCTTATCACATCTCAGTCTCTTATGTCGAAAGATTTTATGAAAAGAGATAAGACCACTATTTTTTCTTCTCTCTCATGAGAATTAATATCAATTTTTTATGGTCAGTGTTCATCATGACGATGATTACACCGTAAATGAAACACGAAATTACCTATAGACTTCCTTCATAATAATGACAATATTCTTAATACATATTTTTTTTATGGCTATTACATGGAAACCGTTAAAATGAAATGATGAATTTATGTTGATACATCTCTGTGAAATTAAAAGTTACGGAAGACTGTTTATGAGGAAACAACATGAATCCAATTTAATTGAGACAATGAAGATAGCATAAGCTGTTATCATAAGTCTTTGTCGAAGGTTTTCTCCTCGTGTTGGAAAGTCTGTTAATGAAAAAAAATGTATGTATATATTTTTTAGAAACGAAGGATGTTAGTTTTTTTTTTTTTTTTCTCAAACCTGCATGGTGTATTTATTTATGAAAGCGAAGGGTAATAGCAACTTCGTGACCCTTTCCTCGTTAGCTGTCACGGAAAACCGGTTATTTGTTTAAATTACGTTTGACCGGGCGTACCGTCATTTGGAAGTGAGGTACGCGGTATATATAAATGAATTTTACGAAGTTAGTACGCATCACATGGCTATTTCTACATTGTTATTTCATTTATTTTGTTAGCTATAAAACTTTTTCTTTTGCGCCAATTATAGTTTATGTTTGTTTACATATGGCGAGATTTTTAACATGAGGTCTAATGTGCTGACATCTGTGTACTTTTTTTTCGGAAATATGAATGTTCGATCCCCTTCCTAAGAGGGGACACCTGCTGTGACTTGACACCGGACGAAGCGTCGCTTAAAAGGAAAACATCGTCAAGCAAAAATTATTTTTGCTTCTGACAAACGCCCTGATAGCTGGAACTTTTTGTCGGAAACGGCCATAGATAATATTTAAAAAATGATACAGGGATGGCGTATAAAATTCCCAAATATGAATGTAAGCACATTCACTCGTAAGTTTTAAAGTGACATGTGAGTGGGCCTTTATATATAGATTTCTTCCATTATATTTGTATTTCTCAATATTAGCTTGATGATTTTCCTTTGTTTTTATATCTTTTCTGATAATAGCCGCTTTAATAGAGTTTCAAAGATGCAATCTTTCGACATCCCCTTTGAGGGAAGCAATTTGATTGTTAGACTAACGAACCGAACGTAACTAGTAACAGGAAGATAGAGAAGAAACTGTTGTATGTTAGGCTTCCAAAAACAGTGGAAACGGATGTTTAACTTCAGTCCAAATGTAATTTCGGAAAGCCACTGATGAATATAATCCTTTGAGGAACAGGAAAGAAATGAGTTCAGACAAAATTAGTATTTGGACATAATATTTTAGACGTAATCCTTTTTACCCGAGTTCATATTCCATTCACAGCAAGGCTTTGAGTGAATTTTCTGTTTTACCCAGTTAAACTTTTTTATTTGTTTCAGCCACAAATTGTATGTGGGTAATTTAGCAGTTTTGTATTTCAAGTTTTATCAAATCTTGGGGAAGAACGTTGCACTTATTTTCTTTTTAGGCGCATATTATTAAATATTACAGAGACGAAATAATAACTACATCTGCATTAGCTGGCTTGCATTATAAATATTCAGCTCAATCAGGCAATTTGTTGCTCATTACCGATTATTTTTAAGCATGTTTTTCATGCTAATTCAACAGACAATACTCAGCCAACTAAAACACAACTTATTTTTCCCCTTTTTACCTTTATAAGTTTTTAAGGAAGATATTTTATATGTGATGATCAATTTTCCTGTAAGGGTATTCTTATCTCTACTGTAAGAATTACAAGAACCTTAGATTTCATATGAGGTAACGCAAAACTTATTATTAAAAACCTTACTAAAATTTAAGATTAGTTTATTAATGCAAGCTTTCCTTTAAAAAGCGACACGCATCCATGCATATACATTCATACATACATTCACACAAATACGAGCACTGGACTGCACGCAACCTGGCACATGCTGATATATATGTGTGTGTGTGTGTGAGAGAGAGAGAGAGAGAGAGAGAGAGAGAGAAAGGAATGCATCTGATGTTCCTGTTCGCTCTGTGCCTTTATACTGCTTTGTTTGTATTTGCAATAGTTTATCTATGCAATACTTTGCCATTCAGGGTATGTGAATGCATTGTTCAAACCTAAACTGGCGGTTAATTGTTTAAATAACTGAGTTGCTGTGACTGCAGCTTTATTCATGCTGGGTTTCTCTGTATGCAAGGACAGTTGTGTTCCCCATAAGTCGCAGTTATAAAAGAGCTTGCTATTTTTACTTTCAGATTTATTCTTTTTGTGTGGCGCCCTTTCACTGGAGGCGCAAGAACCTAAATTGGCTCGATCTGACTTTGTAACCATAAATTGGAAAATTCAGCTTAACGTCTGTTCTGGTTCTTTGAAATTCCCTGTCTCTTCCCAATTCCCTTAACTGAGAAAGCTGACATTCTGGTATTCCGTTGGGTTTACGTACACTCCCTCACCTTCTCCTTAAATTTCCCATGGTTGTCTGTCCCATCAGCATTTTTTATTTTTATTTTTTTTTTGCACTGAAATATAGACGTGCAAATAATCTCCAAATATGGCACAAGTCACATCACTGCTTTTATATTAAAGATTTCTGGTCACTTTTAGTATTAATGCTGTTACACATCTACTTTTGCTAAACCAAAGCGGGCATACGTGGCTTCTCGTCTACAACGGGGGAATTCGATATTTGATTACTTTAATTACAAATGTACTTAAGATCCCAGTACGTGATTTATTCACCTACGGTTTTCTTCATAACATACACTCTCATTGATGAGAAATTTTCGCCAGGGGAGGAAGTTAGTGCGAGATGCACTCATCATATCAATGGCTGTTTGAACTTTGCAGGTTGTGCATGTATACACGACGTGTATTTGTTGCTTCTTACACGAATTGAAATAATGAATAAATACCGCATCTTCATTAAGTGTGTTAGTCCAACTTGAACTAGTGTATTGGTGGAGTTATGTATTGCTGGTTCTTTTAATATGAGTTAAGGAACGAATTCACACGAAGAACTCATAAGACATTGAGAAAGAACGCTTTAGGTCGAAAGACACCCCTGCACTCACACAGCCACAAACATTCCAACCGCAGCGCCCCTGCCACCACAGAATCCTTTTCCTGAAACGACGTCAGCCTCATACATTTTCTTTCATCCATGAAGGAGACACTGCTGATTTTTTACCCTTACATTGTCACGGAATCCTCATACAATGCAAATCCTTTAGGGTTTCTGATTTATTAGGCCTAACCCCGGAACGATGGCATTTTTCCCGTTCCTCTCAAACATTCTGAGGAAGTTTATTATGTTCGACGGAATTTATTATGGGGAACGGAATATTCTGTCAAAATTTACCTGGCCATGAATATCTTTGTTGGGGGCGATAATTTCGTATAACGCGTCGGGGGGACGTTCGTAAATTTGGGCATTTTTAGGCAAACTGCTTTAAATTTTTGTATTTATTTTTTTTACTTGAATTTAACTTTATTTCTCTTGCAAACAAATAAATTACAGTTTTCCCTTGACAGTATTTAAGACTTCCATGTTCTTTTAGTAATTTTTTTCCTAGAATGGTAAGTTATATAATCTGGTATTCCTTATAAAAGTTAAACTTTAATTTTTCATCTTAAGAGTCAACTCCTCTGAGGGAGTAATACTAATGGTTTTTATTACTGTTTCCATATTATAGTATTCCTTTATGAATAACTTACGTATAATTGTTTTGCACACTAAATATATTACTGATGAAGGCTCCTGTTTTAGGTATCAAACTAAACAACCTTATATACTTCTGTGAAGTCAGTGTTAGGGTTTTATTATGGGAATACAATTGATCTTTATTTTGATGAGTGACCAGATCTTTTGAATATGATTTTTTTTTTTCACATTACTACGATTTTCTTCGTGAAGATTATTATGTATCTCCGTAATGCCTCAAGAGGTTTACGAGTGTCCATTAAAACATATTTATAGGCTAATATGTATTTTACCGTTGTAAGATTCACTTATTCGATCTTTCTTGAATATTATTGTTGATTACTTAAAAACTACCATGTTCTGATTCATCGTTATAACATATTTTAAAACTCATTTTTAAACTGGCTTCTAAATTTCATGAAGGAAATTTCTTGGGTTGTATCACTTCTGGTTTGGTCGATGATGTTTTCAGAAAGTATTGAGATTTACACGAGAATTCAGTATTCATCTCTGAAATTTCCGTTAAATTTGACCTTATATTTGTGAAATGACATTTACTTCTTATTCTGCTATTCGCAGGTTGTCAGATCTTCATATCACTGAGAATTAAATATATTGAAAACATAACCTATTAGCCTCCAGAGCTCACGGTGCTTGCTTAGAGAACTTATTACATTTTCCTGTTAATGAGTCTCTTCTACCAGAACATATTAGATTTACGAGAATTGTGACTTATCCATTGGATATAATTTGAGATCCAAGTAGGCGACCTTGTTGCATTCTAGTGACCTACTATAATTAATTTAATACTTTTCATATACTATTTCTGGGCTCGCAAATTGGAACATATATATTGGGAAGTATCATACATGTGCAAACTACCCTACATTTTTTGCTAACTACGAAATGGCGTCATTTTTAAATGCAAAAAAAAAATGTTCTGACAAATAAATCTCGTCTTTCCATCGAAAAATGTCGAAGTTAAGAGGGCAACATGATTATGGTTTATTGTTTTAACCCTCAGATAAATTCATCATTCTTGTATGCGGTGTATCATTTTGCCATTTTCTATGTAACAAGTGTATGTTCGTTTGTGAAATTATAATCCTGTGTGTGTGTATGTGTGTGGTGCTGTTTCTGTTTACGTTTGGAGCACCGTATCACTGTGTATAATGAATTTCTTAACAACAAGAAAAGAGAACTTTGGTTTCTGGGGGGGGACCTCTCATTTAGTAACATCATATTTGTTATAAGTTATTAGTTTTATACCACGGGAAATAAATCATTTAGAAAAATACACTTGTAATTATGAACTTTATACAACTCGGAATATATATATATATATATATATATATATATATATATATATATATATATATATATATATATATATATAAAGTGTTTATATTTGTATATGTAGTATATATGTGTACATACACAAGCACATAATGTATATATATGTATATATATATATATATATATATATATATATATATATATATATGTATATATATAAGTAATATATATATATATACTATACTATATATATATATATAGTATATTTATATATATATGTAACATATATATATATATATATATATGTGTGTGTGTGTGTGTGTGTTTTTATGTATAGGTATGTATGTATACATATATGTATATAAATATTATTATATATGTTTGTGTTTTTAGATTTGTATATGTATATATTATTTTTTATATATATATATATATATATATATATATATATATAATATATATATATATATATATATATATATATATAATACACACATACACAGCCGACCAATGTTCAGGCAGGCGAAGATCACTGGAAGACAGTAATATGAAATTGCCATCTTTGGTCTGGGTCAACTTTTCTATCAAATTTCGTTTTCTCAGTAGTTTTCGAGTCATTCTTTTCGAGAGAGAACAACAGACAACAGAATTCTGCATCGTTGTTTCAGTATCATTATTGAACGGAAATAGGATAGACTATTTATCAAGGCCATAAATATGAGTGCGAAAACTAAAGAATGGTTTAGTAAATCTTACTGTGTGCATACAGCAGTATGATGTAATGAAGATGAATTCAGTTGAGTATTTTACTATATATCTAATCCCTTTGCTCATGAAAGCAGATTGGAATATATTCACGACTTGTTCAGAATTTCATATATTCTGAACAAGTGATTATTTACGATTTTTTTCTGCGTGTAAGCCAAGATTATAGTTCCAGTTCCATGCTTTTTTGAGTTTCATATTCCGGAATGTCAGGTTGAACATCCCGAACTTCTTGAACGACCACGTGGCTAAGTAAACCAACTTTTAATGTACTTGTTACCATAAGTAACATGAGACTAAAAGTAATGTCACCTCTTAAACGAATGAGTGGGTCTGGGCGGCTGTGATCATTTAACGCTCTTAAATAAAAATATTTTTTCGGACTGGGTTCATAACGACCGCATCATTTTTTTGTATCTTTTTTACGGCAAAGGAAGACGTGCATTAATGTGTTTGTTATGCTAGCGCTGCTTAAAGGTGGCCATCTCGAATTCCCAGCTCTCTCTCTCTCTCTCTCTCTCAACCCTGACTTCCTTTGGGTACACACCTCCGTAATGGAGATTACAGGCCTCAATAGTTATGTCGCATTGAGACGTTTCTTCCTCCTGCACGTTCACTACTAAGGCTGTAACGAACATGTGACATGGTAGTGCTTATTATTCATTATAATCTGAGAACCTCTCTCTCTCTCTCTCTCTCTCTCTCTCTCTCTCTCTCTCTCTCTCTCTGTGTGTGTGTGTGTGTGTGTGTGTCTCATGTTATTTAAATTGTGTTATCAGGAGAAAAATATTTATATTCTTTCATATTTCATACTGGCAATCTTATTTCAATTTTGCCCACTTTCTGTTATAAAGAAGAGTTATTAGCTTTCATTTATTTGCATTTACTTTCATTTACAGGCGTATAATCCATTACGCTGCGTTTTGCAATTGGCTATTCTCCTAAACTGTAATTTTAAACTAAATATTGGCGTATTCTTTTCATATGATTTGAAAGTGGTGACCTCTAGTTTTATGATGCTGAAGCCTGTACCAACGCTACTTTTTAAAATGCCCTCCATTCAACACAGATTAGCAAGAAATTCTATATATACTCATATATTACAAGCAATAGTCAGCAAAGATCCGGCTACAACTGACAATATTCCTGCATTTGTGAGTCTAATCAATGCCTTTTAAGAAACCATGTTTACATTTAATAACATTTATTTACTTTTCAGAACAAATTTTTATAAGTTTGCTCTCAATACACCGTCAATTGTACCATAACAAAGTCTTAAGATATTTTGTGGTTCCATCATTATTAAAAAGAAATTCTCTCTGGTGCAATAGAATGGTTACAAGTGTAAAATAGTAAACGAACTTAAATGGATGCTAATTAGATATACCCTTTGTTGACTCAGACATCAAAGCATATAATTTTGCAGAAGGGGATTAAAATATATAAATATTGATGTAAATATTAATACAAATACATATTATTTATATATATTGTAATGGACCGCACTCGGTCCTGCAGGATCTTAAAAAAAAAAAATGAAATGGAACTGGAATGCCTGACAGCAGTTGGGACAAACAAAGGAGAAGGAGCAGAGCAAAATCACAATTGCCTTAATATTAGTTTATTTACAAAAATTTTATTTACATTTATACAGCTGAGACCGGGTTTAGTAAGTAAAGCAATTTACATAACATTAACATAACCAAAGAGTCAGTTCAATGAATTTAAAATACAAAAATGGCCAAGTAGTTAATTATCAAAAACTCGTAAAGTTAAAATATTAACTGGAGACAAAATTAACTACATATTCAAAAACAATTTAGCCATATCAAACTAATTCCCACGCAGCATAAACCATTGAATAAATAATAGGCAGCATAAATAATCAAAATACATCATCAATAATAAGCAAATAACCATAAACCGGCAGTATGAAAAAATACTAAACAGGCAGCATACCAATTATACAATAATACATCAGTGGCAAAAATAAACTCACACCGCATCAAAATAGCGTAAATTCAGGTAGCATTACACAGTACATAAAAACTGCAAACAATCTCCATAGAGATAAAGACAGACCCAGCTGTCAACACAGAGAATGGACACAGACAGACTATCTCCGCAACACGCCAAAGCAGCAACCAACTGCTAACCGGAACAACACATCCATCACATAAGTGATTACGGCCGAATCATCTGCTGCCAAACTGGAACAAATCCGTCCCACAGATGACCATGGTTTGATCATCTAACCATCCTCCTGCTACCAAAGCCAACAGGTAAGGTATACCCGCTGCAAACGCCTCCATGCTGCTATGCTGCCGTGGACCTGACTCTCTGCCATACTAAACCCGACTGTCAACTTTCAAGTTGAGACGACAGACGTAAACTTCCCCCAAAGAAAAACAAGAACCAGTAAGGAGGCAACAACCCACTATGGGCAAATGATTGTTCAACAACTGAACGATACCTCACAATATATATATGTGTGTGTGTGTATGTATATATATATATATATATATATATATATATATATATATATATATATATATATATATACATACACAATGTATTATATATATATATATATATATAATAATATATATATATATATATATAGATATCATACATACACACACACACATATAGAAATGGACACATGAGTCCTAAGTAAAAAGGAAACCAACGAACCACTTAAATCCCATTTAATCCAGTCCACCATCTTGATGTCAAAATATAATTTTTTTCTTTTATGTTTTTACGTTTTCTTTGTAAGTTCCCAATATTTGGATCAAGAAATTGAATACATAAGAAAAATAGGGACAGATGTTTGTTATCCTTCACATGTATTGGACATTTGCTATAATAAAACCTACGAAAAGTTTTATAGTGAAAATAACATGGAGAAAGAGACTTCTAAGAACATTCTTAGCTTGCCTTTTTTAAGCAGTTTTGAAACCATAAAATCATTGTTAAAATCCTTGAAGGTCAACCTTTTTTTCCTATTATAACACACTAAAAGGAATAGTAATAAAAAATGGCCCAAATGAAAGCAAAACATAATATATAAAATTCCATGTTTCAACTGACCCTATTTTCATATCGGCCAATCTAGCAAGGATTTAGAAGTAAGAATTAAACAGCATGAGTATTTCAAAACTGGGCAAACATCCAATGCAATATTCCTTCATTTAAGTGAAAACTCTCATAGGATAAATTGGACCGGCAGTTCAGTGATTGAAATATTTCTTTTCAGGAAATCCTTTAGAATCCGCCATTATACAACATGCTTCCAATTGTAATTTTAACTGTAGTTCTGGTTTTTATTATTTGGACCCTTGTATTAGTAAAATGTTTAAGAATAACCTTTAAAGATGAAATCACTGGCTTAATTGAAAATTAGTTACCTTATTGATAATTTCTATGTATCTGTGAAAATGTTCGTTTTGCAAAAACTGTTATTGTTTACCAAAATGAAATTTATTGATTGTACTTTTATAACATTTTTGGGTGATCAATCACCTCTTTTCCTTTATAATCTCTATCTGTCTCTTTAAAAACCTATTTTCATACTTATATCAGTCTGCTTATAGTAAAGGACGAAAATCGAAAGGCCTCACAGCGGCACTCCATGGTTTCACTTTTCCTCGTGGATTTTGTCTTTATTTATATATTCATCATGTTCCATATTTTCGAGATTCAGTTATACATACACACTCACACGAGCGTGCGCGTGCACACACACACTTTTATATATGTATATATATGTGTGTGTGTGTGTGTGTGTGTGTTGTGTGTGTGTGTGTGTGTGTGTGACTTCCACGACCCCATGTGTTCATATCCATAATGGAACAGTTGATAAAAGTTAAGTCGTTTCATGCCAGCATAGAATAGACTACATTAAACACATATTTGTGTGTGCGCGCGCAAGTTCATGTATGAGTATATATGCGTGCTCGTGCGCGTCCTTGTGTTAGTCAGTGTGTGCATAACTATTACTTAGTTGTTTTATTTTATTTATAAAACCATGCAACCCCGGAAAAGGAAAATTATTAAAATGAATTAAAGATCATTCTAAATATAACTGAATTCGAGGAACAGTTGATTGCGGAAATCAAGCTGAAATCACAAATACATTTATTGACGTTCGATGAAGCCTATGAATTGTCAAATTGCAGTCATGTTTTGCAGGAAAATTTAAATCCGATTCAAGTCTTTTAAATTAAATAATGCTTTCATGAACTTTCGTGATTGAGTACAGTATTCAGGCACGTATGCATATTCCTTTTCGAAAGGCCATACGAGTTGTGATAACGTCATGCAATCAACTACAGAAAAACAAATGTCCTGTGAAGAGGAAACCTGCTCTGGAAAACACTGCATCGAACAGACAGACGCACGGACACACGTTCCTGAGAGCGGCAATGGCCCCTTTTAAAGAGACTCCCTAATTAAATGCATACGGTTCCAGTTGGGGCGGCTTCCCTTGAAGTCAATTACTGCCGATTGAGCGAAATTAAAATCCCGGTCGTCTGAAGTGAGCTTGATGGGAAGTATGGACAGTCGGTGACTAATTGAGAACTTCCGACCTCTTTTGCGTTTTTGCTTTATATTGGAGTTGGGTGTCAGGAAGGCGTTGTTCTAATTGCTCTCGAAGAATGACGCGTAGTTAGTGAGACAGCTGCTGTTACTGAGAACAGTATTTTCGCTCCTTAAACACAATCTGCAAGACGTTCCTTTCTTGACGAAAGAATTCCTTTCCTATTTTCCTAATGGTTCGTAATTTTGTTTTCTGTTGAATTTTAATTGGTAGAATGTACGGTTTTATTCGTAGTAATTTCTCTCGGACTCGAAATCATTCAAGGCATCCATCTGTAGCGTGATTGGTGCAGATGTTTTAGATTTTTATTATTGTTACATTTTGTATGTTTAGCCGTATATAATTATGCTTGGTTACATTTTGTATGTTTAGCAGTATATGAAAATGCTTAATTACATTTTGTAAGCTTGGCAGTATATAGAAATGCTTAATTACATTTTGTAAGCTTGGCAGTATATAGAAATGCTTAATTACATTTTGTATGCTTAGCAGTATATTAAAATGCTTAATTCATACTCAACATTTTGCCGAAACATCTTAATTTCATGAAGTGATGACGATTCATTTACTTCAAGGACTACAAGGAAAGCTTTTACTGCGCCCATGTAATAATTATTTCTTGAATTACATTTGCAATCAAATTTGAAAATGTTTGATACTGATGTTTAGCTATAATTTCCTAATTAATACTTTCCTTTTTTATCCAAATATGGGATTTTGTATACAATCTCTTTAATACAAGATCATTATTTTTCCCTTTTTCAACGTGAAAACAGGTATGATTTTAAAGATAGTAAATATCAAGATGAATTACACCTCTTGCAATAAACGAAGCCTTTCCATTTTTTCTCGGTTTCCTCTTGGTAATTTTATGTTGAGGTATAACCAATATTCTCTTGTAACGAAAACTTTTGACAGGGATCATTGAATGGCAATAGATTTCGAGAGACGTCAGTTATTCGTGTGGTACTTATATCTTACTTTTCCTAATTTAATAACCCTGTTAACATTAGTTGATATGTAATTGACACTTTAGATATTTATATTTTGAAATGTCTGCAGTGTTAGTTTCAATATGTATTTATTCGGTTTGTAGCAGTGTATTCATCAGGGTATTAGGTATGTATTACTCAGGTTATTTATTTGTTTGTTTTTATTTTTATTTTTTTACTGTACTTTCTTAATTTGCTGAGTATATGTTAGTTAATTTAGCTAATGTGTTATGTCGGTTTGTTTATCAGAATGAGTACTTCTGGGAATCTCCATTTGAATTACAGCAAGCTCTATGGCATTCTGCCATAAGATTTCATTTACTCCGTTGACGAGCAAAATAAATGTATGGAACCTAGTACATATAAAATACAAGTCAGTAACCACTTAGAGTAATATTAAATGCAGACTGCGTTTTGCATGGGGATTATTTCTCAGGAATTTTTTACTCGGTTCAAGGCTTATATATATATATATATATATATATATATATATATATATATATATATATATATATATCTAACTACAAATGTCCTTTAATATCTAATTCGCTCTACCTCGGAATTAATATATTTTCATATATGTTTAACCGAGGGGGAATTTCTATTATCGCTTAATAAATTCCCCCTCGGTTAAGCTATATGAAAATATATTAATTCAGAGGTAGAGCGAATTATATATTAAAGGACATTTGTAGTTCGATATATGTATATGAATCACGGTAATGAGATAGACTTATATATATATATATATATATATATATATATATATATATATATATATACATTACATTTTCATCTCTCTCTCTCTCTCTCTCTCTCTCTCTCTCTCTCTTTCTTATTATCAGCAGCATCATCATCATCATCAGCATATATTTTAGGAAGTTCTATTATGCGAAATGCAAAATGACACAGCGTTCATATCGGATAGGTAATTCTGACGGATTTGATTATGTAAAAGGGATATTTATTAGCATAATAAATATGAGAATTATTTATTAGTCCAGGAATGTATGCTAATGTCCTTTTCGTCGTTTAATAATTCGCAATGTATTTACATGGAAGCGAGTTAATTTTAGGTGTTAGTTTCCAATAACAAATAACAGTCGTAAATATTGATTTGGCGCATAGGTCTAGCGTTTAGTATGTGAGTCACATTACAGATACTGAACTACTAATATCTATTATTCATGACGAATTCAAATCTGGGATTGCTCTTACCGATTACAAAGAGGAACTAAGAACTCTCTGTCTGTCGATTTTATCTGCAAGTATTGAAGTTATTTATATTTTTTCCCACAACATGGACAGTAAATTTCTTTTACTTCACCTAGTAAATTATGTTATATTCATCTGAAGTCAACAGATTGTTATATAAAAACATGGAACTTTTGCGCTAAAGTAATAAGTATTGATGTATATATTAAAATATCATATTATGTTACACTATATAGAAGGATGGAGAGCATGGAACCAGCAACCCCAATACCTTCTTTGCTTAGAAAGACAAGGTCTTCTTGTACCAGTCATAAGGGGAGATGGCCTTTAAAAATTGGTACTAGATCACGTGTTACGTACATCAAACATTGTTCTTTTTACACTGTATTCTTGTGCTTGTACATTCATGTGTAATTTCTACTGTGTCACAGAATTGTTTGCGAAAGAAATACCCTCACGGCTTCCCAATAAAAAAAATGTAATCACATTTTTAAGAATATAGTGAACATTAATTTTTTCCTTCCATAAGTCTGATACTTCTTTTTCTTTTCTTGAAGAAGAAAGGGTTAAGGCAATCAAACAGCGAGCTCCTTTTTTCAGGAATGATTACACATCTGACCCTATTAAGTTTATTGAATAAGAGGATTTCCCCGGAATAAGCCGATTATTCTGCGACATTTCTTTATTTTCTCCTGTGAAGGAGATTCAAAATGATAATGAAGCTTGCTGGGAGAGAGTGTCTTAGGTTATGTGCGGGAACGCCATATTGTCCGTTTTGGTTCTTTGTGCGCTGAAGCTTCTCAACCGCCCTTGGCAGCGCCTCAGTGGCGTGGTTGGTATAGTGTTTGCTTCCCACCTCGGTGGTCGCGAGTTCGATTCTCGGCCATTCCATTGAGGAGTGAGAGATGTGTATTTCTGGTGATAGAAGGTCGCTCTCGACGTGGTTCGGAAGTCACGTAAAGCCGTTGGTCCCGTTGCTGAATAACCACTGGTTCCATGCAATGTAAAAACACCATACAAACAAACAAAAAACAACCGCCCTTGGCTGGCGTTCGTACCTTGCGCACAGGTGTGAGAATGTTATTCTCCTCAGTTCTTGTTCGCTTCTGGGAAAGTTTCCATCTAGAAAATATGAAAACAATAATAGATTTCATAGATTCCATATGAGATCTTACTCAAGTAATGTAATACTATTGTGTACTTGGACATTCTCTCTCTCTCTCTCTCTCTCTCTCTCTCTCTCTCTCTCTCTCTCTCTCTCTCTCTCTCTTTCTTTCTTATTCTGGTAGTTACAAAAGGGTGCCCAGTGATTTCCTGTGACCTTAGGAGAACATTGCATGTCTCAAATTCATAATCAACTTTCTAGATCACTTTGGTAAAAATGGCCTATTTCATTTTCATACTTCGAAAAAATTAAAAGGGAATAAGAGATTAAAACTGGGATAAATAAGGGCAAAATTCTCCTGTAACTTATACTTTATTGTTAATTAAATTCGAACATTTTGGCAATGTTTTTTTGCTCGTATTTCTGCTGTGTTGATTCAATCTCTGCAAAACATTTCTTCATTTGCACTCGCTACCTGATTGCAATTTCTTGAACCTTGGAAATCGACAGTGTTTTCTTATTTGGCATATTTTCAGCCAGGTCCATTGATATCGTAAGAGGTTTCTTAATGTTTAGGGAACTGAGACGAGTAACATGTATATGGTTTCTCTAATGTTAATATAATGAACAATGTGGACTTGGTTACTAAATTGGATCATCAAAAATTGATAGTGATTTTTTTTATCCTTCTTGTGGTCAGGTCGGAAACGTGACCTCGTTCTGATACGGATTGTTGCTTTAACTGGTAAGCAGCGCACCCTGGGCGTTAGTTAAACTTTCAGGGTATAACCCGTAGAGTTAGTCAATAGGAAATTTAAGTTCTAGTAAAGGACCGCGACGTTTCGTCTGGGGCTCCAGACATTCATAACCTAATATACTTTTTTCTCTTTTTACAAACGGTACAGTTAGGCACAGATGTGTATTTCATGGGAATTTAAACAGCGTTAACCGCTGTATCTTTGGAAACGCTATTGGTACGGTACTTGTCTCATATATCTAACTATTACCTCTCGCACCCCATCATGAAAATGGATCCCTAATTCAATGTTATTGTTTCACTTACTTGCTTAAGGTATTTGATTTGTGTGAGGTCATTTATCCTTTGTCTAAATCTTTCTTTCTTCTTCTTTCAGGTAAGGGACGACGTTTGGAGGACGTAGTAACCAAGCATAAGTCGCTTCAAAAATAAGGTATATCAGTCATTGGATGCGTTCGTTTGTGTAAATATTTTCGGCATCAGATATTATGATCTTCCCATCATCCCTCATCATCAGAGATTTCTCGTCATCATTCTGTAGCACTTCTTAAAGTAAAGTGCGTCTTTTTCTCATCACCATTTAATGTGCACCTTTGAGTGGAGAATGCTAAGCCATTTACAACAAATGAACATCGCGTACTAGTGAAAGTAATAGTTATTTTGATGGTCAGGGCCTCCACTAAGATATTTAACGTCCTTCTTGGAATAATTTTCCTGGCGGGATGGTTTACGAGTTCAACTTATTGTTTCCTTAATAGCAGTGCATATTGTCTGTTTCAAATATCGTCTTTGGTTTCGTTGTTATGACGAGTGGCATACCACGAGGTAACAGTAATTTCTGGACCTTAAGGTTTGTCATCACTGGTTAGTCGTATGCTAGCTCACTCGTTCAAGGTAGTTTCATAAATTCCGAAAATAGTCCCTGATCTTTTTCTGGCCCTCTTTCAATCTCTCTGACTAATAGCAGTTCACCCTCAAATAGAAATTCAGGTGCGTTTTGAAATTGCCAATGGAAATCGAAGGGCATTAATCTCTCTCTCTCTCTCTCTCTCTCTCTCTCTCTCTCTCTCTCTCTCTCTCTCTCAACATAATAATGTCAGCCTAATATATATATATATATATATATATATATATATATATATATATATATATATATATATATATATATATATGCACACACACATGGAAATGTATGCGTGTGACCAGGTACGTTTTGGTGTTATAAGACATTTTATTATTTGTGCCAGTAGGTTGAATTTACTAGTATTTTTGTTCTGGAATTATGTGAATTTATAGTTCTTGTAAGAATATATAAACATTATTATATTGGCTTTATATAAGATTTCCTTTTTTTATAATTTGGCTAGAATTTAATTTCTGTATCTAATCCGAATTGGTCCCCATTTATGTTAGAAGAACACTGTTTTTCCTTTTTTTTCACTTTCTCCAGTTATTCGTATTTTCATTATGTTTAAAAAAAAAATCTTTTCTTCTGAGCAAATGCACTTTTGGGTAACTGTTTCAATATCCATTGCCATTTCGTCCAATTCAGCTTTTTTAATGTCGCGAGAAATATTATCAGTGTATCGTGTTTCGTGGAAATAGTTGTTTATGAAGATTGGAAAAGTCCCACGCTTTTGTTGTTTCTTTTGTTGTATGCGCGCTAGTGTTTGTTTACGAGATCACGGCATTTTAATGCTGATACACAATGCGTGTTCTTTTTACAACGATTGCCGGAATTCAGGCAAATGCATAGACCTTTTCCGAAGATATTTCCATGAAGTTTACATTTGGGTTTATATAACGATCTTGCGGAAGTATACATGAGCTGATCTTTTTGGTATGTTTACTCTTTCGTCGCTTCAGTAGGAGGTCGTTATAGAGCAGTATTTCTCTCTCTCTCTCTCTCTCTCTCTCTCTCTCTCTCTCTCTCTCTCTAGTTTCATATACATATATATGAATATATATATAGATGTGTATATATATACACACATATATATATATATATATATATATATATATATATATATATATATATATATATATATATATATATATAGGAGCTCTTCTTGTAGCCTAGTCCTTTAAACCTTTTCTAAGAGCTCAAATAATTTGTTTTATAGTACTTAGATTTTAGTTCACTGTTCTCACATTATATTAATACAAACTGGTATGCCGTGTTGACGATTAGGATTATACAAGTTTCTTTTTGGAAATATTTCGTATAACGTTTCAAACCTCCAATGTCCGTGCGATACTTTTATCAAAGGTGATAAAGGTATGTTGTCACCCAAAAATACTTGAGAATTATTTAAATTTCGAGCTCTAGTGACTGTGAATATCATTGGTGGAACGTGACAAATGTTATATAAAAAAATCATACTCCAGACATCAGACCGTTTGGGAGGCAAGCTTTTGTTATGAAGACCATAATCGAAATACTTTTGGATTATATAGAAATCGAGATCAGGTCACTTTGCAGGTTATCGGGAAAACATGGTCATGTTCCAGTAAGTCATGATCTTCGTCTTCAGTCACTAAGCTCAGTGTTTCATGCCGAGATGCGGAGTGTCGGTGGGAAATTAAAAAAGACGAATATTTTTTTACAGAACAAGAACAATTTTCTTTAAGTGTATTTTTTTTTTCTTTTTTATATAAATTACCGTAGATAGATTAAACTTTAAGCGTCCCCCGTGATTTTTCATGAGAATTGTGTCAACATAAACAAGCAGAACAATACGAGATCTGTAAGAGTAACTCCACGTAATGGAATATTTTATTAGAGCATTTTAAAGAATGTCAATAACTTTAACAAAATTGTCAGGTTTGTAAAAGAGCCACCTAACGCTATATATCAATAACCTATATTAGTTTTTATTTTATTCTGAAACTGATTTTCAGTGACATAAGTCTTTCTCAAGTTGTTGATTACGGCGTCTTCTAACTTTATCTCTGCCATGGTCTTGTATAGTTAACTATTTGCATTCGACTGTGAAAGACAAGAAAAGCATGCCATACGGTCAATAAATGTTCAATTTTTTTCAAGCCGCTTGCTTATTCCTGTTGAATTACTACAATTTTAATTTCACACTTTCGCTACGAGATTGTTTCACAATTTTTAATCCCTCAAACTTCTTCGTTTTCTTTTTCTATACAGGTGCTAAGATATTATTTCAACTTCGTCTCTCTAAACTACCTTCAAACAGATTTTCTCACCAGGCACTAACTTCTCAAATCTGTGCTCTGTATTACTGACGTTCGTTGCTTCAGGAGTATATAAAGGCAAATTCCGGACACAAGTTCCCTGAGATGATCAAAGACAAAGTTTGTTCATTTGAGGAGAAAACACTCAAATGATAACCCTGGTTGAAGAATGTTTTGAAATTTACAGAAAACTCAGTTGAAGGAGAAATTCATAAGGAATTAAATTTCTAGAATAAACTTACAACACTGCCGCTGCTCCCCTTCATTTAGATTCTCTTTGAGAAGACGCGTATTTCAAGGATCTCTCTTCTTGGATGCACTCGTGACCCTTTTGCACTTTATGCGTCATAAAACTGAAAGTAGTAAAACATTTTCATAAAAGTAAAATGTCAAGCACATGAAGGCAGGCAGCTACACTTCGTCTTTTGGCAAATATTTAAAACTTCAGCTCATATTTAACAGTGGTGAATCGGTGGGAACAGTTTTAGGCAGAACTAATCTCTCGGACCCGTACAACGAAGGAAGCTAACTAAGTTTTTTTTTCTTCTTCTTTTTTATCGTTTTCTGAGGAAGCTAAAAAAACACCAAGCAACTCTCTTTGAAGTGACTTTAACACTTCTATGACTCCACTGGAAAACGAAAATACTTAGGCACTGCTTGTGTGTATGTCTATATATATATATATATATATATATATATATATATATATATATATATATATATATATATATATATATATATATATTTGTGTGTGTGTGTGTGTACCTTGATGGCATTTTAGAAAAATTCGAAGGGGACAAGTAGACTTAAAGATAGCGTGAGAGGCTGAGGTGAGTCAGCAAATTTTAAACACCTCATAAGTGAGGCCACGTGGCTCTCCGGATCAAACACGAAACAGGAATCTCTCTCTCTCTCTCTCTCTCTCTCTCCTCTCTCTCTCTCTCTCTCTCTCTCTGTATGTATATATATATATATATATATATATATATATATATATATATATATATATATATATATAATTGAAAATTGTAAATGTTTATATTCACCAGGATGTATTTTTAACTCGCCGTCAGGTTTATTAACTTCGGATTTTATATGCACAAGACATGCCTATGTAAAAGTATTCCCAAAGTAATATAATGTTCAAGCATATATAAACTTTCACAATATTAATTTCAAAGTACACTTCAATTACAATGTACGAAATAAATTAATAATAGCATGCATATTCTGGCGGTAATCAGTATCTATTAAAAGTGCCTCAGTGGCGTGGTTGGTATGGTGTTGGCGTCCCACCTCGGTGGTCGCGAGTTCGATTCTTGGGCATTCCATCGAGTAGTGAGAGATGTATGTATATTTCTGGTGATAGAAGTTCACTCTCGACGTGGTTCGGAAGTTACGTAAAGCCGTTGGTCTCGTTGTTGAATAACCACTGGTTCCATGCAACGTAAAAACACCATACAAACAAACAAACAAACAATATTTAACACGACACATTTTACATCGTTGTTTGTTCTTAGTAGATAGGTTCTTACTGGTTTTTATCTTCATGATAACCTGTCGTCATCCCGGTATTATTCATCAAACGTGGGAGTTGGAGATGTTAGTGATTTAGAGCACTTAAGTATTGGAAAAAAAAAACTGTTTAGCTTTTGTAGCTCCAACTACCTCCCTTCTGGTGATAGTTTGGCTTCCGTAGTCCGTACAATACTGACTACTTTCTTTCAAAATCCCAGATCTAAACGATTTCCCTTAGTCTGACAGACTGTGGAATCCAGTTGCTGCTTAGACATTCATTTCCTGTCTTCCTCCTGTTTTGATACCTCCTGCGGACTCAGTTCGTACTCTCTAGGTCCGTCATGCTCGAACAATTAGCGAATGTCTTTGTTGCTTCTGTAAAATCCCCTTTTATATTTCGATGCACGGAAAAGAGAGCATCTCATTATTCTCTTTCGAAAAGGAATATTTCCTTTGGCTTTTGTCTTCACTTAATCGTTAGTGGCTGTCTCCAACGATGCATCTGAAATCCTGAATTAAGCTGATTTTGTTCTCTGTGAAATGCAGTTATACTTTTGAAGCGCGTGTATTGACTGTTTAGTGTACACATTTACTTATTATCTGAATTCGTATGAAAAATGAACATCTTCGCTCGTAATTAACACACGATGCGCACGTTCTGTCTTCATTATCACGAATTTTGTTTTCCTCCACTTCCCCTTCTGATATGATTCAATCATATTTTTGACGAGTGTCTTCCCTTTCTCTTTAGTGTCACCATTGTTCATTTTCTCCTTTTGATATTATTTGTATGATTAATCTCATAAAGGGAATAGCTCTCATTTTATAAAGGGGAGTGAAATACAATTTGGGTAATTATGATATTGTTCTTGTCTTTTTTTATTGTTAATAGTAATGTTAAGATTTTCCCCCTCATGATCTTAGTATCTTACTCATATGAAGTTTTGCTTAACTAATGTAGGTCATGCATTGGACAATTAATGACGTTATGATTATCACACTAGGCTCTTTCAAGTTCTTATTCGTTTGGTTCTATATACATATCATATATGACATTTATAGTATAAACCTTTACTGTTAACGCTCAATAGTCTGCAAAATTTATGGACTCCGTTATTCTTTGTACGTTCTCTATTGTGAGTCACTGAATTAATGTTCTAAAAATTAAACTACATTATATGAATCATGCTTACATAGTCTAACTCGTCATTCAGTGAATATTTTACACACACACATACACACACACACACACATATATATATATGTATAAATATATATTATATATATATATATATATATATATATTGTATGATTTGACAGAGATTAAGCGGATGATATGTATTCTGATTTTCGGTGCTTATACAACCCAAACTCAAAGTCTACCAAGATAGGATGCGAGGACCTTTTTGTGATGGCGATCAGGTACTTCAGGGAAAGTTCTGCTAAACTTTTTGAAATATTCCGGTCACGGAAGACAGACAGGAAAACGGAGAACTTTTTTCAACTTTCCTTTTTGATGGCAGTACGTGAATTTTTATCCTCGTTCCGTCGTTGTGTATTTTTCTTGACTTTGGTCCCTCCATCTGTATTGTTAATTTTTTGTTTTTGTTTTCAGAAGCCGACAGGAACTTCTGAAATATCAAGAGAATTGTATTTAAAAAAAAAACATAAAGCGAGAGAGCGAAAGTACCACTACCGCACGATGCTAACGAGCTGAGGTCACGTACTAAAGCAACAAAAAAGGGAGAGAGAGAGAGAGAGAGAGAGAGTAAAGAAAGGTGTAATATTGCGTTCCTCTTCCGCCATAACTAATAAACAATGTCGAGGGCGGGAGGTTATATTGGTGGACTCGCTGCTTTCTCTCCTATTCATCTCAACCAAAAGGCGTGAACAATTTTCCCCCAATCACGAGCCCCTTTTCCTCTTTCACTCCCTTTGTCCTTCACACCGGCTGCCTTTGTCCCTTTGTCAATATGAGCAAACCCTGCAGGGCAAGAAAAAATGGAAGAAGAATTAGGAGAAGACCAGATGATCGTCATCTGGAACCGGTTAAACGGGACAGGTAACGAAATGCTTGAAGGGTTTGCATACTCAGGCATAAAAGATGCCACATATGAAGAAAAATTGATGGAGAGAATTCTCACTACTGATCAATAATAAGTATCTTCATAACAAAAAGACTAGTCAATAATATCATTAACTCAAGAACTTTCGTACAAGCTGAGGCCAAAGAACAGAATCCAATGGCTTTTTGTAGTCCAGAACCGAATGAAAATGGAAGAGCAGGCCAATCAAACTTTCAAGTAGAAGATAGCTATATTACCGCCTAGGAACGATAAAATGATAATCTTGGAAAATAAGAATAAAGTGTTATTAGGGTTGAAATATTATTCTGGAAATTTAGTGGACATGTAAGAAATAAATACAGTAACCTTCAATAAGATACTTACAGTATTTTATTAATTAGAGTAACTGCATTCACTCAAACATTTACATAAAGGTTGTTCATGATGTGTCATACTATGACAGTTATCTACTCAAAGACGCAAAGGTAAAATATCTTTGAACACCGGGACTTGTTTCTTTGTACATGTGTATTCAGTCTTTCAGCGTCGGTTTTGAAGTTCCTCCAACCATTTTTTTAAGGAATAGTTGAGAGTCAGTGTATGGGAACGTGGTATTGTATAGAAAGGAAATGTGTCTAAAAGCATGATCTCATTGGATGAGCCTAACGACCGAAAACTGTAATAATCTGTGCACTAGAGATAGAGGGAAACCATGGATTTCTTACTTTTATAATCATATTGCCATATTCTCATCTTTTATGGTAATATCATAAGCAAAGTTCGAGTATGAGAGAGAGAGAGGAGAGAGAGAGAGAGAGATGCGTAGGAAATAAATCGTGTTAATATTTCAGATAATATGATGTATGTTATTAATACAATTTTTTAAGATATATTTTGTCTGTTACTTAACAGTCTAAAGTAGTACATTTTAGTCCATAGGTTCTGAAAGGGCTTGCGGGTTATGATCGGTATAAGTTTTGTCCAAAGGAGACCCATTATTGGATTTTTTTTTTAAGTGATCGCAAGTAGTTTGTAATTCTCTCATCTCTATGTGTTTGATGAATGAATTCCATAAAAAAAAAAAAACTAGAATCATTTTCCTGGTTAATGAAGTAAAGGGTACGGAATGATTTTAACCCTCGGAAGTGCAAAAATGAGAAAGTTGATGGAAACAACTCCAGAGATGCGGTTGAAAAAAAGTTTTGATAATAGCAGAGCTAATTTCGAGAAAAGTTTGTTTTAGCAAACACGGAAGTCCCACTAATTTCCACGTTTTTTAGTCCCTTCTTTTTTACTTTTCTCCTTTTCTCCTCGTGGGAAAGAATACTTGTTAAAACCCACTTCATGAGTCAACAGAGGCATTTTCTAGAAACGGAAATCTATTTGTTAAACTTGACCTGGAAACAGCGCTGGTATACGAATGCTTATTATGTGTGACATCGCACGTTTGAAAATGACTATACAAAGTAACTTGGTCATTTACAGATTCTTTAACTGTTACTAATTTGCTCACATTCCGCCATGTATAAAAAGAACCGTGTCCCTGCATTCCAGAAGTAAAATGATAATGGTTAATGAGGTTTATTTGGCCTCAGATTTCCAAGTATTATAGACTTCAGATGAAGACAATGTATCAGCCATATCTAGCCTGAGCCTAGGTTGAGCAATATAGTTTATGTTACGGTACCCGAGTAATACTGGATTGCTGCCCTCCCCTCTGAATGAGGATTATGATACAAGAGTTATGTCTCCGGGGGGATTAGAATGGACTGTGACCGAATTCCCGTTTGATACGGATCTTAAGAACAGTCGCTAGGCGGACTTGATCGTGCACAATAACTAGGAATGAATTGGACACTGGTATCTCTCTCTCTCTCTCTCTCTCTCTCTCTCTCTCTCTCTCTCTCTCTCTCCTATAATTTACATAACCGATCTCTCATGGCCTCTTTGAATCAGTCCTGTGCGATCATCCTTGTTATCCATATATCATTTCGTCGGCCAAATTGTTGAATACTCATACCAATAATGTTTCCCAATGCTTGGTAAGAGCTTTTAACTCAATACATTCATTTAGAGTGTTGGGAAATGTTGTACAATGTTCGATTGTTACCATTCCACAATTTTGCATGAATTTTGAAGGTTTTTATGGTCACAATCGACAATTTTGTCCGTTATAATTTGCCTCGTAAAGCCTTCTAAACTCAGAGCTTAAGGTTTTGAAGCTGCTGTAAATATAGCTATAACTTTCATAGAAATTTCTGTCTTGAGAGCTATGTAGATTACATTATTAAGTGGTGTCTGTAATGGCCATGTCAGGGTGATAGCAGTTCATGTTTACATCTGGTGTATGGCAAATACCAAGCAAACACCAAACGCCCCCCAACCCAATTACACTTGCATACACAGAATTCCATTTACTTGTAATGGTTAGAAGTTTCATAAACGACGATTATGTTCATTTGATAAGAACGTTAATGGCTTCTCCCAGCTATTCCCGTTTCAACTTCCACTCAG
>NC_061109.1:92185105-92197605 GCF_015104395.2 Macrobrachium nipponense | reverse complement strand
TATATCATGTGTATACATATGTATATATATATATATATATATATATATATATATATATATATATATATATATATATATATATGTGTGTGTGTGTGTGTGTGTGTGTGTGTGTGTGTGTGTGTGTGTGTGTGTGTGTGTGTGGTAAATTAATTATTATACCAATACAAGAAATTGTTTTAACTTTATGATTAGTGTACTAAATTAAATATTAAAAGAACTACTGAGATTTGCTATAGTCTCTTCCGCATGGTTGGCTGCTGTTTGTTAGGTTTTTGAGCAAAAGTCTCTGCGTTTTAAGTCGCATACCAGCAGCCCCAGTTTTCCAAAGTTAGTGATAAAGCAGCGAAATCTTCACCTTTACGTACTATCCTTATGCACTCTCGTTGGCGTCTTTCTCTGATTTGATTTCATCTTGTATCACTGACGCTCTGAGGTCTGTTTTGTACTACTCGCTCATACGTAAACGAACCTCCCTCCCTGGTCTTTATGATTTCAATCTGGACATCTTTTGAATGTATTCTTAGCTTCACATATCATTTGTCGGAAATATTACCGCGCGTTTACCATTATCTCACTAAGATTATGCACTCGGTGGTGCATAATATTCTCTTTGCTATACGAATTTCTTCGCACTCCACATGAATTTCTTATGTTTAGTCATTGAAAATGCTCATCCAATCATGACAGGGCTTTAAGTCTCACATCGAGTACCATAGGTACCGTTATTTTAGTCGTGAATGGGAAATCTTCATGAATACTGAATCATTTGGCTAAGTTTAACAGATAATAGAAGTGAGGAAAACTCGGTTCAGTGAAACCACCGCAATTACCAGACTCGGCGACTGTTCATCATTTTAATTTTAACAATCTCTCGCATTTCTACGCAAGAGTACTAAGCAAAGACGAGACCTTGTTGGAACTCAAAACACTCTAAATGATAATTACTATCAACGAGTTGATTAAACGAAGTAACTGCAGACGAATGATGCATTTTACAGAGACCACGGAAAGTGTCTATAGACCGACCACTACAGAGGGAGGCAGCCAGGCATTTCAAGTGTTTGTTCAAAGCCTACTGTTCGGCCTTCTGCTAAGCCTAAATTGACTTGCCAGAGGCCACAACAAGGGGACCCTGAAGACCTCTGCCACCATCGCCTGTATTCTTACGTACAGAATGATCGTCCTTTTTTTTTTTGTTTCTTATTATATGGCTCTAAGCTGGATTTTAATCCAGTTTTACTCAACATTTTAAAATTTATATATAATCCGTAATGTAGACAACACCAATAAAAATATTCTCTCTCTCTCTCTCTCTCTCTCTCTCTCTCTCTCTCTCTCTCTCTCTCTCTCTCTCATGCACCTGGACACTCAGGCAATCCAAAAGGCTGCATAGTGCAAAGGCAAGCGAGATTAAAAGAATATTTCCAGCTTTGTCCTGTTTCAGCGAAAGCAGTTTTGTCGCATTTTGAAAGAAGTAAACATGGATCGCGGATCCCATGAAAAGAAGTTAACCGCTTTGTGCAGTCTACTGGAAAACAGCCTCCGCTCTCTACCTCCTAAAAAGTTAGAGAGAGACAGCTTCTAAAATGGCCCCCCTGGGAAGGGTCAAAGTGGATAAATGGCGGGAAGGGAGTGGGGAGAGAATTAGAAGGGCAGGGAGCTTCAGACAGAGGAACGCAGCAAGAAGCTTTAGCGGTGGCTGGAGAGATAAGAAAGAGAAACCTGTGAAGGTTTAACGCTTCGGTGGATGAGGAATGAGAGTGAAGAACTTACCAAACCAAAATATACTTAAGCGAAAGAAAAAGCTGTTAGAATTCTTGCATGATGAAACTAATTTAGAAACAGCGGAGCGTTGAATGTCGAAGGGAGGGACTGATAAGGGGGACAGCGATCTCCAAAGGAAATAAAAGTTTACAGGGGTTAAAACTATGAAATTAAAGAGCAAGGCAAACGGAATGAGGCGCTTAGTCTAACATTTTGGAGAACGGAACTAACAACATGAAATTCACTAGAATTCTATAGACTCCAGAGGTGATTCTGCAGAAACTATCTATACAAATTGAGTAGGATTTTTACAGTCTCAAATGATACTGAAATTCTTTTGGGGAAGGTTATCTGAATGTTTTCAGTTTTAGCTTTACAATCGCAGATTTCTTCTGGGATTATATATACTGATCCAAGGAACAACGTCTGTTTTATTCTGGTTTTAGTACGATTGCCAGGTCCTATATTTATCTTTAAACATGGTTACAGATTATTCCTATTCAATACTTTTTTATAACTTACCATATTTTATGTTAGTTATGTTTCGAACGGGATTACAAACTCTTCTGATTTTCATTTTCTATAAGTAAGACTCCGAACTATTTTGAGTCATTAGATTCATCTTCGTATTTAACTGGATACTAATCACTCACGAGCTGTATTTTTTAAATAATACTATAAACTGTTTTCTGTAATGAAGAAGGATTGCAGACCGAGGCTTTTCAGTTCAGTTTCCTGGAAATAGGTTGCTAGCGAATTTTCAGCTGCGAGATTTTCTTTAAATACGTCCTCCAAAAATTTTTTAATCAGTTTTTCTTATCAAAGAAATGCCAACATCCACTAGACAGTAGCATATCGATTTAGTATCGAAAACTGTTCCTAGCCAATAACGTCTTATTAATGGCCTGTAAGCTTTCTAGTCATCAGCGATGTTTCCTTTTACGTTTGCACACTTATTCAGCCACTAACTTTCGGACCAAAATCATGCTGATATATATATATATATATATATATATATATAGATATATATATATATATATATATATATATAAAGGTTTTTTGCCACGAAGGAAAAAATGAAAAAGCGAGATAGCCAAGTACTTTCGGTACTTGGCTATCTCGCTTTATTTATACATAGCATCACGTTTTATATACTTCGTGATCAAGTTATTCATATATATATATATATATATATATATATTATATATATATATATATATGTGTGTGTGTGTGTGTGTGTGTGTGTGTGTGTGTGTGTGTGTAACTGAATCACGAAAGTTTGGGACGTGATAAATCCATGAATAAAGGTACAAACTAAGTTTGTCTGCTGAGTAAAGGACGTCGAGTCGAAAGATCTTGTAGAAACTCCGTTGTTTATTTTTCCTTCGTGGATTATATATATATACATTATATATATATATATATATATATATATATATATATATATATAATATTATTATTATTATTATTATTATTATTTTTTTTTTTTTGACGAAGTGTCAAGCATCTGGTTACTACGCTTACCATTTGTACTTGTTAGAGCAATAGACTCCTAATCCGGAGTCAGGGACACCATTTATACTTGGTGCACGGTTTGGTCAAGCACCTGGTGGTTACTAGTTACCTCACAACACCCAGACACCTGAACCTTCATCACAAGTACCAAACGACTGAATACTCTAAAGGTAGCAGTGATCCCTTATAGAACTTAGTAATCACGGCATCCGTGAACAAACGTGTTCGCGACGAAAACATATTCCACCATCTAAGTGACGTCATGGAATTTTCCAATTCACAACTTACTAGTACGAGTCAACAAGGCCTCTTTTGACACATTGAAAGAGATAAGAGTTAATTTACCAGTACTGTTGAACATTTTCATAGTGAGAGAATCTGGAATGACTAAGATAAGATGAAATGATATCGTTTTCATGGAAGGATCTAGAATGATCTGATGCAATCTCTAGTCATTCTTATATCATCCTTCTATAGGATTCTCCCTCTCGGCTTCGTTCCAAACAGGCTTGACCAAATGATAAAAAAACAACCTAGCTCAGCGGTTTGAAGAAGTGAACAACAAGGCTGTTCTCGCTGGCATAGTTAACCGGCTCTCTCTCTCTCTCTTTTCATTTGAAATTATGTTCCTTCTCAGCAGTATATTATACATTATTTAAACATATTATCTTTAAGTATGGGAATTGATTGTTATTACCAAAACCATAATTGCATTACGAAACCCACAGCATAAGAATATATATAATATATGTGTGTATGCTTGCACGTGAACTCATTTTGTACGCATGGTAAGGATTGATAGTTTCACTGAGGTTTCAGGCGTAGCTTGAAGGATTCGAATTGAAGCAATCAGAGCCGAAGTTACAGGGAACTTCCTTGAATGCTCCTAATTAGGCAAGACTGGGCCATATCAGAATGCATTATTAAGCCGACTGTATTACTGATGTCAATTTTATTTTGAGGATAAAACGGAAAATACAATGGATGTGGTTTCAAGACAAAAAGGTTTATGATGTAATTATGACACTGGCGCATTCTCCCCCCCCAAAAAAAAAAAAACTGCCAGCATAGTTCTCATTGGGGTCATTGAAACCCACCAACCAATTAAGGCTTCCTGGCCTCCTTCAGAGTCCTAATAAAGACGACGACGCGGGATTACGCAGAGCATTATCTCTTTGAGGTCTCCCGGGTGTTTTCCCTCCACTCCCTCCTCATCTTTGCTTCTTCCTTTCTCTTTCCTCAAAGGGTCTCGTTTTCACGCTTTGCTTTTTCGAATCGTCCACCAGCTTTAGTCTGTCCTTAGAACTTAATGAATATCAAAATGGTGCATTTCTATTCTCTGCCATATTTACTTATTTAGTTATTTTTGTAGATGTTGATATTAAAGGTATAAATTCCAGTTTATGATGCTATAGTCGCTAGCATAGTACCTGTATTTATCAATTAGTTGTATTTATATTGTTCTGGTTCTAATTAGTTGACATGCAGCGTATGTAAGTTGAAGCCCTTTACATGAAATCAAATGAAATCATCGTTATAATCATAATATCATTTTTGAAGATACTAACCACTGGTAAATCCACAGTACTTTGTAAAAATAAACCGTGCAGTAGCGAGAACCATTCCTCCGTTTCAAATATGCAATGGCGAGGAAAATCGTATCGCGTACATAA
Organism: Macrobrachium nipponense; assembly: GCF_015104395.2. Lineage (NCBI taxonomy): Eukaryota > Metazoa > Arthropoda > Malacostraca > Decapoda > Palaemonidae > Macrobrachium > Macrobrachium nipponense. Next base: position 92,192,653 of record NC_061109.1, on the reverse strand, counting down.
CCCAGTGACGCACTTATTCCCAACCCATTTGAGGGAAAAGTTTGTTCCACTTAGATTATGGTCGTAAACTCGGCAAGTTCTAGCGCCGTAAAATAGAAAGATCAGTGGCGCTTCGCCTTCCCTCCTTTAAAATAGGTTCCATCTATTTTATCCGCGATAGGTTGACAGTGTAGGTTATTGCGCCTGTCGGAAACCATATCTCACTTTGGGAGATCTTTTGGCTTTCTAATTCTTTCGCCCCTGATTGTTTTTCGATGTTTCGTTCTTAGGACATATCCACCCGATTCCCTTCCTTCGTTCTTTTGGTAAAGCTGCTGTTTTGTAGTTTAAGTGTCCAACACAGGTTTCAGTTTTTTTAGTAGTTATTGTTTTTGTTTTTTACCCTTCTTCTTTCGTCATTTTTGTTTTTGAATTTCCTGTTATACTGTCTTGCTAGGCATTTTTATTTAGGGCTTGCTATATCCTCCTGATCATTACTCAGTCTTTCTTATATATACACGCACAACTCCACGTGCACGTGTATATATATATATATATATATATATATATATATATATATATATATATATATATATATATATACACACACACACACACACAGTATATGCTGTCCCTTTTTACCATAGTGTATGTTTATATTTTACTAACATTTTCCGATACAAAAAAAATGCTGTGAAGATGAGGAAAGGCAAAGAAAAAATCATTAATACATTAATGTGTGGAAAAGCTCAAGTCAAGAAGAGAAGAATGAAGGTTTGTCTCTACAGGAAGTAAAGTCAGCGTGAATAAAAAGCTTTCCAGTCTTTCTTTTCTGGTTTAGAATAATTTTCAGTTATATAAAACAAATACGACAGACCGGTTCAGTTCCGGCGGCCGCCGAGAAGGTTTAGAATCGTGTTGTTTGTGATGGCTAGTTTTTCTTGAATGCTTTTGCTCTTATTTTTTGGACCCTCCACTCTCCAGAAGACCAATGGCCCAGTCTCTATTCTTAGCGGAAGCAAATGAAAAGTATCAAGACATTTCTTTTGGTTTTAGTTTTTTTTTTATCTTTACGTTACTGTTTGTCCAAGCCATGCTCTCACCTTATGCTCTTATTGGTATTTCTCTATTGAATTCCGTTCCTTGGAACGTGAGGCTTTCAGACTGAGTCGTGGGAATTAACGTTTGCTTATGCTTCTGTAATTTAAACCTGATATGCCTTTCTGGCTATTGTGTGTTTGTGTTTCCAGGATAATATTATATATATATATATATATATATATATATATATATATATATATATATATATACACACATATACACATATACGTATACACACACTTCAATATGATGTGAAGTTTCATGTGAGTGAACTGAATTGTGGATACAACGACCAGATGTTCCGTCAGTAAATAATATCGACGCATCTGTCTTTACGCAGGAGGCAGTGAAGTTTTAGGCCACGGTAACATCTGTCAATTATTCACCAAACTGTAAAATCATTATCAACCAAAGTGTAGTTGCACGGGCTTTATTTCAGGAATTACAAAGAAAAGTGACGCTTCATGTAAATCGTGGCTTATGAAGTTCGTGGTCTATTCTTTGGATATTTTTTTCTTTAAATGAAAATCTCTTTTGCTATGTCATTACAATCTATTGTTTTTAGGAAAATTTCGTGACAACTTCATCAGATATTAGATGTGAATATTTCATTGTGTTCATTTTCAGTTATGCTTATCTGTATTACATACTGAAAGTGTTGTCAATCTTAGCACGGACGAATAGAGCAGATGCATATTATTGAATGGCTAGGCTAATTTCTAATGAATTTCTATAATTTGTAATTAGTTTGCTGTATTAAATAGTTTATCGATATAAATATAAACCGAGTAAAAGGTTTATTAGATTTGGAGTCCAGATTTTTATATATCGGAACTTTGATTGCTTTATATAGTTGACTTTTATCATAAAAAAAAACCGATGACGCAATCTGGAATTGCCGAAATTTTATCCGCTCTTGACTTGCGAAAAACTGAAATGGCGCTCTCGTGCGGGGAAATGTTTGATTTTGAGCCCATAACTCCGTTATAACGTTAGCAGGGGAGTTTTATTTGATTACTCTGATCAAATGGGGTGTTACCATCGAGTATTTCGTGTGTGGTTTAAAATTCATGAAATGAGCGCGCTCTGGCCCCCTTATGCTCGGTCACTAACGCTCATTTATTAATCCGAACTTTATGCTCTCGTGAATGGTAGAACGGGAGAATTTTTTGCATCATATTTATAGACTCTCTCTCTCTCTCTCTCTCTCTCTCTCTCTCTCTCTCTCTCTCTCTCTCTCTCTCTCTCTCTCTCGTAACTTAGTTTATTAGTCCCTTCTTGTTGTCAATTTACGCTTTTTATCGCCTTACACAGTTCGACGCTATATTTTCTTAATGATTCATTGTATTGCACAACGTAACTGGCACAAAAGGAATGACACTCGATTGGTTGATAACTAATGGTGACATAGTTTTCGATTATTCACATTAATTTCCAGATCTCGGTCAGCAAATTGAAAGCCAGGGTTCAATGCCACAGGAACTCTCCTACCATTCTACCACCAATGATGATTAGAAAATAACCGACAGATTAAACAAACTAAAGTCACAAAAATGTCGTTTTTATCTGGTGTCATTCTCCATGACAACCGCTATCCTCCATGAACTAGGCCTGCGGGTTTTATTCTTCAGAGTTGACTGGCCACCTGCCACCTACTCATCTCAGCCGACGCAGTGCACCTTTGGCTGCCATCCTAAATGCTTTATGTTGACGTAGTGAGGCGGATTCAGACATGCAGACTAGGCCTTGTTCCCTCCAACAACTAAACTCCGACTTGAAACCGTCTCCAACATTCTTTGAGGGGTGTAACCTTTTGCGAATCAATCCTACGGGTGAAATTCTTACATATTAACCTCTAGTGTGTCCTCATGGTAATGACGTAGATTGAGAGGAAATAAGTGGTTTGTACAACTTAGTTCCAAATATTTTCGACCGTTTAATTTGAGAATTATAATTTTCTATAACTTGCCTTGTTTTCCTTCAATGTATAATACTTGCGATTATGATAATCTATAGCAAAATTTTTATTATTATTATTTTTATTATTGTAGCTTTAAGGTTTCACCGTGTTTTTGAATTTGCAAACTTTAGATGCTATCAAAAGTTAGATTGATTTGAGCAGATAAAACAATTATATGTCATTCCATCAAACTTGGCTTTATCAGTAAGATATTACTAATGTTGGTGGATGCGACTAAAATCTTTAGCGGATACTAGTGCAGTCATTGCACCTCACGTGGTGCACTGTAGACATGACTAAAAGTTGTTTTCATCTTCCCTACGGTCCCTGTCCATACCGACTCTTTCAGTCTATTACTTTTCCTCTGTTCTCACTTTTTCTTCCGTCTTGATGTACTCTTCATAATTTCACTGAAAGTGTGCCCAGTTCCCCAGTGCTTAGTTTCATACCCATGTTTTCACAACTCAAATAAAAAAATCAAATAAAGTGTTTTGTAAATTAATGAGGTTTTTAATACACACACACACACACACTATATATATATATATATATATATATATATATATATATATATATATATACATATACATATATATATACATATACATATATATATAAAACTGTTGGAAAGAGAACGAAGGCTCTCAGTAGAATAAACACCTAACAGAAACCACCTACGCTAATCATATATATATATATATATGATATATATATATTATATATAGATATATCATATATATACATACATACATACATATACATATACATATACATATATATACATATACATAAACTCTTGGAAAGAGAACAAAGGCTCTCAGTAGAAACACCTACAGACACCTACGCACAGATGCACAAGTAACGTAGCCGTATGCAGACTCCAAGTATTAAATATGAAGTGTGGCCTAAATTAGTAAGCTTTCTGTTCCCATATGTAAGCTGATACTTTTGCTAATGAAACTAGCGCCTCCATTTCCCATTGGTTCTTTTTATGCAACCATAACTGATATTTCCATCGAGACTTTACTTAATCTTTGACTTTGCTAATTAAAAGTGAAACTCGTTAAGCTGAATCAGCAGGGAATGCTATTTTACTTCAGACACACAAATCTGAATGTAATTATGAAGCATTCACCTATCTGGAAATCCCCATCATAACCTCCGTTAATGCGGTTCGAAGTAGGTTCCTAGCTTACACCCATTCATTGTTTGTTGTTAGGGTGCCCAATGTCAGAAAAATAAAATTTGAAAATAGTGGTCTGTTAAACACGGATGCCCTGTTTCATCAACATATACTTTTTGGTAACATGTCCCATAAACACTTGCACATGCGCTTTCAAATGCCTTATTGTTATGTGGCTCAGGATGATGTACGGTTAAGCTTTTTTTAAATTGTGGGTTGTACCCATCAATGATTTTTTTATGGCGGGGTGGGGGGTGGGGGGGCTGTAAGACTACCGCCCATTTGGTTAATTAACTCTCTTCGTTAACTTGCATTTTTGAAATTGTGTCAGCCATTTAGAGATATATGTAATAATCCATCAAATATTGCAAAAATAAATAGTTCTGGGTCAGGCACCTTTCCTCAGAATTGCAGATGAGTTTGATGTTTGCTGGTCATCCTTCCTATGCTGATCGAACCTCAGGACCTATAAACGACTACAGACTTTAATAGCTGCCGAGATTTGAAGGGTCCAGTCAAGTGCCCTTGTAGACGGGATGAATGAGCCAATGTTTCAATTAAAGGGGAACGTCCAACGGACCTCACTGGGTTCAGCAATAGACGCTGACGAGCGAATCAAACCACATGTCTCTTCCAGTGTTCTTGGAAGTCTTTATTTGAAATCCAGGCACCGACACGTCATCCTGGGGGAGAAGACAAACACCCACCCAACGTTTCCTTCGTTTTCGCGCCAGAATGAAGCGTCTGTAGAATTCATGGTGAAGCCTTACTTTTGATATTCAGATCTTCGGTTACTTTGTTGGCACCTTTAGAATTGACTCGGTGATCTTCCACGACTTGTAGCTGATGAAATTTGAATTGGTACAGGACGATGTGTCGCTTTAACTACTATATTTATGCAGTTTCAACATACATCGTTCCAATGGAGGCAACATTTCCATTATTTAGTAGTTTTTAGACATTGTTTTATTCATATACATTCTCTAAGTGTCTGAATGTTTATGGTCTAATAGAGAATCCGCCACATTTTATCTGTTTCATAAGGTTTGAATAGAATTTTCTTTGGAAGTTTTCTTTAGAATGGACGGCTTTATAGATTCTTCTTTGTAAGATATTCTGTCTGTCTGCCTGTATGTGTCTATTTGTGTGACTGACTGGCTGGTGCTCTGTCTATTGACTATTGATTTCCCATGATTTATAACAATAGGCTTCCATTAGTAAAATAAAGTGATTATTCTGCCAGTGTATCGGTGGCTTTAATTAGAAATGCATTTTCATAATACGCTTAGTGATATTAGGCTCGGAAAGTTTTGGTGATCATATATTATTATTATTATTATTATTATTATTATTATTGTTGTTGTTGTTGTTGTTGTTGTTGTTGTCGTTGTCGTTATCGTTATCGTTATTTGTTGTTCGTGGTGGTGGTGTTGGTGGTGGTGGTGGTGGTGGTGATGATGGTGGTGGTGGTAGTGGTGGTTGCACTTCATGTGCTGATTAGAGCTTTTAGATATGTTGCAATATTATTTATATTAATTTCGGAATATAAATAATATCATCTTGCCCTACATCATTTTTTTGCAACTCCTTAGTTCTGATGACACCGATCAAGTATTAGGTAACTATGGAATTCTCTCTCCTCTCTCTCTCTCTCTCTCTCTCTCTCTCTCTCTCTCTCTCTCTCTCTCTCTCTCTCTCTCTCTCTCAGAAAATTTACTTATCTCTCTCGAAAAATTAAAAAGTAATTTTGAATGCTAATATATTAAACATCAGCGATTTTGGAAGCTTGTAAACATTGTATTAATACTTCAATAATTTAGCAAGACTAGATTCATTTTACGAGATTTGTCTTCAGTTTGCTTAGCATTCTTATAAAACTACAAGGAGGTCATTTGTGCGGTGTACAAAATATGAGGGAAGTCTCACTTATTTTCAGTTTTGTGTGCAGTTTTACGTACTATAATTATTATTACTTATTTGCTCTGTAGATGATACTAGTTTACTGAATATATATATATATATATATATATATATATATAATATATATATATATATAAAGTATAAAAGGCCCATTAAAACACTCTGGTTTAAAGTTAAGGACTATATTTCGATGGACTGCCTCCCACCCTTATCACTACTCGATAAGGGTGGGAGTAAGTCCACCGAAATATAGTCCTTAGCTAAATTTAAACCAGAGTGTTTTAATGGGCCGTTTATAGCCGTATCCTGTATTTGCAGAAGAATTTATTTTCATCATATATATATATATATATATATTATATATATATATATATATATATATATATATATATAAATAGAGTATGTATATGCATATATATATATATATTATATATATTATATATATATATATATATATTTGTGCTTGTGTGTATGCAGCATGTGTGTTTGGAGTTGCTTATAGAAAGGCAATGGGGAAAGCAAGTAGGTATAAATAAGAATAATTATATGGGTCATGTTGACATTTTTCGTTCAAACGTGGCGTGAGAGGCTTTGGAACGTTGGTGCAAAATGTCTTCATTGTCACTCCTACACTAAACCCTCTAAGAAATTAAAAAAAAAAGTAACGGAGGACTAGTATGTGTAATGCTTTACTAAAACTTCTGAAGCAATAGCTAAACGAAACCTTTCTGAAAAGTAAGAACAGCAAATATACTGTTGAATAATGTGATATTGCTGTTAACGTCATTTCTGTTGTTTTTGTTGATATCGCTGTCTGTTGCCTTTCTTCTTATCATTGAGGTCGGTACGTTGTAGAGCTACATCATCGGTGTAAACGTTAGTTTCCATTAAAAAGTTGTGTGAAGTCCATTATTCTCTTAGTTTGAAAGCATGATTTGAGTCTATAACAATAAAAAGAATTATGGTGAATTATTTTCATTAAATACTTCTTTGCTTTTCAAGACATGTTGTCTTGTCATTTTTATTAAATAATCTATTAGCGCATAAGTAGATAAATAGATACACGAGATAATCATTTCGAAATTGTTTACCTCCAACAATTACAGTGTATTCTAAATACCCATATAGTGATCTAAATTCGAATTCTTCTAGTAACCATCATCTAAAATTAAGTATAGCCAAGCGAACAACAGTAGCTCTTGATTTTTAAATGATATAAAATAATGATTAAGTTGGGACCATCTTGATGATCAACGAATCCGTAAGCGATGTATAGTTTACGGTTAGTAAATGAAATATTCATAACATAATCCGTAGATTTTGTGATATTTGCACTAGTTTTGTGATTGCAGAAGGACACTTGGGAGTAATTTAAAACAAAGGGAACTGGGAATAACTTAAAACC
>NC_061109.1:92165105-92180105 GCF_015104395.2 Macrobrachium nipponense | reverse complement strand
ATTATTATTATTATTATTATTATTATTATTATTATTATTATTATTATTATTATTATTGGCGTTACTTCTCACTCAAAACTATGTATAACCTACATTACCGAGAAAGATTCTTATGATCTTGCATTCCGAGTATAAAGAATTTTCACTTGGGATTTATTAAATTTTGTTTATAATTTTTCCACTATTGCTGTGGTAATCATATTAGTAAAAAGGGAGAACTAATGTCAGCAATATATAACGCTTTTTCATACACATTTTCCGTTTGTAAGTTGAGTTTCCCTTCCGTCAAAGTTTCTAAGTTTTATAGAATACGTAGAGGAGTTCCAATGAATAGTTTGTAAAGTTTAAAAGAAAATTTTAATGCATAAATAAGTGCTCATAAAACTTATGCTTACTTATGCACAAACAAACAAACTATCAAGATGAATATGTTCTACGAAGTCGAAATCAATTTTTTATCACTTTGTCTTTAAGTGTGTAAGGTCACAATCAACCATTGTCCATTCCCCAGAAGGGTAAGAATCACTCAAGAGTGATTCCTATTGTGTACAATTTAATATTAGATTTTGCCAAAGTGGGGTAAAAAAGTCATATATAATATATATATATATATATATATATATATATATATATATATATATTATATATATATATGTGTATGTATGTATTTATGTAGTATGTATGTATGTATATAGATAGATAGATAGATAGTGTATGCGTGTGCGTTGTTTGTACATGTTTTACATGTTTGTGGAAGGGTTTGTTTTTATAGATTTAATAGCTGAGATGGAAAGAGATTTTCATCGTATGAAAAGAAATAACTTAAGTTTCCCTTAATTGACTTTTAAAAGGTAAAGTTTGGTAAACATGGATGGAATTGTAGAATATATTGTTAGAAGGTAGCAGTGATGAAAAACGGAAATAATTACGTGACCGATGAATTGCTCAGAAGAGTAGGCGAGAGAGACATAGACAGAGACAGACAGACAGAGAGGGAGAATATCCAAGTAGAAATAATGCAGTTGAGAGGAAGGTCACTGCAGTGGCTCCGTGTAAGCCCTCTCTCACTCTATCGATTTCACCGAACACCCACAAATATTTTTTCTTCTTCTTTTAGTTCATCATTATTTGTCACGTACTTCATGATATGTGTATGCATCGAATTTTGTTGCTTAGTTTTTTGCAATGAATCGGTTGTTTTATGGATTTCATGTTTTGAAATTGTTTTTGCAGAGGCAACAGCTGCAAGTTTCAGTTAATCAAAGATAATAATTTGCGTTATAGCGTTATTTCCTATATGGTTGTTTAGCTATTATAACTTTTGTTTAGGGGAAATTTCACTGACAGACTGTTCCATTTTTTTCTATATTCAGAAATCTAGAATGTAATTCTTATATTAAGCAATGCTCTGGAAGCAGCCACATGAATCCACACTGTAAGAACAAAGTTTTTAATGTTATACCTGACGTTCTCAGGCAAATATCTATGAAAAGATTTAGGATATCACAAATTTTGTGTTATGGTTACTTTTACGAAGTAAAATGTATTAAATATCATTTACATATGATTCAGAAAGACAGTGAACTCTTTTTAACCATGCATTTTCGTTTTTAGATTTGGAAAATATAATCAAACTCCAAAGGGAACCAAATTTCATCTTCCAAGCTAAAACGTAATAGTATCGTGAATATCTCTCTCATAATTCATTTTTCTGCATTCTGAATATTTTTAAATTCTTGTATATCTACCTTGGGCAGTGTCAGGCTCCATAGCAGTACTTGATGTTACATCACCGACTTTTCCAGCATGATTTTATAATTATATTATTTCCGGAAATATGTAAAAAGTCCCTTCTTCTGATATGACAAGGGTCACTCACTCTCTATGAGAGATCAAACTTCAGAGCTGAAGGAGTTCGTGCCCTTCATAAGTAAAATCGCACAGAGAGAGAGAGAGAGAGAGAGAGAGAGAGAGAGAGAGAGAGAGAGAGAGGAAGTTGGGCGGAGAATCGGTCCCTTTCTAAAAGAATAAAAAATAAAAAAACTACGAATAAAAAAAAAAGAAAAATCGTTTTCTGGTTTAGTCTAGGATTAAGAGATATGTCGTGGAGTTTTATAGGGGCATTTCGTTCCCTTTTTCTTTTCTCTCAAAACATATTCCCGATAGTTTTGAAAATCTTGTCTGGTGAAAGGGTGTGCACGAAAATTTTCACACAGTTTTAGTCCTTGACAGCCAAACAGTGCAATGACATTAATTGTTCCCTGTTTTATATATAATATAACGAAAAAAATGTCTCTTTGAAATCTTGCCCTTGGCGTTCCAGCTAGTTGTAGGAAATTTACATTTATGTAAATTGGACACGGCTTATTCGTGTATTAATTTGGCGCATAATATTTTTTACGCTATGTACTAGATCGTAAGTTATTTAGTAGTGCTTCAAGGATACAGGTTGTCGTATGGCTTGTGAAATCAAGTGTGCAACTTTCAGCGTGGTCTAGTAATTGAACTCAAAGCACGTTTGATCATTTCTCATGTTGACAGTCATTTGCTCCTTGTGTACAGAAAAGCCACCTGAATAAATATCCAGGGCTAACGAACGTCTCGCTGCTCATATGTTTTACAAGTTCAATAAAAAATTGTAGTATTTACTTCATTGCCAAACGAGTTCTTTTAGTTCTCTTTTAACGTCACTACATATGGGGATGATTCCCTCTATTTCATTGCCTAGATTACCAACAAAATTGTGGTCGATATTGATTGTAGATGACACCTAAAACTTACGGGTATTATTGCAGTAAATTCTGATTCCTTAAAACGCATAGTATGGTAATGACATATCAATAGACACGAGTTTTAAGTAGTCGAAAGGTAATATTTTCGTTTTTAAACGCTAGATTGTTGTAGTTTTTACTGGCATGTTTCATTAGTTTTTAAATTAACATCCTTTTTTTCCCTTCGACATCGTTGTAGTCTTAATGTATTTGTTATGCTACAATTATGTAGAATCCAGTCTTTTTATTTATTGCATTCTCTTTCCCTCTTGTATTATTGTAAATATTCTTCGATGATCACCAGCTCTGTCACCCTCCCTTCACTGACTGTCTTTCTCCACCCTTTCGTTCCGTCGTCTTCCCAACCCACATCCCCTTCCATTTTTCCTTCAAACTTCACTGAGCTATTTTCTCGTCATCCCTTATTGATCCTCCTTTCTCCATCTTGTCGGAGGATTACAGTCCTTAGTCTCAGGAGCCATTTCCATAACATATTTTCTCAAATTCCCTTTTTCACATTATCAAGCCCTTGATAATTTTGTCTCCAGTTCTTAGTGACATTTTCAGACCTTATTTATTCTGAATTTGTTTTTCCGTCTCTTACGCACGACGAAATTCGCACACAGGCACATGTGTGTGTGTATGTAGTGCCTATTTGTGTATCTCGTTGAGAGAGAGAGAGAGAGAGAGAGAGAGAGAGAGAGAGAGTCTTTTTTTATTCTTCCTATTTTGCTGACGATTCTCATTTAGGTGTGCCATTAAACTAGGTCATCAGTATATCGATCTTCTCCGATCAGGACTTTAGGCTTAAGTTATTCCTCTCGTCCTGTTCCTCTATTTCTTTTTCTTTCGTTGTTGAACAAAATTCTAGATTTACTCATTGCTACTGTCGACAGGACCATTTTTTTGCCCCGTATTTTGTAACAATATCTTTTGTAAGATTTTTCACTGCCTCTCTCTCTCCTCTCTCTCTCTCTCTCTCTCGCTCTCTCTCTCTCTCTCTCTCTCTCTTCTCATCTTTCTTTTTCAAGTCATTATTCTATAAGAACTTTCTTTTATTTAGAATTCTGACTAGTCCTTTTTTCTCAACTTTTTTTCGTCTTTATAAAAAGATGATCTCAGAGGCCCTGACTCCTTCAGTGAATCGCCCTCTCTCGAAATTCCTTTCAAGCTCTTTTCTATTTCACGTTTCCTGTCTTTTTAATATTAATTCTCTCCTGACTTCCTTAGCAATCAATATGTGTGTGTGCGTGTATATATATATATATATATATATATATATATATATATATATATATATATATATATATATATATATATATAAATTATATATACATATATAAATAAATAATATATATATATATATATATACTATAGATAATATACTATATATAATATATGTTTGTGTAATGTATATATTAGTTAAGCCAAAATAACCTATAAATATCGAATTCCTTTTCCAACTCGAGAACACTTACGTTCAAACTCTGGCCAGGGTTTGAACAATCATCACATAAATTCCCTATATTTGTGGATAAATATCCAAAAAAGTATAAAATTATTGTGCAATACTAATATTAATTACATATGCTATATATATATATATATATATATATATATATATATATATATATTTATATATATATATAGCATATGTAATTAATATTAGTATTGCACAATAATTCTCTTTTAACGTCACTACATATGGGGATGATTCCCTCTGTTTCATTGCCTAGATTACCAACAAAATTGTGGTCGATATTGATTGTAGATGACACCTAAAACTTACGGGTATTATTGCAGTAAATTCTGATTCCTTAAAATGCATAGTATGGTAATGACATATCAATAGACACGAGTTTTAAGTAGTCGAAAGGTAATATTTTCGTTTTTAAACGCTAGATTGTTGTAGTTTTTACTGGCATGTTTCATTAGTTTTTAAATTAACATCCTTTTTTTCCCTTCGACATCGTTGTAGTCTTAATGTATTTGTTATGCTACAATTATGTAGAATCCAGTCTTTTTATTTATTGCATTCTCTTTCCCTCTTGTATTATTGTAAATATTCTTCGATGATCACCAGCTCTGTCACCCTTCCTTCACTGACTGTCTTTCTCCACCCTTTCGTTCCGTCGTCTTCCCAACCCACATCCCCTTCCATTTTTCCTTCAAACTTCACTGAGCTATTTTCTCGTCATCCCTTATTGATCCTCCTTTCTCCATCTTGTCGGAGGATTACAGTCCTTAGTCTCAGGAGCCATTTCCATAACATATTTTCTCAAATTCCCTTTTTCACATTATCAAGCCCTTGATAATTTTGTCTCCAGTTCTTAGTGACATTTTCAGACCTTATTTAATCTGAATTTGTTTTTCCGTCTCTTACGCACGACGAAATTCGCACACAGGCACATGTGTGTGTGTATGTAGTGCCTATTTGTGTATCTGCGTGAGAGAGAGAGAGAGAGAGAGAGAGAGAGAGAGAGAGAGAGAGAGAGAGAGAGAGAGAGAGAGAGAGTCTTTTTTTATTCTTCCTGTTTTGCTGACGATTCTCATTTAGGTGTGCCATTAAACTAGGTCATCAGTATATCGATCTTCTCCGATCAGGACTTTAGGCTTAAGTTATTCCTCTCGTCCTGTTCCTCTATTTCTTTTTCTTTCGTTGTTGAACAAAATTCTAGATTTACTCATTGCTACTGTCGACAGGACCATTTTTTTGCCCCGTATTTTGTAACAATATCTTTTGTAAGATTTTTCACTGCCTCTCTCTCTCTCTCTCTCTCTCTCTCTCTCTCTCTCTCTCTCTCTCTCTCTCTCTCTCTCTCTCATCCCTTTTCAAGTCATTATTCTATAAGAACTTTCTTTTATTTAGAATTCTGACTAGTCCTTTTTTCTCAACTTTTTTTCGTCTTTATAAAAAGATGATCTCAGAGGCCCTGACTCCTTCAGTGAATCGCCCTCTCTCGAAATTCCTTTCAAGCTCTTTTCTATTTCACGTTTCCTGTCTTTTTAATATTAATTCTCTCCTGACTTCCTTAGCAATCAATATGTGTGTGTGCGTGTATATATATATATATATATATATATATATTATATATATATATATATATATATATATATATATATATATATATATATAAAATTATATATACATATATATATATATATATATATATAATATACGTATATATAATATATGTTTGTGTAATGTATATATTAGTTAAGCCAAAATAACCTATAAATATCGAATTCCTTTTTCCAACTCGAGAACACTTACGTTCAAACTCTGGCCAGGGTTTGAACAATCATCACATAAATTCCCTATATTTGTGGATAAATATCCCAAAAGTATAAAATTATTGTGCAATACTAATATTAATTACATATGCTATATATATATATATATATATATATATATATATATATATATATATATATATATATATATATATATATATATATATATTTATATATATATAGCATATGTAATTTTTTATACTTTTGGGATATTTATCCACAAATATAGGGAATTTATGTGATGATTGTTCAAACCCTGGCCAGAGTTTGAACGTAAGTGTTCTCGAGTTGGAAAAAGGAATTCGATATTTATAGGTTATTTTGGCTTAACTAATATATACATTACACAAACATATATTATATATACGTATATATATATATATATATATATATATATATATATATATATATATGTATATATAATTTATACTATATTATAGATTACTCTGAATTGCTGAGGAGTTGATACTAAATATATTTACGCACCCCATCACTTGATGCCTAACTCCTCTCCGAAAGTTCCCCTTACCACTGACTGACATTTATTAGCATTGCTCCTACAGCATTTACAACCTCCCTAAACAGTGGCTGCGCATAAATTAGGATTCTTAGCTACTGACTTCGATGTCGCTGTTTACTGCTCCTATCAAACAAATCGTTACAAACTGAGTAATCAGCAATTCTCTCTCTCTCTCTCTCTCTCTCTCTCTCGTCAAATTCATGTTTATTGCAGTTGATGTTTATTCTCATAAACTTCATTTAGTTTTTTTTTTTTTAACGTAACTGCTTTCACCTTTCCTACATGCCCATCATGGTTGAGTGTTCTTAAATTGGATTACACGTCTTCCCTAGTGAATGTTGATTGTTATTTCTTAGTATATATATCACATCTTGGGCGAGGAAAAATTTGTTCAAATTTTGATTTCTCTCTCCGACAGTTATTTTATATTGGAGTTGACTTCAAATGTCATGTTATTGCTACATCCCTCGAGAGTTCATTCATTCATTCAAACACAATTGTTTCCTATCAATCAACTGACGTTCTGTGTGAATATATTCGTAAAACTTACGTGTCCACTACTGCTAAAAAGTAATGAATACACTCCCTTTTCTAAGTTTTTGCCTGATATCTATGAATGTTCCCAGTGTAAAATTAATTTCACCCCATCTCCATCCTCTCTCATATTGGAGCCTTTCTTCTTTAATGTAGTATATAATGATGTCGACTTATTCTTTTTTGTTTTTTCTGTGCTCCATGGGTTTCCTTTCCTCTCCCCTCCTTTGCATGTTGGCTTGGCACACGCGATCTGGGCTGGTCGTTGAGCCACAAACGCCAAACGATCAATGATTCTACACTCGTTCCTTGGGGACTTTCCTGCTATCAGAGACCTCTCCTTTTAAAATCTCTCTCTCTCTCTCTCTTCTCTCCTCTCTCTCTCTCTCTCTCTCTATGAGACCGTCAAGAATTTATTCCAAAATTCCTCTAGGAATTCTTGCCTTGAAGGTCTCATTCAATTTGATGAAATCTTCAAGATTTTATCGCGATTTTTCAGCAGCTGTGATTTTTGTAAGTGACCTTTTATTCTGGACGCTCTCAGGAACCATTTTCTTAAATTAGACATCTATCTATCATGGTAATGATTGAAATAACGTTATCAGAAGGAAGTCGACTTTTACAACATTCCGTTTTAAAGTTAAGAAACTCCTTGAGAGATCCCTCTCTTGAATCCGGATCGCCGCCAGCTAAAAGAATTATGGTCGATGATTCTTAGCTTTCAGTTGTTTTGTTGAATTATATATGTATATATATATATTTATTTATATATTTGTTTATTTTTTACAAGTCCGTACATATTTATGTTCTTGTTTGTCCATTTTTCTTTAAGCTGATAAAATTTATCCACTACATTTTCAAGTACATAATTCTGTCTTACCTTTTTTTTCTCGTATTACTATAGCAATAGTCTACATAGGATGTAGTATCAGTTGCGTTCTTTTTCGTTTTTTTAATATATCTTATTTAAAGATTTTTTTTCTTAGTAAAGTGTTCAATCATGTTTTCTTGCTTTCTCGTACTTATGTACAATGATTCCATTCTTACCAGCCTCTCTCAGCATAACATCACATCCTCCTCAGTGTCGTGATCGGTATGGTCTTGGCCTTTCTCCTCTGTGGCCGCGAGTTCGATTCCCGGGCATTCCACTGTGGAGTTAGAGATATGTATTTCTGGTGATAGAAGTGCATTTTCGACGTGGTTCGGAAGTCACGTAAAACCGTTGGTCTCGTTGCTGAATAACCACTGGTTCCATGCAATGTTAAAACACCATACAAACAATCAAACATCCTCCTATTAATATATTCTTATGCATACACATTATCACATGTTAACAATTTACAAGGAAAACATCTGTGGGCTTGAAAAGAAACAAAGTGAAGTAAAGCTGACTAATTTCCTTTAAACTCTCATGCGTGGAATTCAGATTTCCTCTGCTCAGAATGTTTTATCATCCCATGAAACTTTTCCCTCGGATGAACTTAGGCTCTAAACCTTGATCACGTGAAACTTAGGTTAAATCTTAAAAGTTTGAAGGAGCTTAACTTACTAACAAGGCGAAATTGTTTCTTCTGAAATACGGTGACTAAGATTTTACTGCAAATGAATGCTAATCTGGATCGGAAGTTGATATGTTATGTTTTTGCTTTTGTTTTAAATTATAAAAACTTAAATTAGACAAAAGACCATCTTCAGTGCGTTTGACCGAGTGGTGTTTAATGTACCCAAGGGAGTGCGTGAGTAGGGACGCGTAGTAATTCTTCAGCATGATGAATGGGACTATTGTGAAATAAAATTCCTGTCTCTTAATATTACTGAAGGAAACCACGGCTGGTAAAAATCCATTTTTTATCTATAAGAGTAACTCCTATTGAAAAGCATGCTCAGCTTTTATGGAAAGAAAACTCCGCTGGAGATACTTTTTTTTATTGTTCGTTTAAGGCCTAGACTTATTTTCACCAACTCTGGGCCTATTAGAGGAAAATAAAAACCTAATATGTTAGTGCGCAGTATGGACATTAACATTAATTAGAAAAAGAAAATTCCAGCAAAGGTGATTCCCTTGGATCTTGATAAAGAAGTAAATGACTCTCATCGAGGTGTGCCGAAAGGAAACTAACATCGGAAAAGTGTTAACGAAGGATTGGCTCCAAAGAAAGGGCCATATTATTCAAGGTAACTGAAAATATGTCTGTTTCTTGATATTACCAAAAATGAAAACAGGAACTACATCAAAGAGACGAGTTATACTTAAGTAGCTTGATGAACTTTATTCAGACAAATTTAGGTGAAGTAACTATTTAATGAAAGCTTTCTAAATCAGTTTGTTTTTACTGAAGAAAAATATTATGCGAATATATTAACTACAAATATATAGTTATGGATGCTCATATAACAACATTTGATTGCGATTGTCGTCTATAAGAAAAGCCCAGAAAAAAAATTCCAAATAAAAAAGTTTGTGAAAAGAAAAAGTTACTGCAGAAGGTGATCTATTTAAAAAAAATGAAAAACTTTGGTGACTATACGGTAGACATTCATTTTTAACTAAACTATGATAGATATCCTAACAATTATGTAAGCATTGATATGGATTTCGTTATTTTTTTTTTTTTTTCAAACAAAACCTCGACTTGCCAGTAGACATGAATAGCGGTTTATTAAACGGTCAATTTATGTTGAGAGACTCTGCTTATGTACTGATTGCAATCCGGAGATGTGAGAAAACCACAGAAATCTTTTGTGTTTTCCCTTAAGGTGAAATTCACCAAAAGATTCTGAAAACAGTATAAAACTACAACGCCACCGAATATAACGCATATATTATTTGCAGAGACCTATTTTATTTATAAATCTGTTCATTTTGTTCTTAATCCGAAGGAGTGAAAGGATAGTGCGTGGGAATGTGTTGATTGATGTGCTTCTTGGTATCGTAATGTATGAAATGGAGAACGTTATGCAATTCTCTTTAAAAACGACAGAAAAACAGCAAAAGTTTATTAAGTTAGAGCTTAGGTGTCAGAATAGCAAAATGGACGGACCAAAAACATTTTATCACGGAAACAAAGCAGCTGTAATATGATTTACACATTTTAAAAAATGCGCTAAGTATTTCATGGAAAAACTCCGTTATTCCAGAAATAACAGAAACTGTGACATGAAAAAAAGAATACAAGGATTATATTTCTTCACTAGTTCCATTTTGGACGTGTTGACGAACGTTTTTATTACTAACTAAATCATAAGCACAAAATTGTGGATGGTTTTAATGAGAAATGCACTTCATAATTTTTCATGATATTTGGAAACTTTCGTTCAACGACGGACGTTCACTTAAAACGCGCAGGAAGAGCATGCTCATAAAACACAATGGGAGAAATGGTTTACTGCTGGGGAAGATGCAGAAATGAAGCCTTGCAAATTTCACCAAAGATATTCGGGGGCGAAATGGGGAAAAATGTTTGGTTAGATGTATTGTTTAATTTAAAAGCATCTATAGCATATAGAGCATGAGCTTGAGTATTCATACAATTTCGTCTATATGTTTGTAAATTGAATGTGAAACTTTTCGTGAAAGGAGATAGTTACGTTAATTTAGAGAATTTCGGAATAATTCTAATAGTATAGCTCAAAAGCACAGTTGCTGTTTATGCCTTAGGCGTGAAAATCCAGTGAAGTGTAAAGCATTGTCTGTGACTCGAATTCAGAGAAAGCTTTGTCAAAACGTTTATGCGTGTTCAAATTTCCTACAGTCTGTATGGACAACTTACTGTATCACTTTTCATCATTGCCATAATAATTCGGTATATCGTGAGAAAGGTTACCTTTAAAAGACCTTCTAAGAAAATTATCTTTTGACATTTGTGTTTTCCGCTTGATATTTTTTGTGGTTGATTACCCTCTCCTATTCAGAATTTCGACGGGCTTGCAGGTTTCAGCAACAATTTTCACTTTCTCAGTAAGATCGTACTGGCTTCGTAAGTTATTAACATATCTTCATATTCGTAAAATAGATCGTGGATGACTCATGTTTTTAATGACCTTTGTAGAATAGCTTTTCAAACAAATTTACCTTAAAAAGGAAGCCTATCATTGGCACTGCCTCGGTCATAGTTGTAATTGATGTTCCTCAGTGTTACTTTTAACAGCCAGTGTAAGCTCGGCAAATTGTCGACCATTTTTATAATTGGTTAGGTGTTATAAAACAAAACGACGTATGTTCCAACTATAGCTTCTCAATCATGAACTATCTTTTTGGCCAGACCTTTGCAAAAAACGTAATTGCAAGAATGATATTTGCAGTGTTCTGAATGTAATGTCAAGCTCACATTTCTCAACTTTTACTAACTTAGTTCAGAATATAACTTTAATTCCTTGCGATATTTTATGAATGTGGCTTGTTTGTTGTTTAAGTATTGAGAGCTCGTTTTTCAAGGATCGTCTTCATCTTGTGCCTGGCTTGTACTTCGTTGTAAGACCCAGCTCCTGAACTTTGATTAGTCTTCTATGTTTCTTCGCTGGTTGAGTTCCAGAAATGTAGATATTTGGAGAACGCTTCATAAATGAAACTTGTTGGCTTATGATGGAAAAAAGAGAAGCTTCCAAAGAGAGAGAGAGAGAGAGAGAGAGAGAGAGAGAGAGAGAGAGAGAGAGAGAGAGAGAGAGAGAGAGAGAGAGAGAGAGAGAGAGAGAGAGAGAGAGGCTGTACCGGTACCGCTTATTCTTCTTTTCCAAAACGTTTGTGGTCGGTAAATACATCCTAAAGCGATTTTATGTGGTTTTACGGACTAGGGATATGTTGTTTTTCAAGGCTATTTACCACAACTGGTAAAGGTTTGAGCAGTAGTGGATTTTCACAGACTATGGCGATGGTTCCTTGCGCTTGTGGAAATGTTTTAAAATTAATGTATAGGTTTGGTTCTCTGGCGTTTTATCTTTTGAATTAATTTCGTATTAAGTCAGTCATCGTTATTTGCTTGTAGGAAACAGTCTTTTTGCCCATACCTGCATGAAGCTGCAAATGAAGACAAGATTACCCCTCATCTTATGTCACTTCCTATTTCAAAAAGGTTTGTCCTTTTGCATTCATGAAAATCGTGCTGTTTGAGGAAGCCAATTGTAAGCTGAATTGCCTTTTTACGTGTTTTATAAAATAATGCATATATAAGTATAATTCTAATCATACTTATAACAAAATAAGAAAATTGTGACAGCAAAATCTCATATGAAGCAGGAAATAATGTGGTTGTGTATGATTTGGTTTTATTATTAAGGAAAAAGAATGTCGATGGGTTTGTAAGATACAGAAATACGGAAAAGGCTGCCGATTGATTGGTTGACCATATTAAAGAAAATGGCCTTTCTAGGGACCAAAGTCAGTTAGTATGTGGCACAGGTACTTTCATATCTTATGAATTATTAACCAGTTATCTTATCTCCTCCATGTGTTACCTTCCAGGTACTTTTCTCCATTGATTTGAAATCATATATGTTCCATAATGCAAAAAATGGCATACTGAAAAAATTAGAGAAGGAAACTACTAAGAATTCTGAAAATGTAGCAGGTTAGTTCGCCATTCACATAATATATACAGTGAAGACATATTACTTCAGAACAAAAAAAGTTTGTAGAATTCCCTACCCTTTTCTCTAATTTTATTTTAGGATATAGGAAAGAGATAAATTGATGAAAATATTGACAGAGCTATAGATTTAGATATCATCAGTCCATTCATTGCAAATAGCAATTCCAAGGCGTTGAGAAGCTAGAAGCTTATATTAAAGGTCCTGGCTCACATATTTAGATTCGATTGCAAAGGTGTCGGCGAGGATTTTGGTTCAATGAAGTCCTGATGAGAATCGGAAGGCTACCACCTTTTGTCGTTACCATCTCAAAAAGAAAAATATGTGCTGCAGATATATATATATATATATATATATATATATATTCTATCTATATATATATATTATAGATATTATATATATATACGTATGTATGTATGTATTTATCTACTTCCTAGAAAGCCCGAGAAAACCGAAAACCGAACAATTTAGGCTGCAAGCATAATTGAAATGTTCCTGTAACCTTACTACTCAAAAAGCCACCGAGAGTACAAAGAAAGAAGTTAACAAGAAGCCTTTCATATCTAAAAAAAAAAAGAAAAAAAAAAAAAAATTTAAGTAAGACATTACACGAGCGCCATAAAGGAACAAACATTTCCATTCTCGTGTTATTTGGTGTCATTCTCGTTTAAGCGACACACAAAAGGCTGCATTGTGCACCAAGCTTTCAGTTCAAAGATAAATAAGACTTCGGGTCCCTCCCAAACTTTAGTCATGTCACGTCTTGCTGCCCCTGCCACGTACCCGCGCCTTCAGTCTTTGTTCTTGGATAAAGAGAGTAAAGTTAAAAGGCCATAAGAGCTCAGTCGTGATGGTCTGGTATGCCCATTCCGTTGGCTTGCTTTATATCCCGAATAAGTTTATAGTTCATTAAATGCTCCATAAAATAATACTTGAAGGGAAATCGAAAACTAACAAGCATCTTCCCTTCCAGTAGAGTTCCGTTTTTACAACATTTTCCCTCCATCCTAAAACATATTTTTAATGAATTAATTTATTTTATAACTCAGCATAAAAACTGGTAAAATATCCTATTCGGAAATGCATTCAAGTACACATGCATGTAAGTATATGACACACATAAACACTTCCATGTATATGTATGTGTATATATATATTATATATATATATATATATATATATATCTTACTTATGTCTTACTTTAATTTTTTTTTTTAATATGAAAGGCTTCTTGTTACTTCTTTCTTTGTACTCTCTGTGGATTTTTGAGTAGTAAGATTACAGGAACATTTCAATTATGCTTGCAGGCTATATTGTTCGGTTTTGGTTTTCGGTTATCTCGGGCTTTCTAGGAATTAGGTTTCGTTTTCAAACGTGGTACTTTTATTATGGAAATTTTTATTTTAATGTAAACGGGTACTCGGCGAATTTTGATATAAAATTTGATCTTCATAGGCTAGTACTACTTCTCAAGGGATGTAAAGGTTTACAGTGTGTATTTCAAGCCATTATATATATTAGATAGTTTTGGGAAATTTCAAGAAAGGTTAGAAGGACTAAATTATCATGATAATTGAATTTTTCATGCGGTATTCTTGACCTATAAATTGGCATACTTGCTCAGGTGTCAAATATCATATTAAGGAAGCTTTAGAAACAGCTTGAAGAAACGACGTAATTCCCTCTTCCCATGGCAGTTGCATTTTCAGTCGTTTTTGAGCGGTTGCTGAAGCAGTGGGCTTGGGAAACCAGTGCTTTTCAGATTTCCCATTGCTTCCTCCTGTGTCATATAACCTTCCATCTCTCAAGAGGCAAGTCTATCGATTCCTCTAGGGTGAAGGACCCGTTTTCTTTAGTATTTCGACGGACCTAGGCTACCTGACGACACTGGACTCCTAAAAAATGGGAACGAAATCGGTATCCTTTAATATCACTTGCCATAATCCATTTTATCCCCTTTCAATAGGCTAGTATTATTCAGTATTGCGCGATGATGGCATTCATTAGTCATTGTCAGTAAACGGATATCAGTTCTTTTCCCTTGCTAGATGCGTTCAATAGTTATTTTCTTAAGACATTAAAGAACACTTAAATATTGGAATTAATTTGTATGACGAAAGTTCACTTATTTCCGTATTTAGGAGTGTTAAACGGTAACTACGTACTATATGTAATTTATATATGTTGACAAATATACAGTATATATGTAATTTCATATAAGCTATTAACTTACATAATTTTTATGTTGTTAATGTTTAAATTTATATAATTTTTTTAAGCTGACTTACTTTTTTCCTC